>NC_050187.1:31613385-31954635 GCF_008315115.2 Sander lucioperca
TTTTCAATGCAGGGCTTTTACTTGTAACATGTTATTTTTAGTGTGATATTAGTACTTTTACTTAAGTAAAGGATGTGAATACTTCTTCCACCACTGTATGTATTCTTGTATAGTGTTCCCGTGGTCCTGTTTTTTGTAAGGGATGTTTTCGTCAATTTGACAAATTGAAAGTTCAATATGCTAAGTGTAGGAGTTGATCCCTTTTTTAGTTGATGCGTGGGATTTTAAGAGCTTAGGTTAAAAAGACAGCGGGGATGTTACGGTGACATTATCGACACTGTGTCATAACAGCTGAAAAGCGAGTATGTCGTCAATCAAGCAACTGAGTGACCCAGTTTGCACAGCTGAAACTTTCTCCGGCAAATAAGATCAGCCCCTCTCTGTGTGCAACCCCTCCAAGGCTGTCTCCCCAAGGACAACACAACCCAACACAAGTCCTCTGTCCACAAAAGGGACAGATCTCTTTCAAGGCTTCAACACCCCTGTGCATAAAGTCTGCTATGCCTATGTTTTCTCTCTCTTTGATCTCTCGCTTGCTCCCTCTATGAGTCCAGTGAGGGATCCTCTGGGGCAAGATCCCCTAGAAATTTTCCCCCATAGCTATTTTAAAACCGTATCGGACGGGCTGGCTCGGCCACTGGCTCATTTCCGCCCTTATAACTCCCTCATTATGTGACACAAATCAATTATGGATGAAAAAAAATAAATAAAAAATATGCACAGAGGCTCTTTCGTGTGTCAAACCCCACAGACCGCCAGAAGAACACAAAGAAAAGATGAGGATGAGAAGGAGAAAAAAAGAAGAATGTGGTTAGCAAGATTGTGTGTGTGCTTGCTTGTTTTTTCCTGTCTATTTCTCAGTGGTTCACATGTTGGAACTATTTATTAATGGACGCAATTCATGCATTCATTCATGAGTTGCCCATTACATTTGTGCAGCATCTCTGCTGTTGGTTTTAGTCTGTGTACAGGCATGATGTTCTAAGTCCTGACAGCGCTTAACTCACATACTGTGCACACTTTGCACACAAACATTCTTATCTCACTTTCAAAAAAGACCTCCTCAAATGACCTATTCCTTTAGGCCGCAGATCTTCTCTCACCCATCTTGTTTGAACCAAATTCTCTCCTTCACTCTTCCCACTTTTGCATCTGTTCCTTCTCTGCTGAGCTATTTTTGTCCTCTCTCCTTCTTTCTCTGTCTCTGTTTCTCACTTCTCTGCCTTCTCATACACCCTCCCGTAACCTACTGTTCCTGGTGTCTGTTCTGCCCTTCCATTTTCACACATCTGCACCTCCTGTTGGGCTCTGCTTGTCTCCGTCTACTTGCACTCTTTGCACATATTCGCTCTCAAGTCACCAAGGTTAGAAAGAGTAAATTACTGACTACTGAAATTCTCCTTGAGGATGACTCCTAACCTTCGCCGCATGTTTCCGGCTCTGCTGATCTCATGCTCTAACCTCTGCGGTGACATTTTTGCGAGTTGGGATGTTTATGCATGTCTCAGAGCGGATATGCAAAATAATTAAATTCCTGTTCCAGTGTGTGATGGCCCTGCTTGCTCAGTCTCTCCAAAGAAAAAAGAAAAAAAATCACTTTCCCTTCATCTTCCCTCATCGCCTCTCTCTCCACCAATTCCCCTCTCTTCCTCTTGCTTCAGAAGTTGTGATTGTATTCGGGGTAAAGTGGAGCAAGGGCGAGGCAAGGCCTCTTCCTCGGAGGCGGCAGCGGCTGCTGGCCATTTAGACAGCGTGGAGCATAAAACACACAGGCCTTGGCATATCGCTGGGTCCCTGCACGCTAGAGTAGCAACACCATCGATATATTATTACACTGGCTGAACATAGCGCTGAGCACAGATTTATGCTCAGTCAGAAGAGGGAAGTGTGTCCATGGGCAATAATCATGTAAAACTTCAATAGATGGATGGATGTAAGGACAGATGGATGGAAGGATGGATAGATATCACATATAGAAAATCATCACTTACCTGCTCGGTAGAAAATTAGATGTATCCAGGACCGGAAAGCAAAAGAAAGAAAAGTCAACATTAGAACAACATTAGGCATTAAATACATCCAAACAGTTTTATTTAGTGTATGTTAAGTTAGCATTGCCGGGAATTCAGTTCTGTTTAGTTGACCTCTTCTATGAGCATAGACCATTACATAATTAGTAAGTTGTTTGCTTCATTTTTTTTAGGTAAATCCGCCTTTGACTCCTCATGCCTGCCGACTGGGGTCCCTCACAATACCAATACAAATATTTTTCAAATATTAATATCACAATATGGCAAATCTAGGGTACAAACACTTACAATATGACCAAATTAGTGCCAATGATATGCCATTTCCTTCCAAAATAGCATCTGAAAAAAATACTGCTGGCATTCTACTGTGAGTTATAATAACCATGAGATGTTTTGGGATTATTGCCTTCCAAAACAAAAATAGCCTATGATCAGGTATGTTTCTGAAATATTGTACAAGGAACACCAAGGAGTGATTTCAAGCGTTAAAGGGTGTCACCTTTTTAAACACTCCTGATGTCTCCACTGATCCACTGATTTAAGTTTGTGTAGCTGCATTGAAGGAGAAAATGCCTGCACATTTTTTGCAGCATACAACCCTTTTGTTTGATAAGAAAGAAGCCGTGTGAACGGAGACCAAACAAGGCAAATGTAATGTTTTGATAATAAAATACTGGGGTGGATTTGAACTTAATTGATGCACACAAATGAAGTGTATGTGTTTCTAATCACGTTGTTTGGTTTAATGGATAAGATATGTGTGTGCATGTTTTACACACACACTGTAGCGTCCTTGTGTAGAGCAGCAGCAGGGAAAACATCAGGAATTAGGGTGGTGGTAGGATTAGACAAGGATTGTCTGTTTTTTTTTCATTTTCTGTGTGTGTATGTGCGAATGAAGACTGCACAAATCCAAAAATACAACTTTCAACCGATTTAAACACTGTAGTAGGCGTATATCTATTGGGCTGTCATGGCAAACATGCACTCCACACACACAGACACAAAGAGAGGTCCAGTTACACAGACCCAGACATAGTAAGAAGAGAAAAAAAGAGAGAATCAGGCAGCGAGAAACTTTAGAACGTGTGTATTTGCATAATATCTTCTTTGCAAAGTATCTAGGGGAGAAATACTAAGCTTGAGAAAGCTATCACACAGTGTTGAGCAAACCCTTATGTGTGCAAATGCAGCTTGTAAGAAATACAGTGGCGCTCACTATTGCTTTGCTCAATTGAATGTCCAATCTTATTCAGTTTGTGTGGGCGTCAGACATCCTGTATTTGATCTATCCGCAAATGGACATTAAAGAAAATAGCAGACTGACAATTGTATCCCTGAATATCCATTTACTCTGATCTCTTAGCTACTGCAATTTAGACTAATCCAACAGCAAGCTCTTCTCTTACTCGCTATCAAATTTACCTGCTAAACCAGCCTAATGTACTGTTTGTGTGGATCTAAATTGCCATTGCAATTTCAATCATACGGATGTTTCCCTTGGGAACGACAGAAGAGGAAACGCTGCTGTGTTTATATTAATTGACGGACATCAGTTGTCACAAAATGATAGGAGGTGAGCTTTCAGTAAAATGATTTCATGTAGGGCATACACTTTAATGTGAACAATGAAGTTTGAAGGCTGGATTACCAACAAAGCAAAATGGGCATCTCCACCCAGGGGGGCCCTGAAGGCACCAGGCTTCCTGTCTGGTGGTATTTCAATTATTTTCAGTTTAAATTAAACTGAATAAATGTATTCATTGCCAGCATTGTGGTCAAATAAAATGGTGCAAATTTAGTTTGGTAATAGGGACCACTAAAGCAGACACTTGCATTGCACCTAATTCTGAGAAACCTTCCAACATTAATACCTTGATTATTTCAGTTGATACACACATGGTGCACATTCCTAAATACAGGTTGGTTTCTGGGGGTTTTGGGCAACACATTGTAACACTTCTATGTGTAGTCTGCAGTGATGGATGCTTAAAGGTAACAGGATGCCTAAATAATGTATGCATGAGACTTAAAACTACCAATGTATGTTTGCCTTTTATGCCATAGCAAGAAGAAGAAAGATATATTCACAACGCAGCAAAAAGTCATATCCCATCCTATTGATTCTGATCCTGTCTCCAACCAGCATTACAAGTTGGCTTCTTTTGACTATGGCATGATTTCTCTCTATCTTGACCTAGACATTTTAGTAATTGTAAGTATGTGTAAATATGCCTTAACTGTAGATGCAGGCGATTTCAACCGCTGGTCACAAAAAAGGCTCATATTGGATCATTTTAGATATGAGGACTTCTTACAGATTGCATAAAGAGTGCAAAATGGCACTAGCTGCTTTAAAGATGTCCCCAGTGTCCAAAGATCCTACATCCAAGGGCAGTGTGTTGGAGCCACAACATTAGAGGCAAAGACTCCTTTAGTTCGCCGAGATTTAAAAGTGATCACACAGATCTTGAACTGGATTATGAATTTCTTGGGAAGGCAGTTTTAAAGTATGAAATCATGAAAGCTTTTTAGAATATCTGGCCATAGTTTAATTTTTTTACGGTCAAATTCAGGATCAAAAACAATTTTATTATCTTCAAAAGGCCTCTGTCAATACAAGAGCTCTTTTCTACCCATCAAAATGAGCCGGGATAGAAAAAAATTCATCATTTGATAGATTTTTCTGCAGAACACCGCTGACCATCTGGCATCTACCCAGCAGCCAGCAAGAAGGAGTCCAAAAACAGAAATAACTGGACAGAACATGATGGACAAGGACAATTAAAGGCATGCATACTGTGTCACTAATTGGTCGCTAAGTGGAAGGCTCATTAATTGTGACTGACTTCACATGGACTTGGTGAAAGGAGGAGAGGCAAATTGAGTGATATTTGAAATTAACTTGAGCTGGTGCAATGTTTAACAGATAGCTTGCAAATGAAGATTAAATCTTGGCCTTGTTTCTGGAGTTCAGCTCACTTGCTGCTCTATGATTCGGATGTCTTGTTCTGCACCCCCAGGGCCCCGAGGCAGAGCGGATGCTGCAATCCTTTGAAATCAACCGAAAAAATGGGGAATGGAGTGATATCATTGGCTCGTTGGTGTGCAGGGAGCGTATCCTAGTTTCCGTTTAGCAGATTGCTGGGTTATCTGACAGAAACCACCCTCACGAGTGCATGAAGATAGTAACACACACACATACAAACACACACACGTTTGTATTACAAAGCTTGTGACGATCTAGTGTGCATTCTCTGTACCATGAACTAAACCACTACAACTACGTTCCTAGCATTCAACCTAACCTCAATTTAAAGCGTTAACTCGCGCCAAAATGCAACCTAGGGTCTTTTTGTGAATGTACAGGAGTCAAACCTTCGTTTAAAAGCATATTTAGGATGGAATTGCCATTTTTAAGATTTACCTTATTTTCATTTTTCGGTCAAATGGCCTTTTGAATGGGAGTGCTAGGGGCACTTTTATGCTAGCCTCAAAATAGCTATTTTTAAAACACTAAGAAGGCTCGACACAACATGAAACTTTGCTCCAAGTATCACCAGGGGCTCTACACCTTAACGAAAGCATTGACAACATTGTTTGTGTACCCAGAGTTTACTAAAAAGAAAGGTTTTGATCAACTCACGTTGTTGTTGTTTACACTATCCGCCATTTCCCAGTCAAAAATAGGCGATCTCCGAATGAGAATGAACGGACTCCATAGGAGGAAATGTCACTCCTATATGAGGCTCCTTTTTCAACTACAAGGTCAATATTGTGTTTCACTAACAACAAATCAACGAATTATCTTCGTTCATCTTTACTCTCCTCCCTCGACTATTTTTGACTGGCTCGATAGACGGCGACCGGAAGAACAACAGCTACAGTTTTATGCACATTAGGAAATTCGAAAAAAAACTTTTTTCCGCTTGCTTGAGGTGGTTTTTGCTTATTTTGAAAAACAGTTAATGCGCAAAATGGGAGATGGAAACAGCTTTGATGAATAAGTTCTGACGTTGCAAATATGTAACTCACATGACTATAGTCCCGGTATCCATCGGATGGGGTAAGGATCGCGTGCGCCAAGCCAGTGCGCCGTACACTTGTGGCACAAGGTGCGTAGTGGAGTTGTGGTGCGCTATAGCCTGTGCCTCAGCCACGTCGGGTATATTGAGGAATTGGTTCAACAGCTTGAATCGTATGGCCCTGCACACCACGTATACACGGTATACAGCGGTGAACGGTTGTCCTGCTGACATCAAATGTCTCTGCCACAACCCTGTATTCTACGCGTAATGTCAACTTGTGATGAAAATACCATTTGCGTAGTGTAGTTTATTCGCTCTAAACCAGTTGATGGAAACGCTTCTAAGTTGCCTTGTTTTTCTTTTTTTCTTTTTTGCGTCATTTTAAAAGTTCAGCAAAATTCGCTTCACAATTAGATGGAAACCTGACTATTGAGACTGGGGAAAATTCCCCAGTATCTAATTTGGCCTTAAACCTCATCTGTCAAGCAGACTCCAACTGGTCATAATGGTTATGTGACGTGTGTTTAAAGAGCAAACTGGTCCCATAGGGGTGACTGTGAAGGTCATTAAACTGTATGAGGCTGTCTGTGTATGATGCTACCTTTCTAATGTTCTTTGCTTTTCTCTCTCTCTCTCTCTCTCTCTCTCTCTCTCTCTCTCTCGGTCTCGGTCTCGGTCTCTCTCTCTCTCTCTCTCTCTCTCTCTCTCTCTCTGTCTCTCTGTCTCTCTGTCTCTCTCTCTCTCTCTCTCTCTCTGTCTCTCTGTCTCTCTCTCTCTCTCTCTCTCTCTCTCTCTCTCTCTCTCTCTCTCTCTCTCTCTCTCTCTCTCTCTCTGAGCCTCTGTCTTCATCTTTAATCATGTGCGGAGATCAACAGATCAGCAGTGGTGGGGAAAAAGGGAGGGAATGCAGACGTAGGCAGGTTTATTCCACAGATGGTACACACACACACACACACACACACACACACACACACACACACACACAGACAAAAAAGCGCACACATGCAGATAAATATACATACAATAATTACAATCTTCAATTCTTCTTTCAGCTGCATGCATGCGCAGATACATGTAAACACACACACACAAACAAACATCTAAATCCCAAACCACAGTGGGTCAGTGCACTCGTCTACAACAGGAGAGTAAATAAAGTTTTGCTCATTTTATCCCAGTCTCTTACGTGTGTGTGTGTGTGTGTGTGTGTGTGTGTGTGTGTGTGTGTGTGTGTGTGTGTGTGTGCTTTCCTAAAGGACAGTGTTAATAGCCACTGTGTTGCTATCAGCTACAAAATCAAAGTGGTTGTTCACATGAAACCACACTGCAACACTTATTTCTACTCTAAACAGCAGCAACAGTCACAGTGCAGCACGACACATTATTATTTTTTACTACTCTCATATCTACTCGCCAGTATTCAAGATAATAATTCTAGTGTCTTGGTCGCATTTATATCAGTCTGCCTCAGAAAGCATAACAACAAATCCATCCAGATCTGCACCTCAATACAAACAACAGAGGGAATGGTGATTCATGTTGCAGCGTACACACCTATGTTGCAAATTGGACTCTATTGCAGCTTCATAATGCAGACACAATGTAAGGGAGGTATGTTTATGTAAATGCAAACATAAAAACCCACATTAACTCAATCTCAGCACCAATTTGCTCGCTTGCTGGTTAAGCAGTACAAAGGTAGTAATCATATAATATACAGTTAGACTAAGGCTAGAATTATACCTCTGCAACGATACATGTGCATGTCACTGCAGACCATAGGTTGCAGAAGCTCACAGAGAAGCTAACGCGCCCACATCCTTACATCTCAACTAGTAATGTGGACCTGCACGTCAATCAAGATGATTGGTTTATTCAACTCCTGTCGAGGGGCGAGTTTGAACATTGAAAGACTAAGGCTGCGTTCAGATAGCATGCGGCGGCTCCGAATTTCGCCACAGGGTTGTGAGGCAATATGGGAGTGTTGAAACATCCTGTTGTGTTTTTAACCCTCCAATGTAGCAGTACTATAGCCTGGAAATCCAGACCTAAATCCGAAAGATTAAAGGTCTGGCAATGATTAATGAAAATGGCCCAACTCGAGGGGCAGCACCAAGCATGCATTTGAAAATCTCACTGCACGCAATTGGATAAGACTACGACCAATCACAACAATACACGGGGTGACGTATCCAGAGACCCACACGCTTAGCTACCAGCAGAGCTAACTGGTAGATCAAACTGTCGTCATCTGTATAGCTCGCCTCTGGCCCGCCTATATCAGATACACAGATGTGATACAAGGGCATAGTTAATGAGCATCATTACTCAATGCCAGAGTGACTCGCTGAGCAAATTCAAATTGGGCTCTCGCGAGAACTCTGGATTTCCAGGGTTGCACTACTAGACTTTATATTTCACAATTATTGCTTTCTGTCAAAGCGTTTTAATGATCTTGGTATTTCCGACCGCGCTTAACGGCTGCTACCTTTTTATGGAGAAAGGCAGAAAGAGAGGAAGAAAAGAGACAGAGCGTCTTGTGTTTCATTTTTTACCCTCATAGTTTTTCAAAACAGCGATAGAGGCAGGGATGTTTCCTGTTTACTGTACGAGACTCTCACACCGCCTCAAAACTGACAAGTCTGATCGGCATTTACATGATTGGCCACCGCAGCGATTTGTCGAGTTAGGTTTCTCCAAATGTTGAATGTGTCTCAACTTTTCACCGCAGGTCGCTGCGTTTTTTTTCTTCTTCCCTGCGGCCGTGATCAGACCAATGATGTCCCCTATTTAAGATAAATAAAAAATGGCTGACTGGAAATCTTCATTGTCATATACAGTAAGTAATCATAGCAATTCTAGATTGAATACATTTTATCATTTTATCAAGTTACTTCTGATACCTATGTACAAATTCATACCCGTTTTAGAATGAACTACATGCATCCATACATATTGACCCCTTTGACTGATCTAATAGTTTTCTGGAGATCACTGCAAGTTATGAATGTGTATAAAACTATAAGGATCTATTTTTTCCACATATGAGTAAACACAGCAAAGAGTTTGATAATCAAAGGATTTAAGTGAATGGGAAATGATGATGGTACTTGATGGTATATTCCTTCCTAAACCCAAGTATTCATGCAGAACATGAGTTCATTCAGAATGCTAGAAAACATGACATCCTTTGCGTGACTGGGAGCTGCAAGAACACACGCATTCTAACATACACATGCTCGTATATCTGGTTGTGTTTAAAAATAAATGTCCCCAGAATCTGTGAGAGTGATACTCTTAAGTGCATCCATTACACACAGATACAGGTAGGGGATCACGTCTCTGGAAAGTGCTCAGACAAGACCTTGTCACGGCATGGGAAGGATGTCACAGAGCTCCCACTTTATGATAACAACAAGAACATACAAATGCAGTAAAACAGACATGCCCTCTGATGAAATACACACCCAGATAAACACACACACACACACACACACACACACACACACACACACAGAACCAGATTGGTTTGGATGCTCATCCCAATTGAGAGGGCCTTTGATCACACATCAAACAGATAACAACCTGGAAGACAACACGCATGCATGAACTCACACGCCGAACACACACACACACACACACACACACACACACACACAGAAACACTCACAGCCGAGTGTGAGGGTTCGTGTGCAGAACAGGTTGTTCCTGAGAATGAGTGAGAAGAGGGGTAAGAGCAGATGAATGTCGAGGAGAGATCTGAGAACAGATGGATTGAAAACATGCGAGGAGGGACAGAGCGACAGAGAGATAGAAAGAAAGGGAGAAAGAGAGAGAGAGAAAAAGAAACTGCAATTTGGCTAGGAGTGAAGAACAAGTCCCCTAGTCACACTGGGGACATGTTGGTCGTCATTTCTGGCTTTGAATACTTATCCTTGTATTTGGGGTTTTATTGTATTTTTCATGACATACATGTAGTTCCTGTTAAATGTAAATAAAAGGTGTAAAACATGACTTAACACTGGCTGCAAATTCTGTTTTTGCAGAGCCTTACTTGCTGCGGTGATGTAGACGTGTTCCCAGGGTGTGTTCAGTACATTGTGACATCACTGTTGGGTGTGGTTACAGGTTTTGAATGTATGTGAATGTAAATTCTCAAACCTTTTTTCACTTGAGTTCCAATTATACTTTGAGTCATACAAACAGAAGGTTTACTGTAATATTGCTTCAATGTGAGTTAGCTTAGGACTAAACCTAAACCAAAGTCCATATTATTTAGCCTATATTTCTTTATATTTTGCAGATTGTGCACCACAAAAAGGCTAACTCATTAGCAACTAGCAGTTCCTGTCACTGTTCACATTGACTACGTTAACATGCACATAATATTCCGGTTTTTGCCCTTATTAAAAAGACGATATTCCAACTAAGCTGTTTACAAGGCTAATGAAAGTGAATATTCCATTAGATAGATAGATAGATAGATAGATAGATAGATAGATAGATAGATAGATAGATAGCACTTTTTGTCCGTAGACACGGAAATTGTCTATAATTGTATATTCCCGTATGTAACGTTACTTTAGCTGTGCAAAATACGATTTCTTTAATTTACCAGCGGTGGCGGACTTGTTGGACCGTGTGAACACAGCGTAACCTCTTTCATTCCTTCAACCAGCTTCTTGAAAAGGTCGGCGTAGCGATGTGTGCACATATCCAAAAACCTGTCTTTGATAATGTCTAAAAGTAGCTGTGTTTCTCCTTCTTATCGGGTCTGCAGCCTTGCAAACTGTTGGCTGGTTGGTTTGTGTACAGCAACCATAGCAACGCACAGAGCTGACCATAAGCAGTAAACAGGGGCCGTAAACTGCGGTATAAACCCAGAATCGGAAAATGCTATTTTTTCGGAAAAAAGGGGCTGATTCGGAATATCCAACCAGAATATGCTGTTTACATGACCTGTATCAAATTTGGAATATTGTCATATTCGGAATAAGAGTGGAATATTGGTGTGCATGTAAATGTACTCAATGAAGTACATACACCAATGAACTAGATTCAAAATTTGATCATGATCGAAGTTATGAGTAAATAACTTATGAGTAATAAAGAATAAAGTTCTTTATTATGATGAGACAAACTGATATCACTAAAAAGAGTAAGTTCCACCTATGAGAGTGTAAAATGCATCCACCTGCTATGAAGGGTTAAACTAATCTGTTTCTCTTTTTAAAAAGTCTGGGTATTTTTCAGTGAAAGTCAATATGAAAACGATGAACCCTAGATATCCAATGGAGCTATTCACAGGGAGGCATTCAGCTTTATTTTCTATCAGAGGCTTATGGCACCGAGCTTATACCGCAGCTGCCGAGCTCTCCCACACACAGATTTGAAGAGAAGGAACTCGCTGTAACTACATCATGCCCATATTCAAAGGATTTTATTCATATCTGATTTGCATAAGCAAACATTTTCCTGAATATCAACAAACAAGCATGGACAAAGACATACTGTACATGCACATTAAGGATACAGAATTATGCACACACACACTCGCAAATTGGCATGAATGCACCCACATATTATGCACACACACAAACACTCCAGAAACAGCTCTCTAATATGAAAGCATCTGAGTCTTTAATGAGCGGGATAATGTAGGCGGCTGTTTTTGAAATTCTCGTCTGTACCAATCTCCAATTCCTCACCTCCCTCTCTACCTCCCTCTCTCCTTCGAAATCCCTTTCTTCTACCTCCCCGCTCTCCTCCTCTGCCTCCTTCTCTGTCTAGCAGCAGCAATTCAGTTTTAATTGCTTTTCTGAGTCACATAATTCCTCTGAGGAAAGACAGAGAATGTGAAGGAGAGAGCTGGAGAAAGAGACAGAAAAAGGTGGTCTTTTTAAACATTTAAAGAGTCAAAAACACACTTTGCCTCTCCCTCCCCTCCCATCTTTCCCTTCTCTTCCACCTTCCAAATGTCTGACAGCTCGAAACTTTCTTACTCAAAAACTAAGCTTCTCTTTTCCTTAAAAGTTCAGAAGCACTCTTTGGAATTGGGAAAACATCACTTTTTACCTTGACGTCTAGTACTCTTTCCGGTGCTTGAATTTGACACCCCTCGCTGACTTCTGATTCGGATTCTGAACAATTCAGCTGAAAATTGGGGATGAAACCTATACCATCCACAGTCGGAGACATGCATCCTTTTTGGTTTCAATGTGACAA
The DNA here is from genome assembly GCF_008315115.2 of Sander lucioperca. Classification (NCBI taxonomy): domain Eukaryota; kingdom Metazoa; phylum Chordata; class Actinopteri; order Perciformes; family Percidae; genus Sander; species Sander lucioperca. The sequence continues at coordinate 31,625,669 of NC_050187.1, forward strand.
GCCATTTGCATCCTTCTAGGAAAAAAAGAAACATAACCTTACTCCACCAAAGCACTTGTTTTAATGAATAATTAAGGAGACAAATGGCCCTTTCTTTAATTTCAGATTAATTTAAAATCAGCTGGCTTCTAGTTCAAAAGTCCCTAAGGTAGTCTTTTCAAATGAAACTGCAGCAGCAGCATTTCTGTGGTTGTATATTACATTGTTTAGTCCCAGCAGAGTGGCCAATTAGCCAGTCACACCCTGATTATGTCACGGATAGCCTCGTCTATCCTGTTCTCCACTTAGAGTGAAAGGCATGTAGTTCATTCTAAATATTATCTTCACTGGCAACTGCACTGCAAAAAAGATTACGTCTTATTAGTATATTCTGTCTACAAGTACATGTAGGTCCTAAAACATTATTTCCTTAAAGAAATAATTCAACATTTTGTGAAATATAGTTATTGATTTGCCGAGAGTTTGATGAGAACATCGGTACCATTCCAAATGATGGCATCAATCTAATTCTTTGCAAGAAAGTAAATGAGCACATTTTCCCAAAATGTCGAACCACTTTAAAAAGGTGAAAAAGCTAGTTGCCAGGGCGATTAGAATGATTCAACCTGTTTCCAACTGAGGTAAATAGTTAGAAAAACAAGACCAGGTTGCTGCACTACAAGTCAGGAAATAAAAATGTATTTTAGAAAATATATTTTAGGCCCACTTTAAAACCAACTAGTCCTTCAACCCATATGACAATATCGGTCGTTTATTCCTACCCTCCAAACCGACCCGCAGGAACGTTTATAAATTAGCGCCTCTAGCAGGAAATACGACCTTATATCTAAACCAGAGAACGAAGTCGTTATATGCTGTGAAATTGAAATAGAGAGGCGAAGTCCCTCACCTTCCGGTGGACCTCATGTGACTAGCCTGTGAAAACCTTGACGAACTTCCGGCAAATTTGAGATTTGCTCTGCAAGACCGTCTGGCCAAGAGCCCATTCAAGCCCATTTCCAATTTTTCCAAATTGAGGCACCAATCACAACCGTTGAGGCGGGCTTTACACGATGACGATAGCGCAGCGACGTTGAAGCGTCATCTTCTTCATCGCTCTGGTTCGTTTTAGGTCTATCCAATTGCGCCCAGAGGCATTTGAGCGCCGTCCGTTGGTCCTTTGAAAATGGGCTGTGAATGAACCTTCCCCAGACCCGCTCTCAGTTACAACTGAGAAGGGTCTGGTGTCAACCAGGCTATCATGGGACCTTAATTCGGAAAAAATATGAACGGTAGTGAACGGGGAGAGACAAATTATGTTTTGATCCCAGGATTTTTGAGCCATGGATTACAAATATGATGTTCATCAATTTAAAAGATAATTTTTCAACTGAAGAAAGTCTCAGTTTGTCATAGGTTCGTCATAGGACCACTTCACTGCTCAGTGAACTACATCTCTCGCCTCTCACGAAATACGTCACCTAGCTTGATGCTCAGCTTGCTGGCTAGCTAGCTAGCTTAGCGCTCTTTGACAACACATGTACCGTTATTTACCTGATGTGTTTTATCCAGTGAAGTTTTATCAGCAGAGAAGCGAAAGAACAAGTGAGATCCTCTGCTTTCTTGACTTGCAAAACTATCTTTTAAACTGACAAACATCATGTGTGTTATTCATTGCTCAATTCAAAAGGGATCAAAAATAATCCACCGTTCACTACCGTCCACCGGAAGGGGAGGGACTTTACCTCTCTATTATGATATGATGGATTAAACGTGTGGACTTGAACCAAACCTGAAGACTGTGTTGATGGTGTTTTAGAGGTGCCATGTCATTTCTCCGACGCTCCATTGTTCCGACCTCTCAATAACCTGAAAAATCCCTTTGGTCCTACAAAACAAAAGCCCTAACCCCTAACCCTAACCCTTTTAGATTATGGGAGGTGATCCAAAAAAGCCTATATGGTCAGAACAATGGGATGTCGGAGCAGAAGGTTTATTTTTTTTCTAAACAAAGGGACGTCGGACTAGTGGGCTGTAGGACTAAAGGGAAGTTTTCGGGTTGTTGAGAGGTCGGAACAATGGAGCGTCAGAGAAATGGGCAGTCCCCATTTTAGATTCAGTAAGACTTCACCAGAGTACAGTGCAGCCAATAACTAAGTACTTACAAAAAAAGGCATAAAAGAACTTCCAGAGAGGAAACCTGGCTGAGGTGTCTGATAAAAAGATAAAGAGGCAATAATGTAAAAAGGCAGATATGCAGTGAAGATTAGGTAAAAAGCTCAATAAAGCCGGTGCAATCCTTTCAACTGTCTTTGACTGTTTCAATCTCTCGTACTTTCTCATTTAGGCTTTGAAGTTGAAACCAAGGTCCTCCGTTCATACAGCGGTCACCAGACAGAATTGATTAGGTGTTGATGGAAGCGGGCCTTTAATGTGTCTTTGTAGATATGTGTGTGTCTGTGGATTTGTCTGCCTGTGCACAGTGATGCATCTATAAAGTCAATATGTAATATATTTTTCACAAAGGTTTTTACCTTTTTTATTAGAATACCCCAGAATTCCCTTATCAGCACTATGTATCATCATTTGGAAATCCATGCAGACAGTATGATATACATGAGAGGAAGATCTGATCATGAAGAAAAATATCTTCAGCATTTGTCCTATAGGGATTAAACTTCCGCTCAGAAAGTTCAACTTGTGCACTTTAGCCTTAATAACAAGGCAAAAAGTACCTACTTTCTGCTTTTCTTTGTCTCTAAAATGTTTGAATATTAATGTGATCATATCACCGGTGCTCCTTTCTTCTTCTCTTGCCATTTCTGCCTTGCTTTTATTCTCCACACTTCCATTTTCATTTTCATTGCATAATATCTTTGAACTCTGGCTGCTTTTAGTTCCCTGTGTATATCTTCCAGTGAAGCATTTACTCTTGTTTCCGTCCATCCGGCTTGGACAGACGCTACTGTACATAGCAGCTTCATGGCACATTAGCGAACCACTGATTCAGTCATTATGTGTGTTTATAAGGTGTTTATCACAACTGTGTCTTAAGCAGCTGTCACTTTAAATTAAAACAAATCTGACTAAATGTTTTACTAAAGCCTTAAAACTTTGCTCTCCAGAGGACATAAAAGCAGCCCTAAATTACTGATGGTCCTATGTTTTGCTGAGTCAGCCTGATCCTGTGGATGTGTGTGTTTGAATTAAGTCTGCACACATGCATGCTTCTATGTGGGTGCCTTCAGACATATAGGCTACTCCATATTCTTTTTATTGCCTGTTGGATTAAACATTATCTCTATGATCGAGCAAGGAGATTGAGTAGAAATTAAAAAAATGTCACTTCCAACACTGCTGCATAACACAGTCAATTTTTTTCATCTGAAAGCATTGCGTAAACAGCCAGACGGACGGATTTCCATCTCAATGTTATGCTGGTTCTGTCATCTGTGCACCTGTTCATCTCCCTCTGCTCTCTTCTTCCTTTTAGTCATCTTTCTCTCCTTTGTATTTTACTGAGCTGTATATCAGAAGATGTATTGTTCATTCTTCTTTGAAGTTTATGTGCGTACATGTGTGTCTGCTGGAGGATGCAGGGTAATGCCAGGCAGAGAGCCTCAAACTCAAGCTATGTTTACACATCTTCCCTTTTTTTCACTTCTTTGAGTCTTATTCTCTTACAAATTATCCTTGTAAGTGTTTTTTTTTTTAATTTCTTTGTTTTTTTTGCCCAGACACCGGCACTACTTTTTTTTCTCTGTAACATACATTTGCAGAATATTTAGATGCATGATGCAGAAGTTGAAACGTGTTCTGAGATATGTTGGCTATCCCTGATGATATCATCTGCTCACTTTCATGTTCCTGGAGACAAACTGTAAATCCTATTTATAACACATATAAGAATGTAATGTTGTTTTAAAGAAAGTAAAAATGTACGGTTAAAGGAAAATAGTTTTAAATGCAAGAACTGACATGTCTCTATGGAAATTAAAGGACATTTATCTGCACAGTCATATCAGGTAATGCCCTGAAATACATGTTTTGCTATCTCATAGCAACAATGTATGTCCTGTCAACTTTTCCACAAATATCAACTATCACCACAAATGACTGCGTGGCATTTGGAGCACACTGCTCTCCATCTGACTGATTAACTTCACATAAAGACCTGCTTAAGTAGCCACAGGTGTGCTGTCATGACCTCATCAACAGGAAATGATGGATCAACACCATCTGCCCCAAGTAAACACACACACACACACACACACACACACACACACACACACACACACACACACACACACACCCCCTTTGAGAAATGACAAAACACAAGGTATTTAAAATTAAACTATGCTACTGCCTTTTTCATGCATGGACACCACATACGGCGAAAACAAATTGGGACCTTTATGTGTACTTTCAGCATCCCCTGCATAGCCAAAAGTATGTGGACATATGGACAAAGCATGTTGCAGATTACTGCAATGTTGTTACTGTCGGGTGAAAACCTTGTATGTCCAAGACAAAAGTTGTTTTTCAGGCAATGAAAAAAGGTAAAATTAAAAACATTTCCTTGAGCTATTTTCCTCAGACGAAGTCCGATTAAAATGTCTCGTCACTGTTTAAATATTTGTAAAATCCACAGACAGACTAAAGGGTGACCAATGTGATTTTTGAAAAAAAAATTTAAATGTCGAAATATCAAAATATAAGGTTTCAGCCCATCATTGCCGAATTATGTGATTGACCGGGAACACATTGCCGTAAAGCGTAGATTCATGTCCGATCGCGTGCCTGGACGGTCATAAAGCGACCCTTCTCCTCTCCACTCTACACAACGTCTCTCTCTCTCTCTCTCTCTCTCTCTCTCTCTGTGTGAGTGTTTGGTTGTGTGTATGTGTGTGTGTGTCACTCTGTCTGTCTCTACGTCCCTCGGTCTCTCTCTCCGTGTGCCTGATTGCGTGTCTCGCTGTAGACACAGCTGAGAAGTCAAGACAGCAAAATCACCACAAACCTGGATGTTTTATTTTGAAATTTGTTTTATTTTGTAAAGTACCCAGCTTTATTGTGGCCTTCCTGTATGTGATTACCTTCCTGGCTTGACATATTGGCTCATGGCTTGCGGAAGAAATAGAGGAGATGCCGAAACGATCGGGGGTTAAGGTAACGTGATGATGAAAGGGCCTTCCCTAAACTGTTGCCACCATGTTGGAAGAGCAAAAATGATACAAAATGTATTCATATCTCATAGAAACTCAAAATCTAGCTTGTTATTTCTTAGCGTTTATACATATAGGGCTATGAACCGTGTATGTGCATGTGGACGTCATCAAGATAACTTAAAAAGATGCAAACTGAAAATAAACCATTTCAAACACATCACCTTCTGTCTCTGTCTCTCTCGTTGAGCCAGTCTTTGAAGAATCAGAGTGTGATAATAGTCAGCATGCCAGCAGTAGGGATTACTAAATGAATGCAAAGCTCCCCATGCATCTCTTCCCCAATACACAGCACAGGTGACTCGTCCAAAGGCGCAGAGAGCTCATCATCGTATAGCTTGAGGCCACGCTAACTTATCTCCTCTATCCTCACTCTGTTTACTATCTCTGCAAATAACAGGCGCCAGTGTAAAGGTCTGCAAAGCACCTTTTTCTGTTGTCTTCAAAACCAAAATAATGGGAAATGACACCAATCAACTCCATGGCTTTCTTTCTGCTTGAAGGAGAATTAAGATGCAGGAGGCACACGCTATAACACAAAACACACGGCACTCTAACAAAGTTAGTAGGACTTAAATTGCTCGTGCAATTAGTGGTTCATGTTTCTTAAGTAAGTCAGAAGAAATGCCACTTTGATATTCATTTATGTGCATGAGTGTTTCCAAATGTGCTGCTTTTTGTTTTTTTCATCCAACACATATTTAATCTTCTTTGCATGGATGCAGATCAACAGAATTTGGGCTTTCAGGGATAATATAGATGAAATCCTCTTCCTTTTTACCCCTCTGACTACTCCTTCTCTCCAATCTCCCTCTCTTTTCCCCTTCATCTGTAGACTTTCCTAGCATCTACCCTCCTTCCTGTCCTCTTTGTTTCCAAATTCATTTTCTTGCATTATAGCTATTCCTGTCTTTTATTTTAGGAGGGACGGAAATAAAACATAGACAAGAAAGAAATATATATTTTTTGGGCAATCTTACAATCCCCAATGCTTGATTCTAGCCAGAGGAAGTTCAAAGCACAGCCATAGTTTAGCATTCCAGCTGGTTGGGTAGGCAGCAGCCTTCACTGGTTTGTTAAATTGTGTATTCACACATCCTGAGTTACCATAAACTAGAACAGCACAGTGCCTGCTTCAGTTCACTTCCCTGGAGTAAAATGGGCTTTCACGGGTGAGGGAGAAAGATGGTGTGTGTGTGTGTGTGTGTATGTGCTCAAACGACCCTGCACTTGACTTTATATGTAAATTTTGATGCATGTGACACTTCCCCACATCCACAGAAAGACTAGAGGACATAGAGGAGAGAGAGAGAGCTGCACCTACACCTGTCAGGTGACTCTCGAACAGATGGTCAAATCCAAATACAGCACCACAGGCACCAAAGACAGCGGGCTGACGCTATGCGTGTGTGTTCACACGCTGGTGTACTTTGTTTGTCCATGTAAATGTGCATGTGGATGAGGTTAGCGATGAGCTCAGAGGTGGAGCGCGGCCAGCAGCCCAGCGGCAGACAGCTGGCTGCAGGTTCGAGTCCTGAGGTCTAGCCCCTACGGGTCTCGTGCATATGCCCATGCATTGTTAGCAGCAGACCTTGTTTTAATGTAAATCACTTTGAACCCAGGGCGGCTGCAAATGTGGTCATCCTTCACATTTGTATATAAGTGAACTTTGCATTGGCGGTGATAACCACCCTGGCTGAACAGACGAAAAAGCACCAACTGGAAAGTTAAAAAAACAAAAAAACAGATATTATTATTAATAATAATAATAATAATAATAATAATAATAATAATAATAATTTATACTTTATTAATCCTGCAAGGGAAATTACAACTCACAGCTTGCTTTGTGCTGTCTGAAAGTTGATACCTTAGCATCAGTCTCACAGCTGTGAAGAAGACAAAAAAGAGGCTAAACTGCTAAAATCACATGGCAGCCATTCTGTGTCAAAGCCTTGTCAGGACAAGTACCTGGCAATGTTCAGTAATATGCAAGAGTTGTTGAAGGAGTTGTCAGTGCTTTAAATCCTGCGCAAATCTGCCACGGCTGCCGGGGTATAGGCTAGTCACACTGTGACAGCGGTGGGTGCGGTGAAACTCCTGATCACACGCTAATCCTACACTAAATTTGTCCAAGGCACTTTTATACTGCAGTGTGAGAAGTGCTAACAGCATGGGGGGGTTCTATGATGGAGCATTCCTTTTGAAATGAAAAAAAGAGACGATCAAAAAAGATTTTGTTGACGAAAGTTCCGTGTTTTTAAGGAAACGCACAAAAAAGCATTACCTTGAATTTGAAAATCAAGATCACTGATTGGTCAGATGATCCCTCGCCCCACTGAATCTGCCGCTGAAAGGTTTTTCTGTAATAGTCACAATTTATTACAACAAACTTGATAAGTGATTAATCATTTAAGCAAAAATGCCAAACATCTGGTTTCCAGTCTCTGAATTGTGAGGATTTGCTGCTTTTTCAGTTTAATACTGTTGTAAAATCAATATTTTGAGTTGTGGACTGCTGGTTTAGCAAAATCAAGCAATTTCAATTTCATCACTTTGGGCTCTAGTAACTTTTGATGAACATTTTACACTACTATATAAGTATGTTATTTTACAGACCACATGATTATTTCATATATCAGGAAAATAAATCACCAGCAGCGTAAAAAGTTTTATTTTCAAATTTTGACATTTCTATCAACATTTTCTAAAGCGATACTTCAAAATGCGCATAAAAATACGTTGATGGAAACATGACTATTGTAAGTCATCAAGGTCTCCCGAATCTTCTTTACGTAGGTGAAATGAGTTGTGCTGCTCTTGCATTTTTTCCTAACAGTTCCTAAACAGGATACTATGAAAATCCCAGATTAAAAACATACTGTACATCATCCACTTTCTTTGAAATCACGAGGACTCATCAAATACATGATTTCAGTAAGAAAGTAAGTGTTTTCATCTCCTGCATTCACGACGCAGCATGTCTGAGGGGTCACATGATTGTGCGGGTTATTATCTTACACATTGTTCTGTAAGTTCATGCGGTTTACCTCAGCTGATAGTTTACAGGCTGTCGACACGCTGTCTGCCCTTCCAAATCTGTGGCTTGGAATGGAATATACAATCACTGTAATGGTAATTGAATATGACTCAGTGGTCATTTATCCGGGAAAGCATCAGCGCCCCACACACACACACACACACACACACACACACACACACACGCACAGTTTAAATGTGAAGTTATCCTCTCTAATTTTCTTCCCAGCATCAATTGTGTGTATATTCAGTATACACAGTATGTTCTTGTCCACCTAAAGACCAAAGCACAGATTCATTACAGCAATGTGCCATGTCATCAAAATAAAATAAATCCTAATGCCTAAGTCCCAATCAAACGATGAAGCTACTTTGGGCTCGTCATGCATATGCAAATTCTATGTTAAACTATTATCATAGCAAGCATGGCCGGCAAATCACCATGCATATGAATTTGTTTCTGAATCAGACAAAAATTAGTCCCTAATCTGTAAAAAATACACAGATTTAGATTGTATTCCTGCTTGGATGAAATGTTTGCTTTCATGTTTTCTGCCACTAATGCAGCAAAATGTCCCCGTACGGACAATGAAGAAGCTAAAGCGTAGTCTGATGTAGTTCAATCTTGGTGAATCTGGATCTGAAAGTCGTCAGCCTAAGAGATGCTGATTCTTCTGTGAATAGCAGCAGCAACAATAAAGACAACCCCGCCCCCCCACACTCACACACACACACACACACACACACACACACACACGCACACACACACACACTTTAGAAGAATAAAGTGGTTTGGGAAACAGTCAATTTGAGCACTTCCTTCTTTTCCCCCACAGACTCAAACAAACAACTTGTCACAAACCCTGTTATTGGTGCTTTGCTTTCAATCTCAAATGTACCTTTTAGCTGGATTGACACACACACACACACACACACACACACACACGCACGCACACACGCACACACACACACACGCACACACGCACACACACACACACACACACACACGCACGCACGCACACGCACACACACAACCACGTACGCACGCACGCACACGTGCACACACACACCCACACACTTGTGGTCAGTGACAACAGTTCCTGTACTTTCAGCTCAGTGTGGGATATTTTGTCTGCTAACATTAAAACAGCCTCACTATCCATAGCAAGCGCTGCACCAAAAGTCCCAACCAATCAACAAGCCCAAATTAACACTGGGGCCAGCATGGGTGCACTTAGTTTGCATTAATAAAACGTTGTCATCCTTGGATCATGATTTTGGCAGTTCTTCTTGATTTAGTTTAGTTTTGTATTGTGTTCTTTCCTCATGTCATTTTCTCTGTCAGAAACAAAAAGGGATGACAAATGTTTGGCAAATCAGTGTGACAAGCAAACAGGCAGAGCTTGTTTTCTTCCAGTCTCATCTTCCTAACGGCTCCCTCCCTCCTCCCCTGCCTTTCACCTCCGTCTCCATCTGTCCGTTGAAGGGAGTCTCCCGATTTTTGCAGGAAAACAGCAGGTGGAACCCAAAGGAGCTAACAAGTTACCGATAAATGAGTTCAAGTAGAGCTGTTTATCTATTTATTTCTGTATAATTTCCTATCTCTGCCTCCATTGCATTCACTTCCTGGCTGTGTGTGCTGTTTGTTATCCTCTCTCTCATCAGATATTCAGTGTTCTGCCTAAGATATTTTCTAAATTCTGCTTAGAGTACACAAAGTAAAGATACAGGAAATACATTATCAAAAATGCACCCTCACTGTTAATAATGACTACATAAAAGAATGAGTTTTTAGTGGCCTGGAGCTAACATCAATGGCAATCCACACTGACAGTGTTTTTTGAGACATTTCTAGAGCCATTAGAGCCAAATTAAGTATAATCCTCATAGGCAGCCATTCAAATCACAGAAATATACTTACATTAGTATATGCGGTGATTTGTGTAGGTTTTTAGTTTCACTATGGGCGTATTGACAGAGCAAATCAACCACAGTTATACTCTTGCATATTTCTCATGTTGCCTACTTGAAAACATTTTTTTGTGCATTTTCGAACTGATTGTTTTGGCTGTATTTCTGCCTTATTTTGGCTGTATTTCTAATTCAGCCATCAAAAGCAGATACACCAGCCATTGATACAAGCTTCTGTATTGTTTAAATGCCACTATATTTTTCTGGTATGACTTTAGATTGCAGATACTATCCTACTTGAATTTCCAAAAGAACATTTTAGCTCCAAGATTTAATTAATAATAGTCCAAATCCCTACAGCTAGAAACCCAGCATGAGTAGTGAATGAGAAACATTCCTTTTGAGTTACCTTTGAAGGGGACTTTTAACCCAAAGTAGCTCCAGTAACACTGCTAAAAGGCCACTTAAAGTGAACATGCAGCACTTGAGATATTCTTTTCTTTGAGGTTGCAGTACATAATAATGACTTTTTAAACTCATTCACCTCATTAACAATGCCCAACAATCATTTGGGGCTGAGGTGATTTAATTGAATTAAGTATGGTTTAAATTCAACAGTCCTGTCGAAAGAATGTTAGTGCTAGGCTCACAATTGGCTCAGAAGGTAAATGTGATTCCAGCATACATACATACCCAGGGTGTGATTTGCCGGGGGAGGGGGATGCATGGGATTGCCCCCTTTCTGGTCTTCATATCCCTACCTCTGCTGAATTATTTGTATCCCCGCGGACAAAATGTATCCCTCCCTCAAAGTGATCAATGCTATTTCACCAATAGACCATTATATACCTAAACTAAGTAAAGCGCTTTAAGGTGAAGAGCGGCAGTTGATGTTGTATTTGGCTGCTACAGAGCTCCGGGACACCAGCTACCAGCGGCAGTTGTTTAGCCGCCAATAGGTGACTGTGAGCAGACACAGACACAGATACAGAAACCGCCAGATGACGGTCCTTTCAGGGGTCATGGCAGTTGAGGTTAGCCAGAAAAGATGAGCATCATGCGGGCATATGAGTTAACTTTAGGCACCAAAACGACTAGTTAAGTTTAGGAAAAAGATTGTAGTTTGGATTAAGACGTTCCCGAAGAGCGTTTCCTGGGGGAAAGTATTATGTTTTCGCCGCGAAATGAACTCCGCTCTCCAGCTTGAAAGCGTTGTATTTTCCATTGAATATTGAAGTACATCTTTAAGTGTTTGGCATGTATGGTACTATATCCATAGTATTGCAAGGGGAATTTAATATATGCATGTTTTGTTTTGTTGTGCATGATCAAACCAAATGGCACCCTGTAAATACCTGAGATAAGACGGCTAACAGATCTATAACAGCAACTTGTCTTTGCGTTATTATTCTGTATTTCAACACTCCAGTGTCAGATCAAGTGACACCTTCTCTAGTTGCATAATATAGATGTGCAGGGAGAAAGAGAAAAAAGAGGCAGAGAAAGAGAAAGAGAGCATTTCAGGAAGCATCAAAAAGACAAGATGAAAGTATACGCCAGATGGGACATACAAGGAAGGAGAGATTGTTGGACCAATTTGTCTTTATTTCACTGCAGCGTCTGCAAAATAGACCACGCTGAAAGACTTGTGCTTTTTGCGCTGTCATTACCCCCCCTCCCCCCCCCGCAGGACAGCAGCTCTCAGTGTGGCCTGCTCACTATACTGTAGTTCTCCTCTCTCTCTGCTTCCACTCCTTATCCCTGTGGATGCATACACAGTCGCACAGATGGCCTTTTTTTGACTGTAAGTTTGGTGAATGAGACTGCGTGTGACATATATAGACACATTGATGCTGTCTGCTGCTTGGTATGACTAAAAAGAGAATACAAAACTATCAAAAAATGTTGGACTGGATGTGAAGCTGTAACAAGGCTGCAATCTGTTTCGGATGTAAAACAAATTGTGTGTGGGTGCACCACAGCAGATTACTTTCCTAGAAGTAGTTATACCACAATGTAAAAGTACTATCGCAAAACTTCCAGTTACGCATGTGTCGCAGAATGTGATGTAGTTTTGTTTGTTCTGCAAAGTAAAAAAAAAAAAAAAACTCGCCGTTTACTTTTATTTTCAAACGGTAACGGTCCTGTATTCATTTGACCCAACCTGCATAATGTGGCGCTCTTATTTAGATATCCTATAATTGAAAACTACTAATACAACAAAAACAACAAAAACCTGACATCAATATTTTCTATCACAAAGCACAGATCTGGTTTGTAGAAAAGCGTGAATATTCATTATCTAACAGTGACAGAACCTACCCACATTTCCTCATTGATTCTCCATGGGTTTTCATAAGCTAATGCACAAAGTCAACTGTACCTCATCAACAATGGATCATACACTCTTTGAAATAGCTCTACATTTTCCATAATGATGAGCTTTGAATTATGTATGAGGGGTTTGTATGTATGAAATTGATGTAATGTGGCATAATATGTGAAATATGAAATGAAGTGCAGTGAAGTGTGTGACGTCTTCATCAGAGGGAGAGAGAGTCTGCTTTTCACACAGAGTGAAAACTAATATAATGATGGTGCCATCTGACAGTTTTCTTCATAAATATATCACTATTAATGAATTAAATATCAAGATGTATATACTGTGCTATATTCTTTGGCACTTTGACACTCCTTTCTTAATTGTGTCTGTATCTTTTAGCTAATACATCTGCTGCAGTCTATTTCCTGGAGGCTGCCCTTTTTTTTTTTTACCAAATTGGACCCATTGAAACCACCAAGGCTGTTGTGTGAAAGTGGCGGTCACACTTTCTAACATTACAATGAGTCTTCGGATCTAATTTCACGGCAGTATATTTATGAGAAAATAGCACTGACTGCTTAATTAACCCGTGATAGTTTAAAAAATATTTTCCTGAAATCAAATCAAGTTTTGCATGATCAAAGATTGTTTGTTCTACGAACACACTGACTCTTGCTTGCCTCCATTTCCCTCAAACTGTGACTGATAATATTTGAATGCACATTATATACACTTTGCATGGACCAGTGCCTTTGTTGGCCCATTATTAATCATTACATCATCCATCATGACGTGGCCTATTTTAAGGAATGCATAACGCTCCAACATTTACCTGAACAGCAACATTCAAATTACCGGTCCACTAGCCACCAGGAGGTTGGTACCAAGCTACTGTTGGCTTTCAGCATATTATGTGTCCAGGTGTGTGTGTGTGTGTGTGTGTGTGTGTGTGTGTGTGTGTGCATGTGTCTGTGTGTCTGTGCATGTGTATGCACATTACTACGGAGACACGCTGTCACCTTCCGGAGCCCAGGTGGCCAGGGTCACATGAGTTGCCGTATGCCATCGAGCTGGTGTAGAGCGTCCATCTGGTCTCTTTATACACAGTGTGTGTATGTGTGTGTGTGTGTGTGTGTGTGTGTGTGTGTGTGTATGTGTGTGTGTGTGTGTGTTTAAAAGTGACCTTGCTTGCATTCCAGGGCAATACTTAGAAGCTGTAACATCTCAGGCTTTAATTATAACCAAGGTGTATGTTAAAAAGTTGAATCATGCCAGAACAGACTGATCACATCCAAAGCAGACAAGCAGTATGTCTGGCTTCTTCTGTTCCATCTGCCTTTTTGTGGACTTCAATTATTCAATTTTGAAAGTTTGATGGCGATTGCTTCTGTAACTAGCCTGGGAAAACCCTGATGAATTTCTGGCAAATTTGAGATTTGCTCTGCAAGTCAGTCTGTCCAATTGCCCATTCAAGCCCATTTACAATTTTTCCAAATCGAGCTTAACACGATGACGATAGCGCAGCGACGGCAAGCAGCTTTTTGTTTACATTCAACATGACGGCCACCGAAGCGCAGCAACCCGTTGATGCTGCTGTTGCTGCTACGTCACCCGGATCGTTGGTCAGATTGGTTGAAGGGCTATCCAATTGCGCCCAGAGGCATTTGAGCGGCGTCTGTTGGTGACGCCCCTTTGGAAATGAGCTGTGAATCAACGTTCCCCAGATCCACTCTCAGTTACAACTGAGAAGGGTCTGGTGTCAACCAGGCTATTCTCTAAGTATTGCGGTTTAATCAGGCTGCGCATTTCTTATGTACACTGTCTCTTTAGTTTTAGAGACAGGGATTATCCCACGCTGTCACTTTTTTTTCAGTTTCCTTTCTTTTTGTCCCACTATGTTATTTCCTGCTTTCTTAGATAACACTAAATTTAACCTGTCAGATCTTTCCACATTTTCTGGGAGCAAGTTATCAAAGTGATGGCAAATTTAGAACTCCTCCTGTGAATATCCTGCGACTATATTAATCTAGTTTTGTCTAGTCTTCTAAAGCCTTTTTCTTCCAGTTGGGAATGTCTGATTTCCAATGCATTTAAGACTTTATCATTGCTAACTCCTTAGTTGGCCTGAGAGTTTAGACGTGTGCCTTCTCTGTCAGCGCAGCTTTACCAGGAGAGCATGACATGTCTTCCCACAAAAGCCCCCACAAACAGCTAGAAATACACAATCTCTCACTGGCTTCCCACAACACTTGGAGGGCTGAGCAAAGTACCGACGATAGGGATTGATTTCATCATCCAGCATGCAGCTCACCACCCTCTGAAAAAACATTTACGTACATGACGGGGTCTATATCACATATATCTGTGACTCAGTTGAGCAATAAACATTTATGCTTTCCATTATTTTCTTCTGATTGAAATACCATTATATTGACTAAAAGACATCAATAAGTAATTTTTTTCACTGCCAGATCCTTGAAAACATTCCAATCGCTGCTGAAAAATGTATTAGGTCAAGTAGCAGCAGGTCCATCTGGAAACATCAGCATGTCAATATCAAAGTACTTTATGTGTTAACATCCACCTATAAAAAGCAGGTAACATTTCCCCAGTGCAGCTCTCTGTCAGCAGCATATGTTGTGCTGCAGTACCTCCTACAGCCAGCCACCAGTGGACATATTAACATGCAGAATGATACCAATGATAAGTGTCTATTCTCCAAACACTGACAAGTCCAGGAAGGTTTCCTTTCTTCCATGTGCACGTGTGTGTGCTTTTTGTCCTTATTTGTAAAAATGTCTTCTTTCACTTTACTCATCCATCTGTTTATTTCAGTGTCCCAGAATTCTTTCATTTGTCAAACTTATGAATGTCGGCCTCCTCTTTATTTTATTGTGAGATCCATTTCGCATATACTTTTTTTGTTCTTAATTGCCTGTCCCTTCACTTCTGGGTTCGTGACGTGGATCTGCTACAGATGCTGCTGCCACAGACTTGAACTCCAGCAGAAACTCACACTGCATGTGCGCACAGTCATAAGACAGAGACACATACAGCACTTTACACCAAAATCATTACAACTAAACTGGGTTCATTCGGTCAGATCAGAATAAAAAAAAGAAGAAAAAGAGTGTTTTCTTTCTAATCCTTGGCAATCCAATCTGATTCCCTTGACAACAAACATCTTGCTAACAAGCTAAATGCTAATGTTGAAAACTTGGCACAGCACTGGCTGGCTAAATCCTCCCTGAGTCATGCTCAGATATTCGAATATTCACTGTTGATAAGTACTGACGCTCCAAAGACCAAAAGATGGTATTCGGGACAGCCCTAGGGATCGGTCCTCGTTTTGCCTTGTAAACCACTGATTTGTTTGGATAGCGCGTTGAGAAAAATTTCGAAAATATTGGTCATGTAAATGGTTGTGTGGTGGTTGCGTGACAGATGGAGGGGACGGAGGTAGAGGGTGGTTGGGGGGACTCTATGACAGACTGGCCTACAGCATCATTAGCATTTGGCTGACGGGGTCAGTATGGATTAGGGGTGGCCCTGGCTGCCCAGAAGTGCTGATGTAAGGGAATAGAGCCCAACAGCTTGCTGATAAATACATGAACATGAAGTGAGCATGCTTCAACGCTTACAAACAGGCTTGCGACACACACACACACACACACGCACGCACGCACACACACACACACACACACCTTGTTCCCATTATAACACTGGATGTATTCCAACAAGTCCTAATACTGTACCTACACAATAACAGGTGACATATAGCCTCTGTGGCAGTGGTGTAATGTAACTAAGTACATTTACTCAAGTACTGCACTTAAGTACAAATTTGAGCTACTTGTACTTTACTTGAGTCTTTCCTTTCCATGCCACTTTCTACTTAATTAATTACTTAATGAATTAAGATTTTTGCACACAAAACACATGTAGTTCATAAAATGCAATGTTTTATTAAAAATTAAACTGCCCAACAATATACAGGCCGTTGTACAACTGAAATGATAAGCTGATTAAATAATAAAAATAATAATAATGATTTATACTTTATTCATCCCGCAAGGGAAATTACAATGTTTTCACTCTGTTGTTAGGATACACATTACACACAGGCTTGAAATACACACACATGCTTAACGGAGAGATGTCAGCATGAGAGAGCTGCAGCTGTCAAAGGGGGGTTTGGTGCCTTTGCTTAAGAGCACTTTGGCAGTGCCCAACTTGGCAGCACCCATCCTTTGGTCCGACTTGAACCAGCGACCCTCTGGTTCCCAACCCAACTCCCTACAGACTGAGCTACTGCCACCCCAAACACTTAGTGGATTGACAGAACTGTTTCGATCTTTTCCAGGTTCTATACGTGAGGATGATTCTGCATTGAGTACTTTTACTTTTAATACTTTAAGTACATTTTCTTGATGATACTTACATACTTTTACTTAAGTAATATTTTAATTTTACTTTTAGAAAGAGTATTTTGGTATTGGTGTGGTATTAGTACTTTTAATTAAAGGTGCTCTAAGCGATGTTGGGTGACGTCACTTCTTGTTGACGTTCGAAGTATTGTCAAACATAACGGAGACTAGCTCGCCCCTCCCTCCTCCTCATCCTGTCCCCTCTCCCTCTCTTCCGTGCTTCCTTAAAACAGTCATGAAAGTGCATTGTGGAAGTAGCCTACGTGCTAACGCTGCTGCAGTGAGGGCTCAACCAACTCCTTGTCGGTTATTGGCTGGAACACTGTTTTTATGTTTCGTGGTGCAGGTTGGCGCAGTTTGTTTTTGTTGTTGTTTGTGGAGCCTGGGCTGTCTACAGAGACAGTGTGTTCAGTGGACAGGCAGCTCGCAGATAGTTAGGAGATGTTTGCTGTATGTGACAAAAAATGTTGTTGCCTAAAAAACGGATGACATCGCTTTAAGCACCTTTAAGGAAAGGATCTGACTTTCCAACTCTGGTCTGTGGTTGTGGTCTGGGTAGGTTTACTAGGCAGTTAAAACTACTTGGTTAAGGTTAGAGCGAGGATGTAGCAAAGTCTGCCTGACACTTCAGGTGACAACATAGCCGTCCAAGTTATTCTCTGCAGCCTCACTGCACAGTAGCTCTGCCATCATAACGTCTGTTGTTGGATTAGAATTTAAATCCAAATGAATGTTTTGATTCTAGTCTTTCTCAGAGGAAGTGTCATTTCTCTGGTGAAGACAGTGTCCCTTACTCGTGTAAACTTCTTAGGTTCCGCCATGTACGATTCCAGACAGATGTAGGTGTTTGTGTCTTTTCTCTGTTGTGTGGAGGGTAGACATGTTCCCTCTTTCTCTCGCTCTCTGTTTTTGTCTCTTCCTGATTACATATGTTTCTCTGCAGGTTCACTGTGGCCAATTACTGCCACTGTTCCTCTCCTTTCTGGCTTCTCACGTACAGCCAGAGGCCCCTGCGGCAACACCACTGGTAATTACACCTCAGGAGAGGGATACACACATGCACACACAATGACAGCCACAGGAACACACACACACACACACACACACACACATACACACACACACACACACACAAACACAGACAGTGACTTCAGGCTTCCCTGACAGGTTGTCTAATTGCATCTCAACAATTCATCATTGAACTGGAGAAGTTCTGGTGCTATCAAAGATGTGTGTTAATGTGTGTGAACATATGCACGTCTTTATGTTTTTTTATGTGCAAAACCTCCGGAGAGTTCGTTTCATAGCTACATACATTAAAAGGCACTGAAGGAAATAGAACAGTTCCTTATTCTTTCCTACAGAAAGATATTAATTATGTAAAGTCCACGAAAAACAATTTTCCATTTTCCAACTACTGGGTGGATTCCCATGAAATGTTAGTGTCCAGAGGATGAATCCTGCCAATTTAGCTTATTCCCTGACTGCCACCATCACTGACTCATTTGACTCTGTCCAATACTAAGCCTATTCTTAACCCTAACCCTTAACCCTAGTTTACAACCTAATAATGACATCCCCATGTTTTTATTAATGACTGTAGCAGATGGTAGCGCGCAAAATCAAATGAAATTGGTGAACATAACTATTAGCATGTTAATATTTTCATGGTGAGCAAATTAGCATGCTGACATTAGCATATAGAACAGCCTCTGGGTTAGACACAAAGTGTTAAGTGTTACATCTTAATTTATGACAAAGGTTGTTTTTTCTAACTTTAACTTTGATAGTTTGTTATGTAATTTACATAATGTAAAGTTAAAACATGGGTTTCAAGACTTTCTCAACAACATGTTTTCATGTGTTAACATGAAAGCAAATTGCCAAGGCATGCAATGCTAGTATGCCTTATAGGGTTAACAAAAACGATGATGTTGAAGCCTTATAATTATTCCTACCAGCGAGAGAGCGAAAAACACAGAGACAGCCAGAGATAGAGAGACAGATAAATGAAATAGAATAAAGGATGCAAAGCGACAGAGACATTGTGTTTTCAGTTTTTCCTTGGTGCCCTTTTGTTTTTAGATCACACATGTCAAATGTAAATGTAATCAAATATGCAGCACAGTCATGCTATTTAAAAGACTATTTGTTTGATTAAAACAGAATAAGCTTGGAGCAACTTTACGATACATAAATTTTTCACATGAATCTTAAGTCTTAATTTAGTATCATTAACCTGGTTTCTACCAGCAAACCAAACAGAGGTAGCCAGGGCTGATTCATTATGGATGGCAGTCAAAGGATTTCTATAGCATCTTGGTGCTGCCATAAATGATTATTACTATACTTACCGGCAATTTCCACTGGATGCGGAACGTCTGCGGAACGTCTCCCGAACGTCGACGGAGTCATTAGGTTTCCATTAAAGTCAATGTGTGTATTTCCACTGACTGCGGAACGTCTGCGTCCCGACTCCGTCCCAGTTCCGTCAGTCCGCAGCCCTCCGGAGCAGATACGCAGAGCTTCTATTTTTGACGGACGACGGAGAGCTCTGCAGCAATTCAGCACAATTCAGATTGTGCGGGACGGGAAGTCGAGCACAGAAACAAAATAAAACATCGTTACTTTTCAAAATAAAATACACCGTGCTCACGGCGGGTCATATTTTCCTGCACTACACCTTGAAAACAGAGCACAGAGTTGTTTCCCCTCTACTCCGTAGATACATGATACGTGAACTCGCGAGATCTCGTGGTCGGCTGGCCGCAGCCGATACGCAACAAAGCCGGACCTGGTGGGTATTGATGGACGGCGCAGCACGTAGCCGTTCCGCAGCGGAGCCGGTCCACAGACGTTCTGTATCCTGTGGAAATCCACGGTTACTGTAGCTGTAACCACAACTCCTGGGTTTCCAACATGTCAACTTTCTATACACTGCATGGTGGCCTGAGTCATTTCAGGACAAAGTCTGGCCTTAAGCTGTCGGCTTTGTGTTACACTATGTTGTGCCTTTTCATGTGATATTTTAAATGTGTTATGTCAGCCTCGCTCATGCCTCTGTCGCTAAAGACTTTCTGACAACGTCCTGATAGCAAAGTATAAATTTAAGTCTTATCACTCCGTCAGATTTAAAATTGTGGAAGTGAACAGACACATGCTTGTGTACACACACATGCACACACGCACACACACACACACACACACACACACACACACACACAAAAGCATTTTCTGCAGTTTGTATACACAAACTAACAGCTCAGTCAAATATGTATGAGTTATGAGATGGGCGTATGAAACAAAATGGTGATATTTGGATTTATGGATTGTTTGCTTTTTGATAAGAGGGGAATTAGAAATGAGGGGAAGGAGAGAGTGAAAGGTGTGGGTGTGAGTGTGTGTTTTGTGTCTGCAGCAACAGTGTAGCAGAGCAGAGTGACACACACATACACACACACACAATGTTTCCAGCACACAGCCTCAAGCCACAGCTGAAATGTCACAGAGAGGCAGCCCATTGAGGATGTTGTTGGCTGTGCTTTTTTAGTCTCTTTGGTACTGCCCATTTCAGCTCTGTCCAAGCAGCCAAGCTACTGCTCTAGGGAAAGAGCAGCGGGGCCTGGTGTTGTGAGTGTTGCTGCACTGACTTTGTCATCTTTTAAATAGGGAAAACATGGGTATTTTTCTCCCTTTTTGTCTTTCCTCTATTGCAGTTGCTCTTCAATTCAGTGAACCAGGCTGAATTCAGATTTGTTCAACTTAAATTCTCCTCATGTCGAAGACATTTAGCTTTCACTGCCAATATAAAATGTTTTCATCCATGGATGATTTGAGTCAGAGACAAGCATATAACACACCATCCAAGTAATATTTTTGCTTGCTGGCTGGCTAAGTGTGGTTTTATTTTACAGAAATTGAATCAGTGCCCAAGTGTTTTAGACTAGAATTAGCACATGTAGCATGACTTGCTCACTTATAAAACATTAAAGAGAAGAGGCTAAATCCTTTGGCGCAACAGCCATAAACTGTGACTAGATTTCACAATTAACCATTGGTTCATTCCTCTCCCTGCAAGATTTTGACTCTATCATCTATCATAATAAACATCATATATTATAAATCCCAGCAATTTGGTTCCTTAGTGAACTCATCTTGATGTTCATTTGTCAAAAGCCATGTTAATTGGTGCACTCCATCTTGTCTTCCTTGATGGTAAAAACTAATTTATCACAGAGGGCAGCCCTCCCTCTGAAAGTGCCAGCTGAATAAAGTGCACACAGAGCGAATCACAAGGAAACCACACACAATAAAAGAGTTTCAAAAGTTTTTTATTTTGTTAGTTTTTTTGCACTCACTCAATATCTCTATGTAGGATCTATTTGCAACATCCCAATGTAGAGTATTATATAATATTTCCACATTTATAGTGTTACTTATATACACACAACACTATCTGTCTATGCATGTATATATGTGTGTCTGTACTGTGGAATTGTGTGCTGTGTCTCACAGACGACAGTTTGAGGATGAAAATTAAGATATACTGTAGATGTGAAATTACACTGGTTGCCCTCTTTCTCTCTCTCTCTCTCTCTCGCTCTCTCTCTCTCTCTCTCTCTCTCCATCCCTTCCTCTCACTTTCTCACAAAGTCATCTGTCAGCAGTAAATCCCATCAGTTGTCACAGTGACCCCCTGACAGCATCCAGGCTCCAAAGGACCTGCTTCACGCCAGGAATATTCATGCGGACCCAGACAAACCAGCAACACACTCTGACAAATCACTCAATCAGCCAATCAAATAGAGCGCGAGTGAGAGTGCCAACAAGAGACAGAACCACACACCATGCAACAATGTATCCTGTATACCGACAGAAGAACGATATTTACCAAAATAAAACTCTCAGACCAAAAGCCTATGCTAATTTCACCAGTGGAGCAAAATATAAAACTACACTTAGCATCTTCCAAATCTTTTTTTCTTCTTCTTTTAAACACATTGTCTCTTTTTTTCATTCAGAATTAACACACATCATTAACTTTGAAAACCTGCTTTGGCAATGATGTACTCAATTAGGGGAATGCAAATAAAGTCAATTAAAATGCAAGATGGCAAATTGAGGTGTCGATTATCAGCAAGAAGGACGAACAAAACCCACCACAATAATATAATAATATAAAAGATATTCCTTGGTTTGTTATTATGTATCAGAAAACAATAGTTATTACAATAGTTTATGCATTTTATTCTTACGTTTTGCCTACTGCCAACCTGTCCACAATCTTTCCACACAAATGAGGTAAAAACAAACTGCTTCAGTCAATACCAGAGCAAGCTGCAACTTTTTTAGAGGTCACATCCCTAAAAGCTTTCAGCTTCATACTTTTCTGACCCCATCTCTGTCTAGTTCTCCCATCTTTCTTTCTCCGTGGTGATGATAGGATTTACCAGCAAGCTTCTGAAATCTTACCTCTTTGACTTTTTCATAGCTTTTATGCAGTGTTTTAATGTAACAAAGTACAAATACTTCGCTACTGTACTTAAGTAGAATTTTCACGTCTCTGTACTTTACATTTCTGGAAACTTTTACTCCACTACATTCCCTAAATGCAATGTATACTTTTACTCCTCTACATTTCACCTAAGCATGTTAGTTACTCGTTACTACAAAATAAAATCAGATGACACTGGTTACACTGGGAAAAAGCAGTTTGGTGAATCATTGCTCCTGAATCGCCAAGATAATGCACCCTCCATTCCAGTTGGTGACCTAATGCCTGTTTGTTGCCAAGCGACAAAAAAAAACAACCATAGGCCAAAACTAAAGAAGAAGAGGAGGAAGCATAATGACTGATAGTGTCATAGAAGCACCTGCTGCAGGCTCTGCCGCCATGGTAACAGAGGATAAACACGCCGACAACAGTGGTGATGAAGATAACGTAACACACCTTTGGCCATGAAGTTCATAATCAAAGGGTTTTTTTAACTTTTACTTTTACTTCTAATACTTAAAGGACAATTCTGGCGCAAAACGAACCTAGGGGTTAATAACAGATGTGTACCCACTTGATCGCTCTCTGGGACATGTTTTCATGCTAATCGAATGTGTTTGTAGCTTGAAACAAGATAGCGCGGACCGCTGATTAGCTTACAATGCTAGTATTCGGGGCACAGGGAAAGTAAAAACAAATCGCTATTTTATACCACTAAAAAGGCACCACACTTCAACGGTTGCATAATGAGGGTCCCTAAATGTTAACCAAAGCATTGAGAACATTGTAAGTGTACAGACAGTTTATTAAAAAGATAATTTAGAAAGACAGTAGCTCCCAAGACGGCGGCTGCCTGTATACGAAAAGGCGACTGTCTTTATAATCTATCTTTTTAATAAACTGTACACTTACAAAGTTCTCAATGCTTCGGTTAACATTTAGGGCCCTCATTTTTAGTGGTATAAATAGCGATTTGTTTTTACTTTCCTGTGCCCCGAATACTAGCATTGTAAGCTAATCAGCGGTCCGCGCTAGCATGTTTCAAGCTACAAACACATTTGATTAGCATGAAAACATGTCCCAGAGAATGATCGAGTGGGGACACATCTGTTATTAACCCCTAGGTTCGTTTTGCGCCGGAATTGTCCTTTAATTACATTTACAATCAGAAAATTACTTTTGATACTTAAGTACAGTAAATATCAGATACTTTAAGACTTTACTTTACTCAAGTAATATTCTAAATGGAGACTTTAACTTCTACCAAAGTCCTTTTCTGGTAAGACACTTGTACTTTTACTCAAGTATTGCTTTCAAGTACTTTAAACAAGATTGCTTTCATGCAGTCCATGATGTGCACAGTCAATGGCGATGATGCTGAAATTGCTTTTTTGGTGATTTTCTTTCCTCTCATAAATTCTTGCCATTTTTATCCGACTCTTCTTTGCTTGAAAGAGACTCACTTGCACCATTCTCATTTGGACATTTTCCTCAATGTTTAAACGGTTAATCAATTTTGTAGAAGCTCTGTGAAAGATGTTTGAAATTCAATTCCATGTTGCTCTGTGTTTTTTGTAATGCCACATCCCTATACTCAAGCTAGCATGAAAGCTTCTGCAACTCCATCTGACACCAATTTCTGCCATTCTCCCCATCAATTCTTCTCTTCACTGTGTGAGCAGAAAGAAGGATTTGATGAATGCATATTTCCTCTTTATATATTCATGGCCATTTCCTGAAGTCTATTAGAGAGACATAATTTATTCAGGTAGAGGTTTTAATTGAAATTCCCTCCATTTTTGCCTCGCGCTGTCTCCCTAGTCCCATGATTTTCGACACAAACAAAGCCCTGTGGTCGACAGTAGGATCACCCTCTGTGCTTTCTTCCTAATGAAAGCATTATTCAGGAAGCCAATGCCAGGGCATGTACTGGCAAGAAGTTGGACAAGGTGAACCCTGTAGGAAAAATGGCTAAGAGGAGAAAATAAGTGCTTAGCTAGTCGTTTAGATAGTTTAAGAAGTACAGCAAGGAACTAGGGGAAGGCTAGTTGTAGTGGAACACAATTCTTTAGAGTAGAGAGCTAGGGAATTTGTCTTTTATTCGTCTGTTTTGAAGTGGAAGAGGCAAAGCCTTTGACATCGCTGCATCTGAACCATACCCAGTTCAAAGATGGGAGTGAAATGTTATAATAGACATCGAAGCAGCTTGAATGCACAAGAGTGATTCTTCTGGGCTGACTGGTTTCCAGTTGTCTGAGTTTGCCCTGAGTACAGAAACATCTTCATCAACCCTAGCTTGCTGGAGCCCAACCCGTCGAAGGAAACCTGTTCACTTTGAACATAAGAGTTATAAGCAAGCAGTACGGCTGCCATTTGTAGCGATGCTATCTTCAAGGCCATCCCTTTCTGTAACGGCCACATTCATCCTCACCGCTGATATCCCTCCTTTTGTCTGGTGGATTTGACAACATTAAGATTGTATCGGTCACCTCGCCCAGCTCCCTGAAGTCTGCCTTCATTATTCTTCATTCAAAGCCAGACTTTCAGTAATAGGCCCAAACAGCCGGTGGGGATTTAGCTGATCGTACTGTACACAGAGAACCTTCAATGTTTAGGCTGTGTGGCTTAAAAACTGACTAGACTGTCTGATTCATACTTAAGTCTTTCAAAGGATTCATACATATTCTAATTGAGAGGACTGTTAATCTTTTCATATGCTGTTTGTTTTGTATATTTGGAAGATAGACTTGGCCAGTGTTTGGAATTTTAATCTGTGAGACATAGGGTTTATGTAACAGTAGCCATTGAAGGTGAGACAAGGGTCAACACTACATTGAAAGTGAAAAAGTAACATACAAGTTTGGATACGTAAAAATGTACACTGGAAAGTATTAAGAGAAAAAAGTAGAGGAAACTAAAGTAACAGGGGTAAATGACAACAACAACAGATTGACAAGCGGTAATGAGCAGGTTGAAAAGTCTTCATCAAATCAGTCAAGCTGTGTTTAAGTCCTAATCGACAACAACAGTCATACACACGTGTACATAAACACTTGTGAACACACACAAGCTACAATGGCACGACCCTCGGTGGCTGCCTGAGGGTCTGGCTTCAGAAAATGCCATCACAAATTGAGATCGCTAACAATTTACGCCACACTGACATTTTCCAGCTGGCCGCTCACAAAGGTCAGGCCGCCCACCTGAAGGCAAAAGCAGAGGAAGATGGTCGTGGAGCTGTGGTCACTACTGAGATTTGGCAGCCTCACAGTCAGCTACCAGTGCATTATTAACTCTGAGTGTTGGGTGCTCAGGAAGCGGTGTTATGAGCTCAAACTGAGGCCGTTGGCAGCTTTGTGCTCACTCAGTGCCAAAGGAAATAGGTGGTGTTTGCCACTGAGATTGACAATCACGCAAATGTTGTAATTACTGCTTTTAACAAGGATTTGATGGACAGTGTGGCGCCAGAGAAAGGACCTCAAACTTGTTGCATCCCCATTAAAGCTTTATATTTAAAAAAAAGCACATGCTCACATGGACAACAATATGTTGTAAGTCTGTAAATGAAAAGAAACATGACTCCCAGAAAGCTAGGGTAACTCCATTGCTTCAAATCAATATGAAATGCAGCTTGTCATTCATCATCCTTCAGATTATTGGTTGCAGACACACTTTGCAATCAACACATGATGAAACGATTAAAAAACTACAATTAACAAACTATGATAAATTGCACTATAAAATGTGGCCATGTGTGCTCAAGAGACTTGATAATTTAAGGATCCATGGCAAATAGTGTGGTTATTAGAAAATGACACACATCACAGACACGATTAAGGCAGTTGCCTCTGCGGTCTGTTATTTTGGTCAGTTATCTTGCTTTTCATATTCAATTAATGTTTGCTTTGGCACTGTCTTTGTCTTTCCTATTACAATACTGTATGAAGGAAAAGTGTTAAGGTAGTAGGAAGTAAAAGGGATGGTATTAAGGATCCGTATAACTCTATTTATGGTGTGGATACACTATTTAGGCAAAAATGTAACGTCGTAATTAACCATGCAGACATGTACATGTAGTGTGTTTACAGGCAAACAGGGACTGACCTTGTCATGGCTCATGCTCATCCAGAACAGCAATAGCTGCGGTGCCATGATTAAATGCCATGGATAGTTTCCCTCTCACATACTGCAAATGTTACCTGATTCAAGAGGGGTGGTATAAATTCACTGCATACGTGCAAGAGTACACACACTTTGCAAATTTGCAAATCTGCATGCTACAGACATGATGTGCAGACACACACACCTGCACCCACCCACCCACACACACACACACACACACACACACAGGGTTGATGGTGTATAGCGTTTGAAGGGCACCACCAGTGTCTCTGTCTCTCAGGTATCAAGTAGATAGCAGGGTAGCTAGAATGTCATTTATCTCGCTGACGGGGACAAGCCTCTGTGACAGCAACAGTCAGTCGAGCAGCACGGCAGCAAGGCTCTCTCTCGGTAATACAACCACCCCACCAACTGCACACAACAGCAATCCATTACATTAAGCATACTGTAACATGGTAGATTTTACCGGGATAAAATTTTTTTCGCTAGTCCAATATTTCATTCAAGGCACATACCGTCTTTCTCCTTAGTTTGCTGTTGCTCTGACCTCAAACTGTCTGATAAAGCAGCAATAACCAAATGTGAAACCGTTGTACTATTCCGTTAAGCAGACAGTTTTATTCAAAGCACCTGTGAGTATACTGCTTTCATATTTGTATTGGTGCCTCCAAGAAAAATGCTATACCCACTGTTTACTCTTACCATGCTTACTCTCATCATAAAGGTTTGGCCATGTATTGAAGCTGAATATGATTTTCCAAGCACTCAATGTACAATCCAAGCACGTATTCTAAAAATTGCTTAATGGTCAGGGTGGAATTGTGATGGCTGCTGTGACAATATGGTTGCAAATACTTGTTGCCATGTTGTGCACAGGAGATTGCTGGAGTGCCTAATGAATGTAGCTGAAACATGCAGAAGCAGTCATGTTTCTCAAAGTAACTACTGTACTTTAAATCTGGTGATGCTGACTAAAATCATATTATCCATTACTGATTATTGCCTACTGCCCACAAACACCTAACAGTTGTTTTTTTATTTGTCAAATACTCAAAAGGTTGGTAAAACCCCTGGTACAGCCTTTCTTTTTTGTGATTTACAGTTTTTATTTTTTTAACAACATACAAAACATACAATTTGCAAAATGAACACCCCTCCCCCATCATCATCACCACCCACCCAGACAAAAATTAAGAAAAGATGCAAGTAACTACAATATTTTAAACCATTCAACAAATAGTAAAATAGTCAGTAAACCATAAACCAAATAATACATACATATGTATAAATAACAACACCTTAGGCCCATCATATACGTCTCTCCCCAACACAAAGCTTCCTAGGAGCCCTCCAGAAAGCTCAGGTACTTTCCCCATTTTCTAGTGTAGACATGTAATCTGGCAAACCGTTTATATGACATTTTTTCAAACACTGCCACCCTAGCCATCTCACAGTCCCACTCCTGGATTGACAGCACCCCTTCATTATTCCATCCTCTTAAAATAATCGTTAAACTAGTCTGGACCGGAACCAGATTCTTATGTGCTTATTCATCCCGCTTAGGATTGACCCATCTTGGTACAACCTTTCTAAAGGTGAATATTGAATATGAAAGGTTAACTAGCAGGTTGTTGGGCTAATCACCTAGCAAGCTAAGAAGTTTGCAGGTAACCTATCTATAGGTAGCCAGCGGCTTCAGCTACTCAACCTTAGACTTACGTGGTTTATGTCCATAAATACAGGCTAACCTACACCATTACATTGTTGAAAAGTCTGTCATGTGCTGCTATTCCCTTTGTCTCTGAAGAAACATGAGTCTGACTGTGAAGTGAAGTTATTACTGTGCAGGCAGACAAAATAAAGCTGACAGGAAAAAGCTAAATAGGTAAAGTAACCAAAATGCATGACAATTTAAACACGGTGAAACACAAACAAAAAGGGTTTGGAAACAAAGACTCAGTGATGTAGGTGTACATTTTAGTAGAACTTATACTATTTAGTTCCTGTGTCCAAACTGTGCCATATTTAGATTGGGATAAATTGCAAAAACAGCAGTATAGCAATAAGGCCTACGAAAGATCCCAACTCTCTTGTGCAAAACATATGCCCAGTATTTTCCTCTTATCTTCTGTCTTTATAGTTACAGATCCTCTGAGAGATGCATACC
Organism: Sander lucioperca; assembly: GCF_008315115.2. Taxonomy (NCBI): domain Eukaryota; kingdom Metazoa; phylum Chordata; class Actinopteri; order Perciformes; family Percidae; genus Sander; species Sander lucioperca. Next base: position 31,654,356 of record NC_050187.1, read on the forward strand.
ACTGCACTAAGGGATAGGAACAAAAGCATTTAAAAATGTTTTCATTTTGTTGCACAATTATGGGAATTTGGGAATGTAGAAGTATATGTTGTCGTTCTTCAGTGATCACGTAAAAGTAAACAGATTTGAGTTGACTTTCAAATCCCACGTGCAGTTATTTTCACATGAGCAACAATTTTGTGCTGGAAAAATGTCTTATGGTCCAAGAGTGTGCTGCTGTACTAGATAAAGTTGTTTGCCTTCAATCAATAAATTAGCTTACACAGAAAATGATAATTAAATGTAAAATATTGACAACAAAGGATATTATGAAATTTTAAACAGTGGTCTTCAACAAACTCCATGATCAATGTGTCAACTGTGACACTTTGTGTACCATTTTTTAGGTGAAAAAAAAGGTACACAAATTGTTTATAGTTTTGGGTAAGAGTTTTATTGTCTTAACATAATACACTAGCCATGTATGTGTGATGAAAGACACTGGTATCCAGAGAAGCAGGTTGAAGGAGAGGTGGTCCAGTCCTGCCTTATAATCAGCTTTCTCTCTCTGCACACTAAATCAGGTTCAGGATTACAGTCCTCATGCTGACCTTGACACTGATACGGCTGCTCGCAACCCTTCTCACCTAATGAAGTGGATGCATTAGTGTTGGTGTACAGGATGTCTGAGCAAATAAAAAAAAACCATGTTCACAGAAGCATTTTTGCAATTGTATTCTTGCAGATGATTACAAATGTAGAGATTATGGTGCAGCAACAAAAAAAAAACGTTTTACCCTGAGTCAACATATATTTGAAATTATGTTTTAATTATTTTATTATTTGTTTTTAAACTATGTTATGCCTTTATAAAATGTGTTTGTCTTCTCATGTATCTCAATTATATATTTTTGTTGTTGTCTCTGCCTGTAAAGCAGCTTGAATGGCCTCTGTGTATGAGAAAGTGCTCTATAAATACATGTGCCGTGCCTTGACTTGCCTTACTTACAACTACAGCTTTGAATGCAATTTAAGTTGGAATATGTGTTTGTTTTTTATGTGTGTCTGGTGGCCAAACCATTTGCAAGAGAAGAGGAAAGACCTAGGACTTGGATGTTGGCTGAAATTCAAGGCAACTCTCACCTATCCATCTGGCATATACATCTGTACTCAGACTATGTAACTGCCCTGCTAGGCTTTATGTAAGGGGGGATGATGAAGGAAAGATGGAGGAGGAAAAGAAGAGAGATGGAGAGAAACAGGAATGACGAAGGAAAAAATGAGAATGTTGAAAAGATGGATTGAGGAAACCAAATCGAGAGAGTAAAGAGGTTAAGGAGTAAGTTGTGATCTGTTAGGAGTCAACGACTCCTGCTCCGTCAGGCAATAATCAATGAGCCAGCACCACGACCAGTTATCATTTCATCACTTCATCATAGAAAATAACAATAGAATTCATGAATAAACATGCCCCTGGGCGCCTGGGTAGCTCACCTGGTAGAGCATGGGCCCATATACGACGCAGCAGTCATGGGTTCAATTCCGACCTGCGGCCCTTTGCTGCATGTCGTTCCCCCTCTCTCTCCCCTTTCATATCTAAAGCCCTTAAAATGCCACACACAAAAAAAATATCTTAAAATAAATAAATAAACATGCCCAACCTATAGGAAACGGGTTTGACTTTGCTGTTGCATTTGCCTAAATGAACTGACAGCCTGGCACTTTTCACCAAATGCTCCGGTACTTCCATGAGAGTGAGCAAATATTGCCAACATTGGTCACTTGATTTATTCACAGATATGTTAATTTTAGGCTGAATAGCCACAGAGCCGTGAACACCAATATTGGCAAGCAAAAAAGAAAATAGAAAAACAATTTCCATGTGATAATTGCATTTCATTATTCTGTGGGCTTGTCTCAGGAGAGCAGCGGACACGAGTAGTGACACATATATTTGCCCGACTGGCTGTAAAACCATCATTTTACCTACAGCCACTATCAAGAGGCTTTACCCCAAGAAGTCTGAATCATAGATAAATACAACGCCATTTGTTCTGCTATACAGTTTGAAGCGTAAATTACGTTCATCTCTCATGGGAAAGAAAAGAAAAAGGAAGCAAAGAGTTGCAGGGGAAAGACAGTGTGTCTAAGATAAAGCAAACATTCTATGCTGTTAAATAAAAGAATGAATAAGTGAGGCTGGGCTTCCCTCAACACAGTGAACGAAAGCCGCTACCAAACAGAAAAGTGCATTGGGTTGCAGTATAAATCAGTTGGGATTACATAACGGGCTCTTCCCATCACTGGTTAAGAGCTTGTTTCTGTCATAGTTAATCTCATCCAGGAACTAAAGGAAATCTATGGTCTCATATTCATCTAAGGTCATGCTGCTATCTGGAATTCTATTTGTTTTTCAAATGTTTTTTGAGGGCTCAGGGGATGTGAATTTGTGAGTTTAAGTATATGCATGTTTTAAAGGAAAACAGAAAATTGGCAAGGCAAGGCAAGGCAGCTTTATTTGTATAGCACATTTCAGCAACAGGGCAATTCAAAGTGCTTTACATGAAAACAGAATAAAAAATTTAAAACAGATAAAATACAAGAATAAAAGTTACAGTGCAGTATAAGAAATGAAACATTGAAGAGCAATTAAAACAGTTAAATATATAAAAGCAGATAAAATAGGAATTTCTCTTTATATGCTTATATAGATTGTCATACAGTGTCAACAATGCAACTTCAGTATAACAAATGAACAGTTTTTTAAAGAAAGGCAACATCAAATAGATAGGTCTTCAGCCTTGATTTAAAAGAACTGAGAGTTGCGGCAGACCTGCAGTTTTCTGGGAGTTTGTTCCAGATATGTGGAGCATAGAAACTAAACGCTGCTTCCCCCTGTTTAGTTCTGACTCTGGGGACAACAAGCAGACCTGTCCCAGATGACCTGAGAGGTCTGGGTGGTTCATAGTGTACTAGCAGATCAGAAATGTATTTTGGCCCTAAACCGTTTAGTGATTTATAAACCAACAAAAGTATTTTGAAATCAATTCTTTGAGGCACTGGAAGCCAGTGTAGAGACTTCAGTACTGGCGTGATGTGATCCACTTTCTTGGTCTTAGTGAGGACTCGAGCAGCAGCGTTCTGAATCAGCTGCAGCTGTCTGATTGATTTTTTAGGGAGACCTGTAAAGACTCCGTTACAGTAGTCAAGTCTACTGAAGATAAAAGCATGGACAAGTTTTTCCAAGTCCTGCTGAGACATAAGTCCTTTAACCCTTGATATATTTTTAAGGTGGTAATAGGCTGACTTTGTAATTGTCTTAATGTGGCTGTTAAAATTCAGGTCTGAGTCCATGACTACACCAAGATTTCTGGCTTTGTCTTTTGTTGTTAACATTATCGTTTGAAGCTGAGTGCTGACTTTTAATCGTTCCTCTTTTGCTCCAAAAACAACCACCTCAGTTTTTTCTTCATTTAATTTAAGAAAGTTCTGACACATCCAGTCATTAATTTGTTCAATGCACTTAGTCAGTTGTTGTATTGGACTATAGTCCCCTGGCGATAAGGTTATATAAAGTTGTGTGTCATCCGCATAACTATGGTAACTTATTTTGTTGTTTTCCATAATTCGAGCCAGTGGAAGCATGTAGATGTTAAACAGGAGAGGCCCCAGAACGGAGCCTTGGGGAACTCCGCACGTCATTGTATGCTCAGATGTATAATTCCCTATAGACACAAAGTAGTCCCTATTCTTTAAATAAGACTTAAACCACTTTAGTACTGAGCCAGAAATGCCAACCCAGTTTTCCAGTCGGTCTAGTAATATGTCATGGTCGACCGTATCAAATGCAGCACTGAGATCAAGTAATACCAAGACTGAAATTTTGCCACTATCTGTGTTTAAGTGGACGTCATTAAAGACTTTAACAAGAGCTGTCTCAGTGCTGTGGTGTGGTCGAAAACCCGACTGGAAGGCATCAAAACTGTTGTTTAGTGACAAGAAAAGGTTCAGTTGTTGAGAAACCGTTTTTTCAATGATTTTACTTAAAAATGGAAGGTTTGATATCGGCCTATAGTGTGTAGTAGTGGCAAACAATAGATGGCAATTATGACTTATGATATGTAAAGACTGGGGATCTTGCAGAGTCACACATTGCAAGACTACAACTTGATTCGTTTTGAAAGATTTAACCAAGCTAGCTAGCTACCGCTAGCATTAGCTGGTAATTTAAAGTGCTCATATTATGTTCATTTTCAGGTTCATACAGTAATTGTATTTAGAGGTTATATAAGGATATAAGAATAAGAATACATATAAGAATAGGTTTACATGGTTTAATTTTCAAAAAACACCATATTTTTGTTGTACTGCACATTGCTGCAGCTCCTCTTTTCACCCTGTGCGTTGAGCTCTCTGTTTTAGCTACAGAGTGAGACATCTCACTTCTGTTCCATCTTTGTTGGGAGTCGCACATGTGCAGTAGCTAGGTAAGGACTACTAGCCAGTCCGAAGCAGAGTATGAGGGTGTGCCACGCTAGCAGCTAGGGGAGCATTATAACGTGTGTTACAAAGTGACCACGTTTGTCTCTGAAGTAAAGGCTGGACTACAATAGAGCTGTTTGGAGCAGTTTGTGAACAGTGTTTTCTGTTGGAGATGGTGAGTCCCTTTGGGATGAACTTTGGGCTTTTTCACTTTGTAAACCTATAACATGTACAGAAAAGATATATAACACAATAAAGGAAAGGGAAAAAGCCAAAAAGCATAATATGAGCACTTTAAGGGAAGATTTGCAGATTTTCTGTACTGCCATACATGCAGATAAATGGCGGCAGTACCTAGAGGTCAGCGTTTATCTGCCGGTAAATCTCCCGTTGGATGACGCGCTTCAGAAGGGTTGAAAATTGGCAGATTTCCCTATGTAGCATTTAGCGCAGCGCAGCGCCGTAGCAACCATAAACAACACTGGCTCTAACAGTTTTCTGCTTCCTGTTTGGTGCTGGAGGGAGCGCACCCATTGGTTGTTGACAATCTTCATGTGATTTTACTTCACTGCCAAGACTTAAAACTTAAGATAATATCAAACACGTTTGATTTTGTCGGAACATCAAGATGGGAAAACGACAGACTATCGAGGCGACGGGAGCACGGCCAACTCTAGGAATACTCTAGCAAGACTCCGATATTGGAAATTAGTCTGCGACAGTGGAATTGCTTGAAAGTCGTTTGGTGTAAGGTCAGCATAAGCCTGATAATCAGACTAAATTGCCATTCGGTTCTGACGGGGCTGTTTTGTTAAGTTTTGCCCTAACCAACCAATTGTAATCAACGTATCAATTCTGCCAAGATTTATCTGTTGCTATTTTTAATAAATGAAGCATATCTTCATAGGAAGACCTTCATGTTCTTAATCCTGCCTACTAAGCTATGATTGGTCCATTGTTTCTCTCACCAGGAAAAACAGCATTTAGCAGCCCGTTGGACAAATCCTCTTCATGGCAAATCTGGCTTAAATCATCTGGCCAAAGGACAGTGGGAAATTAGCCAGCTGGCTAACACTGACACATCTACAGAAATGTTAATTAATGTGTGTTGTCCTTCATAAAAATAAAAATACATGCACACTATTTGCTTTTCTTGAATGTATATGCTGCAGTCAAAGTCAGGCAAGATCACAGAAAAAAACTAACACCTTGCGGTTTTTGAATCCAACCCCTAAGTAAGAAAAAAAGTGTTAACAAGGTGCTGGCTGAACTTTCTTAAGGATTACACTACATTATGTTAACATAGTACATGTTTGCCATCTCTCCAATGAAGATCTTTGGTGATTATGAATTTAAAAAGAGTGAGCGCACTAGGTCAGTCCTCTCTTGGACGAAAAATAGCTAAACATAATTGTTACACATTTGTTACATAACTGTAACAAATGTGCAGAATTTTTCAAATTCTGCTTTTATTGACATGATCCATGTGATTGCCTGTGGCAAATATAGCCTAGACATTATCTGTAGTTGCCACAGACTAAAATCCAAGGAAATGAAAATATAATTGATTTATGCAGGGGGAAATGACATCCTTGCACAGCCATCCACCTCTGGGATTGGTCCTTTCAAAAATCACAGTAAATTGTGCTGAATTAAAAACCTAATCACATAAGACATGCAGGATGCACGTTGAGCGCCTATTGCGAAGACAACTAGACAAAGCATGTGATACATTAACAATATTTAGAAGATTAGATGCGACTGTGAAGATGACAAAATGTACAGTTTTCCATACATCTACTTTGCTGTATTAAAACATGCAGAGAACAGGACACTAAAGCTGACATAAATCAAAAGCTTGTATTTCATGCATATGCTTAATAACACTTCCAGTGGACTGTAGAATCGATGTCAATGCGACGCAGAGCAGCTTTGACAAGGGTCTTCTGGCTGAACATGTCCACTTGGCATTCGTAAACACGTCTTAGTCTGATGCTACTTTGGGTTCAATACCATTGCTTAGCTGCAAACTGACTTGTATTTAAAAGTGAGACGTTCAACTTGTTGTTTACATTTCTCCGTAAACCAACAGAAACAAAGGTGAAGGGTGATTTTAGCAGATGGATGGGTTTGAGAAAAGAGTGCATGGGGAATTCATGTTCAGAAAATAAATCTACATCATATTTGCCAAGGCTAATTCGCAGAGCACATACATAACGAAGATTGTATTACCGTATCCAAAATAAATGACCACACATCTGTGCAGAGTTGCTAAGGTGTATGCTCAAGGCCAACGAAATTCTCTACCAGGTGTTGGGATGTCTAGATGTCAAAGCTCACTGTCTGGCTGGAATTCTCCAATGGTCAACATAACTTCCTGTTGCCAAATGAAACATGAACATAACACCTGCTCGCAAATTTTAGCCGTTTAGTGAGGACGAATGCAATGGGCGATGGACGGGCGTATCAAAGTCATTCTACAGCAAAGGCTAACAGGGTTTATCCACTTACATGATCAGCAGTACCATCTTAATTTTTCATACATTATTTCCCTTTTCATCAGTAGTTGTTGATTTCTATCTATCATTGATCGATCGATCTATCTAAGAAATCAGAACATAGTATCATATTATGTAAATACATATATACATATTTAACACATTTCTCACATATTGCGTGTGGCTGTTGCTATTAAAGGTTAAACTGTGTATGGGAGCTATTCTGGTCTGATATTCCATTGATAATTACCTCAGCCAAGGAAGGTATGTTTTCGGCTTGGTTTGTTCTCAGCCGGATTACAGAAAAGCTACTGGCCCGATCTCCATGAAACTCGATGGAAGGGTGTAGCGTAGGCGAAGGAAGAACCCATTCAATTTTGGAGCGGATCCAAATCACAAAAATCTTTTTCCCCTTCTAACGAAATAGGATATTTGTGCTGCACTCATGGTGGTGTCTGAATCATCAGAAAAATGACATTACATGTCAGTAACATTGGATAGGGATATAGGGCAGGGCTTGGCTGAGGTATGCATTCTCCAAGTTCCCTTCTAGTTTAGCAATGTTATAAATTTATCCTTCACCGTCATGTAATCCAACCACAACGCACTTATGGCTCCTCGTCCTTGCCTGTGTTGTGCATTTTGTAGCCCTTTATGCATATTGTATGCACTATTGTAAAGCTCTAGCTCTATCAACATCTCAAGTTCAACCACAGAGTTGTACAGAGGCCTAAGTGATTGCTGGAGTGTCACAAAGACCCATTTGGAGCGATCTCATGGTCTATAATGAGCTTCTTAGTTGGTCCTTTTTCACTTCTTTACTGGTTGGTGGAGAACAGAAAGCAGCCAACAGTCCTGCAGGGTCTGTTTACCTCCCAACACGGTGACGCCACGTACTTGAATCCGTATACATGAGATGCATAAATGTCATTATATAGGGAAGCCTCTTTAATGAGAGAGAGAGAGAGCATATCAAAATGAAAGCACTAACACTCGCTTGCATGTGATCTAGTTGCATCTGCTGTGTATTATGGACCCACGGGACACCACTGTCTGCTGGAATTTGCATTGCAAATAGGCCATATATTTCTTTTTTTTTTCTTCCTTTTTTTAACCAATATACTGTGTAATTTCTTCCACGGTGTGTATTTGAGTGTCTCTGCAAAGGAGGTGGCACGTGTCTGCAGAAAGCGCCATGCTGAGGGCGATGCTAACACAGACGTGTTTGCGTGTGTGTGTGTCTGTGTGTATAAACCTCAGCCATCAGTTAAAATGTAAAGCAAAAATGTGTAGATTTGGCTCGCATGAGTGTCACATGGATCTGGTTTGATTTCTATCTTATTTTCTGAAGCAGGCTGCACAAAAACCATAAATTACTGAATGTAATAATATTCATACTTTTTGTGAGTGACAGAATCAGCAACAGCAACAACAACACAATCAACATTCCTGGGCAGAAAATAGCCACATTTTGGAGAGCCCTCGCTATGTTTATCACCAAACAATGTGCTTGTCTGGAAATAATTGCCCTGGTATCTGGTTCGCGTGGCATGAATGGCGGATCTGTGGAGACAGATAAGTCAGAGAGGATGAAAAGGAGAGGATAGCCTCTTTCTCAAGGACCTCAGGATCAGGGATGGGTCAAGTCCTCTTCACAGCGCCGTCTCTAAGAGATGCCCACTCAGTTCCGTTTCAATTAACTGCATCATTTTGAGAAGAAATAAAAAATATTGTTAAATTCATATTTTTAATGGGATTTTTTTTTTTTTTTAATTGGTGAACCACTTCAAAAATTGCTTGGTCTTGGTCATACTTAAACATACTTTTGCTCCTTGAAACTAATTAGAAAAATAGAAGATACAAAGCATTCTACAATGTGCATTTATGAACATTAGTGTTTATATATTCTTCTCTGTCAGTGCATTTTAGTGCAGAGCTTACTTACATGTTGGGGCTTGAATAAGGCTTTTGTACAGTATACACAATCTAACTTATTATAATTTACATTACATGTTCTTAAAATTATATCGACCCTGTTCACTGTATGATCTCGTACAACTATTATTGCTTACAGAATACAGTTTACAGAATGAAAAGTATCCCATGGTTGGAAGATGAAAAAGCTAATTAGGCTTCTTCTAATTTCTTGGTCCACTGGCATAGTCAAAACAATTGCATGAGTATCCTCCTATAATACGCCAGATTAATCAATTCCATATTGCTCCCACAAACATATCTCATAGGCTAGTAATGGATGGGGACCATTCATATTGGTTGGTGTATAGTGACACTACAGGGCCATTTCTGTTCTGGACATGACCTTGTGTTGAACAGGCTGGAAGCAAGACTCTAAATTATTTCTCGACAAAGTGCTTTAGCAAACAATGGAGGAGTAATGGTGTGTTTCACAGAGACAGGACTAGCACCTCTCTTTTTCACAGGGGTGAATGCTCTGGATGCTATTTAGTGCTCATAAAAATGGCTTTTGGCTGCTGGCACAAGTCTGGGCTCCTCCACTGGGTGGGACCAAAAATAGACATATGTGCTTCCTAAAACATATGTAAATAATTAACTATACCTGCTGCCGTCAAAAAAAAACAACAAAAAAAAAAAACTTGACGTCTCTTTTTTTTCTAACCTGGCATCAAACCAGCACTGCAAACTGAATCACACAGCAGATGCTCAGCTTTTCTGAACAGTTTAACGCTCAGGGTTCTAGTTGGAAGATGAATATTATATTTCTTACCAGATCTATGTCATAATTGCGATGATTCTTTTTACCCTAAGTGATAGAAAAAAAAGATGTCGGGGGGGGGGGGGGATATGGGTGGAGGGAATATAGAAACGAGAAAAAGGGAATGGAGGAGAGAGAAGAGGAAGAAAGGGAGCAGCACAGATGCCAAGGTTTTCCAGATCAGTGCACTGAAACATGAGCCAACACCACAATTAGGATGTCCGGGGAGATTGTTAAATAAGACATTTATCAGAGAAAACACTGTTGCTTTCAGGACCCTGCAAACTTTAATAAGATTCTGCCTTTATTGCATCTGTGTGCAGGGAGCAGCTACATGAAAAAAATTAGGCCAAGTAAACCAAGTAAACCACCCAGAGAGTCCAGGTTTGTGTGTTTGTGCACGCAAATGTTTGCATGTGGTAACCCTATACACACCCTGACCCTGTGGAAATCAATTCCATATCCTTGCACTACCTTGAACTGACCTTATGCTGTTACAGCTCATGAAATATCTTCAGCATGTTCGTGCGAGTGCACACCTAATAATAACACAAGAAAATGCATAAATAGTAATATTAATCAAATTATAGAACATATATTAACATACCATATGCTCTCACAACCTTTCTTTACATCAACTACAGAGAGAAACAGAAAAAGCAGAGACAGAATATTTTGTTCTTTTAGTAACAGGCTTTTTTTTTGTTTCATATCCGCTCCCTTTTTAATTTGCTGTCCATGCTGTTTACTTTTAATGTAGTCTATATACACGACGTTACACTTCCGGGATTGCTCTCGTTCTGCCGAAACTTTCGCCGGATGTTACTCTTTTCGGATGTCCATTTTCGGATGTACCTTCCGTTTTCTTAGTGTTGTAATTTTAAACTCTGGTGGATTTCTGAGGACTATGGTTTACTGCTCCTCAGATCTCTGCAGGGTAAATCCAGACTATCTGCTAGACTATCTGTCCAATCTGAGTTTTCTCTCGCACGACTAAAACAACTTTTGAACGTACACATGCTCCACCAAAACAAATTCCTTCTGCACTAAGCACCGCTCAAGACGATTGTGATTGGTTTAAAGAAATGCCAATAAACCAGAGCACAGTTTTCTCCCATCCCGGAATGCTGTGTGGACTAGCCAGACCCTCCTCCACAGCGCTGTGGTGGAAGGTCTGGCAATGCGAGACTACTTTTAATGCAAACTCAAGAGTTTGTTCATATTTACTTGTTATCTTGCTACATTTGGGATGATGTACATTTTTTACAGCAAAGTCATATCCTTCCTACCAAACTGAATCTATTTTTTTAAAAGAAATGCAGTCGGTTCTACGTTGCTGTTCTTTTGATCAGTGTTAAGCTACTGTCAATGAAACTCAACACATGCTCCATAGTTATTTTACATTAAAAGCCTTCCAGTGGCTGAAAGAGCATTATGCCTCTATGTCCAGTAAGTTAAAGTGTGAAACAGCTGCAGGAAGTGTTGAGTGACAAAGACCAGCAACGTAGGATGACCATTTTTGGTCCATATTTAAAAAAAATATATATATTATTATTTTTATTATTGATGTAAGAATTTACATCAAATCATTTATTACTTTTACTTATAATTTCTTCTATTGGCGCTGGAGCACTAGCCTGGTCCTACCAGACTCTGGTACATTTCATTTGTACAGAGAGTCTGGCCTCTCTCCATTGACAAGTGTTAACTTCCTTGAAGGTGGGTACTCTGTTGAAGTTTAAAACTATTGGATCTGCCCAGAGCCACTCTGGATCTGCCATAACCAATCGCTAACGTTTGGTCGTGACGTATGCCATGCGCATGTGCAACAAGAGGGGAGACTTTCAAGGCTATTAGCATTAGCACCGCTAGCGATAGCTTTAGCCAACTACTTCACCACTAACGGAGCGAGCTGGAAAATCAAACTTTTCCCGAACCCTGTGGAGAGGAGGGCCACAACATCATGGCCACCAACACAACTCAGCAAAGATTGTTCTTGCTCGGGCTTTAACTTCTGGATATTCGGCGGCGTTGCCACAACGGACCGAATGGCTGCGCTCGCATCTTTCTAGCACACGTCCTCAATGTCATCGTTCTCAGCCACTCCCTCTGTTCGCTGATTGGACCACCAAAAACCGTCGGTCGAGAAAACCCAAGACTATACCGCGAACCCAGACGGAGTACTGAAGCAAAATGAAAATTGAGCAGAAGTACATAGGAGGGCGGAGCCAGGCTACTGGAGCACTGTAAAACTAAACTTTTAATGTCAGCAATCACCAAAACAGCCAAGCCCAATGCTGTTTCTATGGAAATGGATGTTAACGAAGGACATACTGTAAGGTGTCTCTTCCAGGATTACCGTGGCAACTGCAGGACTTGTGAGGAATTGTGATGCGGCGAAGCATCAATTCTGCTTCATCCTTACAACTTCCACTGTTTAAAAAAACAAAAGTCCTTGGATTGACTGCTGCAGGTGCAACACTTGTACGTATTTGTTCTTCTGTTCTGTGTTAGCTCACGCTCCCTTGCTGTTTGCAAGCATTTCCTCTGCAGTCAGAAAATAGAAAATTATATTTGTGCAGTTAAGATGTCAGACCTTCATGAGTCTTACATACACTCTTTTTTTAAAACATATATATATATATATATATATATATATATATATATATATATATTGTTGTTGCTTTGTTGCGTCTCTGTGCATGGGAACATAGTAGGGACAAAGTAGAAACAGATGAGAGATGAATATCTTTTTCTGTCTTTTCTCTCTCCCTCTATCTCTTTAATCTTTGTTTCAATTCATGTCATTGATGCATTATGTTTATGTGGGAATTCACCATCTGGCACACTGGTTTTGAGGCCATTTAAATACATTTAAAAGAAGAAAAAAGTCTCACGAATTGCCGTGGCACATGATGTTGTGTTAGATTTGTCATGTAACTCTAGTTCACTGATATAACAATTTAATTGATTCAATCTCAAAGCACAGGAACTCTGTATTTGAAATGTGTCGGGGGATACAGATGGTCCTAAGGGAAGCTTCTGAACTGTTCAGGCATGACGGTTGGACTTCACCTTTCAGCTGTATTTCTATTTCTAACAGCTCAAGGTGAGAGCTGGAGGCCAAGTATAAGGGAGGCAGAGGCAGAAAGCAACATATACTGTAAACATAAAATTGATTCCTTATCTAATGGTGAAACATTGGCTCTTCTCGGCTGTAATGGTTCAATCCATTAGCTCCCAGTCAAGCTGCCTCTTGCCACTGCGGGAGTAATGGCCTGCAGTTTCACATATCTCTTATCGAAATAGGTTTGTCAGTGTGTATGTGTGTGTGTGTCTGTGCAAGTGTGTGGGTGCGTTTTATTTTTCTCTATTTATCATAATCCAGCTATTTTCATTCATTACATTTATGTTGTATTTCCCTTTGCTTCCTCACTTTGCAAAATGTTGCTCTTTAGACAGCAAAACAGGCATATTTATAGCTGACTGTTTTCAAATGCCTGCATGAGGTTTTGTGGATGAATGTTTACATTTGAGTTAAAATAATGTCCATACCATATTAAAACAATGCTTTCTGGTGTGCATACATGAAGAAAAACAAAAGGTAGACAGCAAAAGATAGACATCAGAGTGTCTGTACCATAACATGTAGGTAGTAGAACCTGCAAAACCACGTGGTAGGGTCCCTTAATAATATCTTTCAATCATCCATTCAGTCTCTGACAACTTATCTGTGATGTCATGCTACATTTGCATTGCAGACATGTCCCAATCAAATGCAACATGATTATCAGTTATTGTCCCATTAATAAACAAGCAGGCAGACTCACACACACACACACACACACACACACACACACACACACGCATCCTCTTTCACATTGATACACAACCCATGTAAGTACTAAACCAATATTTCTGAAAATGCATATGCTGCATAACTTTGTTTGACGGCTAAGTAATTAAACCCATCCAAGCACAGGCTGCATATCAAATGGCGGTCTCTGCATAACACATGGCGCGGGCCTAAATTAAATGAATTAAAAGGGAATCTGTTTTGAGAGGGGTGCTCTCAAGCGAATCGCACACTAGAGTTTTTTTTTGAGCAGGATATGTATGCAATGTTAATATCGGTACACAAGGATACACAGGCTCATACACGTTCACCCAGACAACACACACATACACACACACACACACACACACACACACACACACACACACTGTGTACACATTCCTTGTGTACTGAAAATGAACACGATTCAGTGAGTCCCATTAGCTGCCCACTGTGTGGTGGTTTTTGCAGCCACACAGCCAAGCACACACAGATGTGTCAGCCGAGCATGAAGCAGAGCCACGGATGCAAAACTCACCAGCAGATAACTTTGAAAGGGTAGCGTGCCTATGTTCCCACAGCCCTATGTTCCCACAGTTCCCACATTTCAAAGATTTATTTCCAAAATTAGGCCCTATGTTCACACATTTCCTTTTTCATACATTTGTATCATATTTTATTCCCCTAACCCTAACCCCTAACCCTAACCCTAAAAAATGTGGGAGGATAGGGCTTAAATTAAAGGGAAATGTAGGAACACAAGACCTAATTTTGAAAATGTCCTAGAAATGTGGGAACATAGGGCCTAATCTTCAGTGAAAAATAAATTCTTAGAAATGTGGGAACATAGGGCTGTGGGGCCATTGGGCTTTGGGGACATAGGGCTGTGGGACCATTGGGCTTTGGGGACATAGGGCTGTGGGACCATTGGGCTGTGGAAACATAGGGCTGACCCCCTTTGAAAGATGGTGTCAAAGCTTTGCGACAGTGGAGTGAATCTCTTTAAGATTTTATAAAGTGCTTTAACTGTCAATGAATAGATTTTTTTATTTACCTTCCCTCCAGATGCACTGGTTAAAAGTTAATTCACACAAATACCTTACATAAGTACTTGTGTCTTAGTATTGCAGAAACTCTGAGTATATCTGAGTACTGCAGTAGCATTGCATGCTACGTTAAACTTCTACTCATCAATGCCGTTTCCAGCATCAGCATGCAGCAGCTTTCATTAAACAATCTCCCTTTAACCTACTGTACATACACTGTATCCTTTCAACCCCACATCAATAACATTACCCGGTCTGCCTACTTCCACCTACGAAACATCAGTCGCCTCTGCCCCTCCCTGACCCCCCACACTGCCGCCATCCTTGTCCACAGTCTCGACACTTCCCGTCTGGATTACTGTAACTCTCTCCTCTTTGGCTTCCCTCACAAATCCTTCAAATCCATCCACAACCTCAACCCCCCCCATATTTGTCTGATCTCCTCCAGGTTCCCACTCCCTCCCGCTCCCTCAGATCCTCTTCCTCCATACACCTGTCTGTCCCCTCTGCCCGTCTTACCACCACGGGGAGCAGAGCATTCAGCCGCTCTGCTCCTCGTCTCTGGAATTCATTACCACCCCAACTCAGAAACATTGATTCATTCCCCCATTTCAAATTGCAACTCAAAACACATCTGTTTAAAACTGCCTATTCCACATGATGTCAATCGCTCTGCCTCTTTCTGTTGTTTCTATTTTATTCTTTATTTATATATTTTTTGCTGCTTTTAAATGTCTTATGTATCCCTGTACGGTGTCCTTGAGTGCCAAGAAAGGCGCCTTTAAATAAAATGTATTATCATTATTATTATTATTATTATTATTATTATTATTATTACATGCCCAGCACCAAATAGCAAACAGACAAAGTCAGAAACTGGTGAAGGAATTTAAACGTTTTAGGCTAGAAGGTAGTCTAGTAGTAAAAGAGCCAGACTTGTTTCTCAGTAGTTAGAGACCAAAACCAAAGTTAAACGAACTGGACAGAAACATGACTCCAAATAATGATAATGTTGCTCCACATTTGTTGGATGAGTCAACACATGAGTTCACATGCTAACCAAAACCAAACGCATTTCAGGCTGTTCTTATGAACCATTCTTACATATAGCTATGAAAAGTAAAGCACTAAAGCAGTAATTTGTAGCATTCCACGTATTTTTGGCTGTATGCACCACATTGACTGCTGCTGTATACTCCTGCACACTGCCTGCGTGGCGTGTCCGTTTTTATTTTGGCTCCCATGTTAACAGGTTAGAGCTTGCACACTGCCTGCGTGACACACACGTCTCAGCCGCGCCGAAAACGTGTGTGCATGCTAGAAATAGGACCGACGCCTGTTTTTCACACGACACGCAAGCGTGTTCCAGGCATCAGCTTGGCATGGTTTTATTTCAGTTAGCCTAATAGCTGGTTTGATTTGCATTGATATGGATTTTATCTCAGTTAGCTATTAGGCTAACTGAAATAAAACCATGCCAATCTCTAGGTATGGTGAAGGGTATGTGATGATGTGGGGCTATTTTAATTCCAAAGGCCAAGGGAACTTTATCAGGATGCATAGTATCCTGGATCCATGAAATAACTGGCCTTTAAAAATAAAAATCTGCCTTCCTCTATGGGAATTTAACATAGGGGTATGTATAACTATGGCCCCTGTATTTCAAGGAAGAACATTTATTTATTTACAATAAATTATTCATTCACAAAAAAATTGTCCTTAAAAGGTCGGCTTTTTCCTAATTTTTTTAATTAAGGCATTAAGATCAATTTCCAAAAGATGATTTTTTTATTCCTATTTTTAGTCAACTTTAGCATGGGTATCAATACTTATGAGCAGCACTGTATATATATATATATATATATATATATACATATTGGGAGCATTGTGATGTTCTTCTGCCTCAAATGTACAGATAAGGAGTAGGTTTTCATCAAGCTGGCAACATTTTACAGTACTTCAAGAAAAATATCAATCATACTTCAACCACTGACTAAATAGTCTCGTAAGAAAAGGCAGACAGGACCCAACTGTGCATACAGGTCGCTATTATTGCAAATTACAGGGAGTGCGTTTCAACATCCTCTCCTCAAATGCACCACAGTACTCCAGTCAGTTGCAGTTAAGAATTATCTACTAAATTTCAGATGAAAACTGAGTTGAAGAATCAGCTACAGGGGGAGCATCTGGCTGCCTGCCTCAGGCTGTCCATCAGTGCCACCCCAGCTGAGGAGAGAGCTGGAGAACTCAGAACAGAACAAGGCTCAGATACCCAACACCTGCTGCACAATACGCAAGCCAGCATACAGCTAATTTGTCATTTGTGCTTTGCTTCTATTTCTTTTTCATTGAAGCAGTAAGGTTGACATACTATCTAAGAAATATGGCAGTATTCCTCGGACTTAATCATAATGCTATTTGAAGGAAATCTGATTTCATCAAAACAATGTCATTCCATGAAGCACCCTACATGAATAGCCTTTGTGTTTTCTGACACTGCAATTAAAACATTGGTACAGCACATGCAGCAATGTCTGTACAAACGCAATTCTGTCCTCTAGAGTAAAAAAAAATCTGTGATATAATTATGTGATGTAAAACCACAGTAATTGGCAATTAAATCACAATATGTTCTTATGCCGGACGGTCATAGTGCATTTCACAAAGTTTGTAATTGATTATGAATACTGTCTCTGGGTATTAGTATTAGTGTTACATTGCCTGATTGGGTATTGCTGAAACACAGTGAGCATGCTTCTTGTAACTAAAAACATTTTCAAAATGAGTCATTTTATCAGTCAAATACAAAACATTCCTACAGTAAAAGCTTAAGACACCCTCCCAAACCTGAACAAAGCCCATCTGATTCCCAAATTCACAGGCTAGTTTGCAAACTAAAAATAAGCCTAATTTGGAGATACCTGAAAGCATATTGCACCTCTTTAGACAGAGGCTAGCCACCTTCCCCACCTCGAGCACCAGTGCAAGGTAATGTGTTCTTAAACTGGCTTTCCACTGAACAAAGGTATGACATTGTGTTGCCAGGTCTGTGGTTTTCCTGCGGAATTGGGCTACTTTTAAAGTGTTGCCAGAGATTAAATTTTTTTGTCCGCTGGTTGTGTAGACATATTTTGCATGCAAATTATATAAAAAAATATCCATAAATACAAATCTATATTTTAAATGAAATCATCTATATATACCTAAATCCTATCAAACTGACTCTAGATCAGCACGTGCAGACGTATATGGGACACGTCACACGCTGAACGGTTGAAAACTGAAAACTGCTTTGAATACTGGCACACAGTAGCTTCCTGCTACTCCAATGCTGCCTCACACCGCTGCTGCTGGCAAAGCTTGCCTTCACCAGCCCAGCCTCCACTTTACTGGTTTTGTGTGTCATCATAACTATGTCTTGGATTGGGTCTACTCTTGTTTACACGGGGGTCTCAGCAGCATGCTCCCTGTGTCATCTTAGCATGCAGCTTGGCTGATCCAGGGAGCATCATCAGAACAGAGCCTTCTTCGCCAAGTATAACTGTATTTCCATTTGTTGCAATAAATGGTTAAATTTATGGCGAGAGTATTCCTGACTGAACTGGTGTTACTGTAGATATCGCAATACCTTGCAATGATGAATGGTAATGCTAGCAATGCTGTTGGACTGCAAAACCAGTGTATATGGTTTGGCAGGGGCATATTTTGAGTTCTGGTACTGGGCTGGTGTTATTGGGAGTTGGGCTGAATTTGTCACACAGACCTGGCAATCCTGTTGATATTGACTCTCCTTCCAATAAGGGAGTGGATACACTAACATTTATAACAGCAACATTATCGACCAAAAGCATTTCATTTTAATGGTGTTCCCGAAATCAGTGGAGTGCAAAGTGTAAAAAATGGAGGAAGTAATGATGTTAGCTGTGTCTCACATCCAGTTTGATATATCTCTACTCTCTATTCCAATACACGTTTTGTCTTTATATCTATTTTTCAATGAACAAATCTAACCAACGGTAGCTGGCCACTACCCGATCAGGGCATCACCATACATTTTGCTGGGCAAGTACTACGACTGGGCTATACATCAAACAAGCACACCTCCCAAAAGCACAATGTAACACAGTTTTACTGGAATTACCATCATAACCTAAAACATTGTTTACATCGTAATCCACACTTCACTATTTAAAGCAGCCATATTATGCTCATTTTCAGGTTCATAATTGTATTTTAAGGTTGTACCAGAATAGGTTTACATGGTTTAATTTTCAAAAAACACCATATTTTTGTTGTACTGCAGTGCTCTCTCTCACTGCTGCAGATCCTCTTTTCAGCTGGTCTCTGTTTTAGCTACAGAGTGAGACCTCTTTTCTTCTTCTTCTTCTGTACTATCTTTGATTGCACTGCACATGCCCAGTAGCTCAGATGTAGATCATGTCAGCTAGCTAGCTCCATAGACAGTAAAAGAAAGGCTGTTTCTACAACTTCGGTCAGTTACAAGGCAGGATTAGCTGGGAGACTTCTAAAGTAAGTAGTAAGTAGTTCTTTTGTAGATTATGGTGAACTTGTGTGTGTGAGCAGTGCTTTGCTACTGAGAACGAGGTAGCATGCTAGCGTTAGCATGCTAGCGTTAGCATTATCGTTAGCGTTAGCATGCTAACGCTACGAGCTAATGGTTGCGGTTAGCCTGCTCGTTTCGGCTTGTGTCATCACAAGCCTTGCCGATTTTGAACAGCTCACCCAGAGACTGAAGGCAGGACACATTCAGAAACCGTATCTCACTCTAAACACCATGGATGGATTTTTTTCAAAGTTTGTATGTGTGTGGAAGCACCAGAGACACAACATAACACCCCAAATTCCAGAAAAAGTGATTTTTCCATAATATGGGCACTTTAAAAAGTAATCACCTCACTGTAACACTTTACTGAGTAGGCTGCCCAATGCGTTATTACAACATTGTGCAATACACGTACACTTTTGTCCCTAGTCGCACTTTGTTTGCTTTTATCTATCCACCTTTAAGGCTAAGACACCACAGAGTCAGACCCACAAAGCATTAGGGGAATTCCCAAACATGTATTATTGAACTCCTCTTCCTGTACCCTGTCTCATCTGTTAGTCTGAGTCATCTCGCCCTTCTATTTTCTCCTTCCTTTGCACTGTTGCGCCATCAGTGCTGTCTCACTTGCCCACCCTTTACTCTGGCTTCTGTGCTTGTGTTCTGTGTCCTTCCACTCCCTCCCTCTCTTGCTCTCCCAGTAAAGTACAGCCCTCTTCTCATTTTCTCCCCCTGTATCCTACAGTGTGCTCTGCTTTGCTTCCACGTCCTCTTTGTTCCACTGATAGAGGGGTGGAGAGAGGAGATATACGTGGGAAGCACATCTGGGTTACTCATGTGAAGCAGCGATAGGAGTGTGTGTGGGCGGATGGGTGTCAGTGTGTGTCTTTACGTGCATATGTTTGTGTGTGTATCTATGGGTGCGGAGGTGTGTTTAAGTGGAGCAGAGATACGGGGTAGCAGCAGCCATTTGGGCTTTAGATGAGCCTCCCCCTCCACATTGTCTTAAAGCTGCTTAGCACTGGATCGCTCGTTATTTTTTATTTTTTTTTATCTTCTTCTCTTCCTCTGCTTCTCTCACTTTGTGTCGGTGTCTTTCACTGGCTCATTGTTGCATGACCATTTCTTACCACCACAGTCCAGAGAGAGTTGGGAGAGATCCTATATCCTGGGGAGTTGAAGGCTGCGTGTGTGTGTGTGTGTTTGTGTGTGTGTGTGTGTGTGTGTTTAGAGTATATAGCAGCAGTTTGCTTGTCAGTCTATCCAATCTACAGGCAGGTGCTCTTGTATGTGTGTGTGTGTGTGTGTGTGTGTGTGTGTGTGTGTGTGTGGGGGGGGGGGAGACAGAAGTAATTTATGTTTTTGCAATTTGTTAGGATGTGTAAGAGGAGAGATATTGGTTTTAGAATAAAATTGCCCCAAGCTATACTACAGTACCTCATTAAGACAGGTCATACATATTTAAGGCTTTAAGATTCAGGACCTGCAGTGATCTGGTTTGCAGCTTAGTAGGGATGCAAACTCATAAAGCAAGGCAAATAAAAAACTATAGGCGGGTAAGGTAGCTAGCAAAACAATTTCCAAAATGCCCCACTGCTTCTTCAGCACATCGATCTTGGTTAAAATTAGGCTGAATGAACATGTTTTTGTAAGATTTCTTTCAAACACAACTGTTTTTTTATACATTGGGTTGGTATATTTGTTGCCTGTAATCAGTTGACATAAAGCATCTGGATAGCCTGTGATGGCCCTATAAATGACAATGACTACAATCTGATTAAAATGAGTGAAAGCAGTTGAACGATAAAGCGCAAAATAGAGATTGTGAGGCACCATTTATTATAAATGCCAACATGGAAAAAATATTTCAGTTATCTGTGTGGAAGGTGGGAGGATAGCTTTGCAGAACTATGTACAGAGACTTGAAAGAACTGCCATTATCATATAAAAACACATCATTATCACTTGGCCCCTGTGTGACTTCAGCATCAGTATTTCACGCATGTCTAATGACGCTTACCCACTGCTAGTAGCATATCTACTCGGCTCGGCTCAACTTGACCGCGGTGCCCCGTCCTCCTTTTGCCATTGCAGATTTAGTACCTAACTTAGTACTAAATTACTGAAAAATGGCAGGTTTGTTCAGGACACTCCCGTCTGTCGCTAGCAATGATGACGCAGTGATTAGTGCTGACTCCCTCCGACCAATCAGTAGTCTGCAGGTTTTCACGTCACCTTTTGGTATCGCCTCAGCTCGTTTGGAACCTCGACGGAGGTGATACTAAAAAAAGTACCTGTTAGCAGGTACCAGGGACTTTTTTCATAATGACAAACCAAAAAAGGCGCATAGAGTCGATACCATGTAATGGAAAAATGCCATAACAGTCCAGATTGATGCCGCAGCTAGTGTTCCATTTAAAAAAAAAAAAGTCTGGAATGTTATTTTATTGGCTGATTATACATTATACAACCAGAGAGATGACATAAATATGTTTTACTGGGTCATCTGGAGATAGACATGGTCATTTTCACATAGATACATATATTAAAACATATGAAAAATACATAATACAGGTTAATTGTACTGTATCTACAATACTGTAATGATGTAATGATAAGTAGATAGCAGCTATCTATGCATTATCTTTGGAAATACACATCAAGAACATAAATGGAAATACATTTTAAGTTAATAAAACTCTGTTAGATTAAACTGAATGTATGCATTTATTTTTTATTTTTGTTACATATCAAGGTTGCCACAAAAGTCCTCCAAACTTTTAAATGGTCCAATTAGATTCTAACATTTGCCAAGCTTCTGTGCACAAACTTCTTTGAGTTTATTGTCTTTGCCATCCACATGTCAGCAAAGTGGGTTTTGTGCTTTGCTAGAGTGAACCAGCCCTAGTTCAGGCCTGGAGTGACACAATAGAGATGCCGCTTCAGTCGAGAAGCTTATTAGTGCAATGTCTTTACTCAAACAGGAAACCAAACTGACAGCGCAGCCTACGTCTTTGCACTGTGTGTTTTCCCACCAGAATAGCTGTGTTCGATCATTTGATTGGCTGTGTGTGGTCGTACGTTCATATTTCCATCCATGTATGCAGTCCAGAGTGCACATGCATGTGAGAATGTGAGCCGTGTTGAAAACTCAGGCTAGCTGATGTTGAGTGGGAGCGATTGGTCTCGGCAGATTGCGTGTACAGCTAGTGGGGTTCTGAGGTAAATGCTGCCGGCTGGTAAGCTAACAGGCTTTGGTGCATGGATTTGAGGAATGAAGACAAGCATGCGGTCAGGTTGGGTTAAAAGGTGAGATGTTGGTTTGCTGATAGCAGTGGTGCTTCTACAGTCTGTAGCTGTGGCTAGCTCATTATATAAGCCTGGACAAGAAGGTGAAATGTTTTTAAACCACTTTAAACGTTACTTTGCAGTTCCCTATGTGCTGTTAGACAGCTCATGGTACCCTTGTCAGAGCTGCAGTCTACTCTTTTTTTCTTTATTGAAGTTGGTCACTTTTACCTGCGTTACTGCCCTATGCACCCCCACAAACAAACCTGTTTAATTGAGTTGCCTTGACACATACTGTATATGTAGGAAGTGACAAAAACTAAACACAACTGTAGTTGTAGCAAAAACACGTTTCACAATGCAGCACCGTAGTAGAATCAGAATCAGTTATTGTAAATGAGGCCGACTGCAGTCAGGAAGAAACTGTTTTTGCGGCGTGAGGTTTTGGTCCTGATGGACCGCAGCCTCCTGCCAGAAGGGAGAGGTTCAAAAAGATATGCATGCTAGATATTTATTTAGCTTAGTCCAGAAGCATGTTTCAGCTTTTCAGAAACACTGATGCTAGCAACTCTGTCTAAGGAAGTTCATTGAGTTACAGAAGCTAGTGGAAGAGAGGAGGTAGGACTATGCATCTCTCTTCATTTTCTGCAACCATTTCACACTGGCCAGCATTTTGAAAAACTCTTAGGTTTGGTATTTTTAGAAACACAAATTAATACAAATTTAAATCCAAACGTGCAACTCAGATCAATGTTCTGTTGTATTGTGATGCACTTTATATCCCACTTGAAGCCTGGATGATGGATGTACAGTACATGGTCGCAGAGGGAGGAGGAAGGTCAGGCCACATCACAACAAACAGCACACATGCACTGCCTCATGCTAAGAGATCTAATAAAAAATAAATTCCTTTGACCAAACACCCAGTTACACACAGACACAAGCATTTACAGGACCACATAAAGTACCGTAACACGGTGTGTACACACCGACACATGCGGTGGTAAGTGCCTGTCCTGGCCTTCAACCTTTAGTGTGGAGCATCCTACCCAGGTGGCCAGCCCCTGCTCTCTGGCTGACTAATGTCCCCGGTGGAGCAGCACAGGGGTCCATCCATCACAGCTATGCTGCTGTGAACGTTACATAAACAGGTGAATGCACACACAAATTCAAACAGATTCTTTCACACCCATGCATGCCGAATGTATATACAACCGTGACCTCGCCATAAGGCAAATGCATACGCGAGCAAGTTTTGGTATTCCAGTCCTGTTTGGGTAACAAGAACAGAAAAGTGGGTCACATTAGGGGAGAACACGCAAACTGCATGTCATGTCAGTGTTTATCTGCTGTGATTGGTTCTATTCCTAGCCCTGTGTGTTCATTTGTCAGCTGGCATAGGAGTCATTTATTACCATTTGCCTTGTCAGTCAAGCCCCTGATCCCCTCCATCCATCTCCCAGAGCCGGCAGCACTGTCCCCCTCCAGCTCCTCCCTCTTTGCGAGCCCTCACCGCTTGCATAACTCTGTGTTTAGCATTCACACCCGCAGCTGAGGAGACACACACATTCAATATGTGCCATGCCCGCACCATAAGCCAGGCTAGCATGATATGAGATGAATGGCGATAGAGAGACCGAGAGGGAGAATTGGAAGTGAGAACAGGGAGAAAAGGAGAAAAGGGTTATCGGAAGGCAAGACAGATAAGAAAAAGAGGAGGCTGGGAGGAGCAAGATCAAAGGAGTAAGATGAGAGACGAGGCGACGACGGGAGGGAAAGATTCCGGTAGAGGAGCAAAATGGGATAGAAGAAAGATAGACTGAAAGAACAAGGCAGTGGAGGCTGGTGGTGGAGAGCTAAACATACTGAGATGGATAGAACTGAAGTTGTCAAAAAGCAACACTAATTGGAGAGGAGTTTGACATGAGACAGGCGTTTACAATCGTGTGCATCTGCAGTTTGGCATTGTGAAGAGCGAGAACGACAGAGATAGAGACAGGAGAGGGGGAAACGGAGGGGATTAAACATGAAAGTGCAAGCTAAGCAGACATCACACGAGTGAAATCGTGTCCAGACAAAGTCAACGTTCTTTGACGTGCTCCTTCTGGGATCTTATTAGCTAAATCCACAGCAGCCTAATTGGAGCAAATTTCAAGGTTCAGCTTTGATATCTCTCTGCAAAACAGTATTGCCATCACATTGAAATGCAGGATTTTATCAAGTCATCGCAAGTATTTGCCTTGGGTGGTTGTTGATGTTCGTGCTTATTGACGTGGAATTAGCCATGACACAATTAACAGCTTTTTTGCTTAATGCAAAATAACAAATCTATAATCTACTTCTAAATGACATAAATTAGGACTAAACATCATCTTTGGTGGTTGCTGGGCATCATCATTTCATTTTCTGCAGTCAGTGCTGAAGAAAAGCAAAAATCTTATCCATTTAGCTACCCAGATTGGCATGTCCCGGCTACCAAACCTCGACTATCTTTTATATGTGTACGTGTACCAAGTTGTTTGTAACTTTTCTTCTAATAGGCGCCGGATGCATGTGCATTGTCACTCACTGTGAGACAACGCAAACACTGATGTGTTATTATGGACGTGTTCGTATGATATCTTACGAAAACGTATGCACAACAATTTGTATGATATCCTACAAAATTAGCTTGCCGGCTGGTCGCGTGACGACCGGTCACATGACAGTTAAGTTTAGTGGTCTTCGCAGTAAATGTAGCCGAGAAAAGGTCAATGTGAGTCGGGTACAGGGCACCGAGAGATGGCAGTCGTTTCAGAGGCCATTGCAGTTGAGTTTAGCCGACAAACGGTGGTAGTCATGCAGCTACAACAGCAAAACCACTGGTATGGTCCCTTAAAGTGCTCATATTATGCTTTTTGGCTTTTACCCTTTCCTTTATTGTGTTATATATCTTTTTTGTGCATGTTATAGGTTTACAAAGTGAAAAAGCCCAAAGTAACTTACCATCTCCAACAGAAAACACTGTTCACAAACTGCTCCAAACAGCTCTATTGTAGTCCAGCCTTTACTTCTGTGACAACACTTGTCACTTAGTAACACAAGTTATAATGCTCGCCTAGCTGCTATATATAGCGTGGCACGCCCTCAAACTCTGCTTCTGACTGGCTGGAAGTCCTTACCTAGGTACTGCGCATATGCGACTCCCAACAAAGTGCGATGCCTCACTCTGTAGCTAAAACAGACAGCTCAACACACAGCAGCAATGTGTAGTACAACAAAAATATGGTGTTTTTTGAATATTAACCTATTCTGATATAACCTCTTAATACAATTATGAACCTGAAAATGAGCATAATATGAGCACTTTAATAATATATTCATAATATCCATAATATATATCATCCATTCAGTCTCTGGCAGCTTATCTGTGATATCATGCCAAATTTGCATTGCAGACATGTCCCAATCAAATGCAACATGATCATCAGTTATTGTCCCATAAATACGCAGGCAGACTCACACATACACACACACACACACACACACACACACACACACACACACAGGCACACTACACTACATGCTCTAGACTCTATTTGAGGGCTGAGTGCTAGTCATGCAATACCATCGGGTGAGAAATGATCCCAGAGTGAATCACGCTGAGAGGTAAGGCCAGGTGTTCAGGCTCTGCATCTCTCATCGGTAATTAAGACTGGAACCCTCGGGCCTTCACACCCCATAGAGGAAAAGATAGAGAGGGAAAAAGAGAGAGAGGGAGTGGAGGCCCCGGTCTGCTCTTGCTCAGCTCAGAGATTTGTGAAGCGTGACTCACACCATCCTCTTGTCCCATTTATACTTATCTCTGAAATGCATAGTCACTTGCTCCTCTCTCGAGCTCGCCCCACTCCTGGAATCCATAACACTTACGTCCCTGAAAGTCACATCCAATGCAGTTTGGGCTATATTCTAAACCCTATTTCATTAGATGGCAAATAGACACTCAATTGTCACTGCTCCATTACCGCCAATTTCTTTTGAATGCTGGTGGAACAACTGGATGTTCTTGGCTATCTTTGAGAATGACTGAATGATTGAGTGTGTCAACGCTGGAAGCGACTTAGGTGTATTCTTAGATGGTGGTGGAATGTAACTAAGTACATTTACTTAAGTACAAATTTGAGGTAGTTGACCATTTTACAAATTAAGATTTTTGCACAGTAAACACATGTAGTTTATAAAATACAATGTTTTATTACAAATGAAACTACCCAACAATAAATGATTAGCCGATTAATTTGAGATTTCTAAAATGTGGGGATTTTTCTGCATTGAGTACTTTTAATACTTTAAGTACATTTTCCTGATGATACTTACATACTTTTACTTTAGTAACATTTTCAATGCAGGACTTTTACTTGTAACAGAGTATTTTTACAATGTGGTATTAGTACCTTTACTTAAGGCTCTAAATACTTCTTCCAACACTGTTCTTACAGTAGATATGGCAATACACATGCAACCCCTTTTCTGTTAATCACTGAAAACATTCTTCTCTTCAGCATATGTTGTATAAAAATCATGCTTTTCTTGCTCTTCTTCATCCTTGCCTGCCCAGTTTTGCTTGCTTTGTTATTTAGGTCCCTAAGTGAAACATGGACGAAAAATAGAGCACAGCAAGAACGTGATGTGCACAATTCACACAAGGTTCCTGCTGTATAGTGCAAAGCTTTCCCATAGCATATGATTTTCCTAAAGCTCACACCTGCTATGGGGACTGCATTACAGTTATACTAAGCACTTGTGTTTTTTTATTCAACTGCTTGGAAAAGCAAATTGCATTACAAGAAGGAAAGAGTGGAAAGAGAGCACTCGTAAACTGTAATCAATGCGTAAAAAAGCCTAAAGAGTGGAAAAAATTGTTGTGCACACACATTGATGCACTTCCTAATTCTTCTCCCAAAGGACAGTGGGGCCTGGATCACCTCATGCAGATGGTGCACAGTCAAAACACTGTAAATTTACTCTATTACACATGTGCTCGCATTTCATATGTGTATTGGCTTTGCTTACATCTCTGACACTTATATCCTAAGAAACTCTCACCATCTTTCCAACTTAGTGATCCCTTTTCCTCTTGATGAGAGAAATCGAAGAGGTTGGGCAGAGGAGACGCCTGCTGTCCATCTTCCAAGAGGTACTTATTAAATTATTGAGCCATTCAGGGTATTTAAAGTTTCATGGCCAGGCCAGCCATTAGCATCCAAGCCAGCAGAAGTAGACTGGAAAAGGCAGCGTGCTGCACTGGCTAGTGGATGAACAATATGGGGAGATGGGGGGGATTGAGAGAGAGAAAAGGGAGGGAGTAGCAGCAGGAGGAGGAGACTAGTGAGGATAAAGATATAGATGACCTAGATAAACACGTCTTGCACGAAGTTTTCTCTCCTCCTCTGCCTCCTCTTTCTGTACATCCTCGTGCTTTTCGTCATGTTGCCTCACCTCCTACTCTTCATTGTCATCATTGCTATACTCCTCTGCTGCCCTACCCCACTTCCTCCTCCTCCTTCTCTGGATGAGTAAAAGTGAACGCCGCGTGGTCTCACAGAATAGAATATAACATCAGTTTGGCTGCACGTGGCAGTGCTATACACAGTACCTGCCATCCTCATGCTACAGGCCAGTATAATGGGAGGGAAAAAGAAAAAGTGGAGGGATGGAGGTTTGAGGTAGAGGGGAGATGTTAAGATACTTTCCATTGAATAACTTGTGATTCATCGTGAAATGTGGTTGTGTGCATGATTGGGGGGGGGGACGTATGTTTAACTGACGTGCGGCACAAGAACGGGACAGTTTGGTTTAGGAAAAGATTGTGGGTGGGGTTATAAAATATACATTTCAGTGACATGCGGGACAAGAACGGGACATGAATCCCGGTCTCCTGGGTGAAAGTCCTGTGTTGTTTGACCCATCAACCAACCCAACCTACGTCCTTACACGTTTTTTCTGTGTTTCATACTACTTGCTACCGTTGTCGCTCTTAAAACTGTCATTTTACAGAGCCACGGTCGAGCTGCTGCTATGCCCAGTGCGTTCCATACAGATGCTAAAGGGTGATTTTTGACTCAGTTTCTGACGCTGAGAGCCACTGACCAAACATCAGTATTTGATGACTTGTGATGTAATAGTGTGAATAGTGTAATGTGAGTAATGAGACCGGGTTGGCAGTATAGATGGTGTGTTTTTTATTGTGGATTTGAATCATGCCTGCTTTAGGTGGTGTGCACCTTGCTTCACACGCAATTTCAGCCTGACTTAATACTGATGCAGTATTAGGACTGCCCTTGTCATTACTTATAAAGATACACACACGGACATACATACACATACAAACCACACTTCAAGCTGAATTAACATCACAGGCCTATCCACAGTTTCTACTTCCTCTTCCTCCTTCGTTCTTCATGTAATAATAATGGACTGTGTCAGAATTTAAAATCTAACCTCAGTTTAGCTTTTTACCCTTGCATCTTCTGCTTTTCTGGCTTTTTCTGACATATACTTATACTTATACATATACCCATCAATTTACAATTGTATGCCCTTTATACTGACCTTTCACTATTCAGTTCCGTTCAAAATGTTGATCTTTGCAAGGTTTGCGTAATGCATGTGATGCTGTATAGCACCCATTTTCCTTCTCTAATACCTTTTCTTTTAAATCCTCCAATCCATTGCATGGATGGACATCAGATGTTGAATATTCAGAAAGTACCGCCATGGAGGTCAAAAGGCTGTGGCCTCCTCTGATACCAATCAAAACAGATGTGACTTGCTGTACCGTAGCTTAGGCTTAAGCTTTTGCCTTACAGCTTAATACGTCTGACAATATGTTAGCTATATGTTAGCACTCCACCACGTTTCCTCATGGTGGTGTTGGCATGCCATCACTTCATCCGTAAGCTTGATTTACTGCATCATCCTATGGTGACTTACTGAAACCAATATTTATACAGTATAGGGGAGATTTATGAGCAATGGATATGAGCAGTGTCACTCAGTTTTACATCATCGTCTTATCATATTTACATGAATCATGTAGGCAATTAGCTGAGCCGGTTTGGGTATCTTGTATGAATGGTCATCACACTTTTAACCTGTTAACATCCACCGGGTCGCCGGCGCAAGTGTCCACAGATCTAAAGGATAACAAGGGTTTTTCAAAAGAATTAATCCAGGTTATGAATATTGTCCTGTAGAGTCCATGCTAATTGTCTGCTAACTGTCTGCTAACTTCATTTGCCGATCTTGTTCCATCTGAAATAATATATTTCTCCATGCCCTGCACCGTGTTGGGTATATCTGTTTTCTTCAGGCTGCTGCCTACACAATGAAACTATCCCCAACTTTTTCTGTTCAGTTTTCACCCAGGGACAGCCCCCGATGGAGCATCAATACGCTGTGTCATCTCTCTGAGCAGCCATCTTAGAAAAAGCTGTCATTGGCTAGCAACACGTCAATCATGGCAATTGTAGCCAATCACATTCCCTTTCCAACGGTATATAGCATGATAGGAACATCCAATGGGAGCCAGTCCAAATGACAAAAGAAGAGGTGGATTTAAACAGACTTTTAAGGTTGCATGGTAGAGTCTGCTGTAGGAGTTCTATCTCTCAGCTGATCTGGGGGTGTTTGGAATCCGCCAGGAAGAGCTGTAGAAAGTTGCATAGAAAAAGGACATGTAGGCTATACTCTGCTGGCCATTTTACCACCATGACTCTAACCACAACTAGCGTCTGAAAATGCATCTTTATATGTATGCATAGATGGATGGCTTGGAGCAATATCTTACAGTCCATGAAGATAAAATAAGGCTACCTAGTTGACTAAATACTAACTACTGAATATATATCTATTCTAAACCCTATTCAAGAACTGAATATTTGGTAGACCTTCATCAGGTAAGTTTCAAGAACAGAGTCTAACGGTAGATCTTTTATCAGGTAAGATTCAAGAACTGAATCTTTGATTGACTTCATCAGAATGAAATGGAAAGTGTAAAGTGAACCAGATAGTTTTCTGACCTATCCACATTTAAATCCCTCAGATGACCCGTGAATCAAATGGGCACACTAATCTAAATCCTAAACCTGTCAATGACAACAAACTACAGTTTGGTTTTGAGCAAATCATGCAACTAAAAAGGGTTCAAAGGTTAAAAATATAACAATATACAGTATATACAATATATTAAAATTAAGAATCTTCAGTTTGTGGACAGCAGATCACACAGCTCGGCAGCAGTGTTTTAAATTAACCCCTGGAGGTTGCAGGCCGTGACCTTTGACATTCATGATTACACTGTATGATTTACAGGGCTTTACAGTTCAATTATTTGCAGACTGTGGCCCATGTAATCTATAGCCTGTCCCTAGGATTGAGTGCAAAACTTTGACCTAAATCCTATTAGTTTGATTTGTTTTCATAAACCGTCAATGTTATGAGCCTACACAGTTAGCACCTTTAACCCCGTAATCCATCCATCCATCATCAACCACAGCAAAGTGATGTTTGACAGTCTGGAAGAGCTCCTCCAGAAAGTTAGTACACTGGTATGTTTAAAGTGGGTACAATGACCCCACAACAGTATTCATCTAATGGAATTTAACTGAAAAAGTGCAGATACAACATACAAAAACAAAGAAATTGATATGCAATAAAAATCGTAGCTGTACGCAATCTTTATAACACTGTTGGTGGTTCAGGCAGGCTCAGAAGTCACTTAATACGGAATATATATACTTACAATATATACTGATGCTGCCTTTATTTAAATAAGTGTTCCTTTCTTATACTACACTCTACCTTTTATTCTTGTATTTCATATCTGTCTTATTCTATTTTAGCTGCTGTAGTTTTTAACTGTTTTTAACTGCTCTTTAACGTTACTTCGAATTGGCTTGTTGCTGAAATGTGCTATACAAATACAACTGTCTTGCCTACTCTATACACACATACAGAAAACTACTACCAGTTTTTAAGTGTGCATCTATTTTTGCATATTTTGTGTGTGTGTGTGTGTTTCAGAGAGACAGAGAGGGAGATAATGATAAAAGCATGTTTGCAAAAAAAAAACACAAAACTGTTTGGCATCTATGTGTGTTTGCGTGTTTAGTTTGATGTTACTAGTATCTGTTTCCTGTGAGCTCTTTGCCTCTATTGCAGACAGCTTCTCGGCCCGAGCTGCCATACTAATTATTATTTACTGATTTGTAATTGCTTGTTGAGTCTCACAGGGCAGCATGTAATCACACTCATTCCCCTATAAAGTAATTGTTTCTGTTCAAACTAAGGTTGAATGCACTGACTGCAGTGGTAACACATCGTGCTTTGGTTTCAAATTGTTATGAGGTTATATTTTGGGTGCTGCACTGTGTCCTGTTGTGTTGAAGGGAATCACTATATTGATTTACATTGTTTTAGAGAATATTCTAGTGCTTGGCACTACAACATGCACCAACTCTGCATCCTAAAAAAAATCTTCATATACTGTATAACTATTTTGCAGTAGCACATGTGTTTGCCACCTGGATTATGTTCTTTTTTAAAACAACATACAGTAATAAGAAGAGAGTTATAGCAAACATGTCTGATAACGGTTCAATGCCTATATATTTGTTTAGATTTAGTTTAACTCTCCCTGGTGAGGGTTAGGTGGGGAAATATTGTTGTCTTGGTTATTGATTATTTAAACAAGTCAAGCCTTAAAACCCAAACCAGGAAGCACTGCCTTTAAAAAAAATGTAAGTGTTCAAGTAGCCTAAACCAGGACTGTAGCCAGGGTTTTTGAGATAGTAATGCAACGCATTCTCATGAATGGGTTCGTATAATATTGTACAAAAAGTTATGCATGCTAAAACGAATGATATCATACGAAAACTAGGAGACTGCTGGCTGGTCACGTGAAATCGGCTAAAGAGCTCTGTGACGCCGAGCAAAAGTTGCTAGCTGTTTAAGCGCTACAGAGCTTCATCCTGCCGGCTACAGACCTCCGTCACAGCTCGGTCGCATCAGCGGCAGTAAGTAGATGTGTTTAGTCGCTTCAGAACTCTGCGACACCAGCTTCAATGCTCCGTCAGGTCAGCGGTAGTTGGTGGTTCAGTTACCCGAGAATAGGTGACTGTGAGCCGGGTACGGAGCACCGCTAGCTGCCGGCGGAAATTACGGTTAAATTTAGGCAAGAAAAAGTGAGCGTTATGCGGAGACAAAAGTTAAGTTTGGTGGTTTGGATTAAAACACTCCCAAGGAACACACATTTCCTTGGTGAAAGTCTTTTGTTTTTCCTGGGAAGCAAACTCCACTCCCTGGCTTTAAAGTCTGGTGTTTTAAAGCCCACCCATCCACCCCGACAAAATTGAAATCACACCAATTACAGTGCTCAACTTTTTGTAGCTTTCCGAACGTATGGTTCATATGAACAGACTGACCAATGTCATACTGTAAGTGCCTTGTCCAGGTCCCCCCCAATTTTGATCAGACAGAAAGTCTAAAAAATGTCTTAAATGTTTGGATTATTAATATTTAACCTAATAAATTCTTTGAAAATATAACATAAAGGTCCAAATGCTCTTTCAAAACCTTGTCTTAACTGCCAGGAGTAAAAATTATGAAATCCTGAAGCACTGACTGAATGATTAATTTGTCGATTGGCCTAAAAGTAATAAAATTTAGGCTAGCCAATAAATTACCCGCCCATGTTTTGTTTTTATTGTTGAATGTTAACTCTCACCAGTTTGCTAAAACCTACCAAGGACTAGACCTTGAGCTAAACCTAAAACTGTGTGAAGCAGGAGGTGATCATCCCTTTGACTCCAATGCAGTAGGAACTCCCACTTCCTGGACTGTGAAAAGGTTTGCCAGTAAACACTATCCATTATCCAGGCAGCACTTATGTTTCATCCAAAATGTAATTGGCAAACAGATAACATAGGAATGTATCTTTATATATACATTTCATGTCTTTCTGCATCACAATAACGCTGATTTGTTTCTGACCCAAAACTGCCCCGTCCTCAAAAATGAGCATAACATCTGCTGTTGATAATTACTGTACTGTAGTCGTTGAGCAAGAGACAGAAGGAAAATGGATGAGGGAGCGAGAAAAAGAGAAAACAGCCAATAAGAAAGAGAGAAAATGCCTTTTAATGGCCTGTCAGCAAATGCTAAAAGATGGCTATTAGCGAAATACCACTTTGCAACTTCATCAATATTTCACCAGCATGTCAAAGGCTCAGCACCAGCCAGCTCCCTCTCTCCCACAGCTCCTCTATCTTCCTCTCTCCGTTCGTCACTTTCACTGGAGGGGGGTATGAAGAGTAAGATCTAACCATGAGGGTAAACAGCTGAATGCTGTCAGGAGTCGCTTGGTTGAGTCTGTTTTTTCAATGTGTATGCAACGGTTTCTGTGCACAAATGAACACACGGACAAAAACACAAAAAAACAGTCTTCCCCTTTGCTGAACGCTCTCCCAGCTTTGATTAGCCTCAGGACAACCTGCCATGACTCACTCCTGACCAGTCCTCTGTGCTCCATGTGCCCTATCCCAAAATGTGCACCTTCATGTTGTAAACAAAACTGAATCCTCTATGCTCCTTTCACCTCTATACTGAAATCACACTCTTTGACCTTTACTCCCTCAATCTTCAGACTTTGTTCTACTGTGCTGCTGAACACACTGCAGAATCTCCGCCTAACTTGTTTTAGGGTCTCTTATATTCTTAATCCTTATCGATTTGCCTGCAGCCACTTTGGGACCAGGCTGCCCCAAGTGAATGAGAGAAATTACCTGCAACACTGAACAAATTAAACAGTAATTTGCTTCGAGCTGAAGCCAGGCTCAGTACAGCAACCAAGCAGCAAATCCAAAAAATCCTGGTTAGCCTAGGACACAAGCCCTCTCCCATCACACTACCATCTCTCTCTCTCTCTCCCCCTCAGAAGACAGATAAGCCCTCCATTGGTAGGCCTTATTTAAGATGTATTTACGATGGCTTGTCTCATAGGGATTGGGGATGAAAGCGTCAATCCTCTCTAATTGGTCACACCTATGCTGAGAGGGATGTGGCAGGTATTATTGAATAGGCAAGGGGCCTTTCATCAAATCAAATTATTGAATGGACTGAACTCAATCAGTGGGACAGTGAGGGGAATAATCATGGCTTTTGATGGGGATGAAATGCACACACATGCATCAAACACTACCAATCAAATGTACTTTGAGCTTGCACACATATACGGTACACATTCTCTTAATTACAGAGATGTACAAACACGAACAAAAAGGAGCACACATGCACAGTCAAAGGTGCTCAATTGAATTTTTTTCAGGTAAGTATGTAAACGAGGCAATATACAACTAAAACTTACAATTTATACCTTCTTTACCTGTCAGCTTTGTTAAAAAGTAAGAGGTTAATGGCAGGGTTTCTCTTAATGTTTTTTAACCAATCATGGAGAACTTTCATTTTATTTATACCATATATCTGTTTTTCTCACTCGATTATTGTATTTGGGAATAACTTTGCAAGAGTGGTTTACAAGGGAGTGGACACCATGCATGCATTACGTATTTGCACTTTGATTTGAAATATCTTTTTTTTTTTTTAAATCATCATCACACATTGTATATTTGTTGGGGCAATAAATAGTCTAGGAAACATTTCATTGTATTCGGTGACAGAAAGAAGCCAATGCTGCCAGTAATAATCTTCCTAATTTCAATTTATTCACAAATCAATTAAGCTAAACTAGTGTTAAAGCACATCATGCAGCTTTAAACGTCATTATAATAATGTAGCTGGATACAATTTTAAGACTTCCCATTATACAAATAAGAATGAGCTAAGAAAAATATGGAATTTTTTGAGTAACTGATGAAACAAATCCACATTGTATAATTCATATACAAGACTCAGACCTTCCCACCAGGAGAAAGTACGTTCCAGGTATCATTATAATTTCAAAAGACAGGCTTGGAAGCCACACATAATATGCAGTGAGACAGTGCTCAGCCAATAAGGAGCGCTGCCTCGGTTTGGAATCATCGCTTCAGCACCACACAAAGTGGACAGCTGCAGTGGAGTATAAGCACTCTGGACTGCTCCCTAAATGTTGCAGAACACCACAGCTGTCCCTTCACTAATTACAGGGGACTGAAACAGCAATATTTTGCTAACACGCAACAAAGCAACAGCACAGAAAGAGACACTTAACTGGATTCGACTTGAGTCTGCCCTTTAAGAGCCAGCTGAACATGGTGTTGCCATGAGACATGCAAACAGTATCAACAACAAGCAACGCAAAAGCATGCTGATGTGTAGAATCCCAGTCAGTTTCACATAGGACTAAAGTCTGAAGGCCCCCAAGCAGCCTTGGCAGGCCACATTGTCCACTGCAGTGTCATAAATGATGGGGCAACAACATACTCTGCCTATTATTAGGGCCTTGCAAATGTGGGATCAAGGTAATAAAAAACATTCAGGTTCATTCCCTGAAATTTAAAGGGTTCATCCTTGAGCCTGGAAAGTTCAGCAAACCTCGCAATCTGCTCATTACTATCACATTTCTTTGGTTTGTAATTGGACATTTTGATATTACAGTTGGGCAACACTGACAGCCAGCATATCACACAGCAAACTTTTTAATGTATTTAACCAAAATCTTTCTCTGAACTACACTGCTGGATGTAGAGACAGACTAAACAACTAATATCCTCTGACCTTGACACTTGCAGGTCATACATATTAGCACTTGGCTCGCTTTTCAAACACTCAAACAAAACTACAAAACGGATGTACAAAACGGATGTACAAAACGGATGTACAAAACGGATGTACGAAACATCAACGCCTTCTCATGAACGGGGTTCGTACTGTGATGCCCCTTTGGTGTCATTTTGAGTGTTTTTTGCTGTCTACATTGTGGAGCTGTGTTCTAACTTGTGCCTCCTGTTTGCAGGTTACTAATTAGGGTTAATCAGCTCACCTGGGTCTGGTGTGCTGAGGCCTCTTATGCTACGTTTACACGTGGCCAGCTGTTTTCATAAACGGACATTTCAACCTCTCCGTTTCAAAAATGACATTGTGCACAGCTGTCAGTTTTCAGAAAAGTGTTCGTTTACACGTACCCGTGTATAAATGCCGTCAATGCCGTCAAGAGCATGCCAAA
The DNA here is from genome assembly GCF_008315115.2 of Sander lucioperca. NCBI lineage: Eukaryota > Metazoa > Chordata > Actinopteri > Perciformes > Percidae > Sander > Sander lucioperca. The sequence goes on from NC_050187.1 coordinate 31,690,985, forward strand.
CCTGTAGGTGGTAGTGTAACGAGAAGCTCAAGCCCACGTTAGCCGATCAGAATCCCGAAAATAGCAACAACAGCAACTAATCACTTCCTCTCTCTTCGCTTCCTCACTTCCTCGGCTGCCTAAACCTCCGTTTGTCTCAGTTTACATGCAAACGTGCAAACAAAGTTTTCCAAAATCTCCACTCTGGCCAGAGTTTTTAGAAAGAATCGTTTTCAGAGGCGAATTCTCCGTTTGCGTGTAAACGAAGGGCACAAACGAAGGGAAATGTCTCCGTTTTTCAAAATAACCATGTACGTGTAAACGGGGTATTAAGCTGCAGTATCCTCTGGCTCTTCCTGCTGTCTCCAGAGACACACCAAGGTTTGGTTAGGGTATGTTTGGTTATGTTGTCCTAGGTTTGCCTTTTGCTGAGTTTACACTTTAAAACACGCACTCACCTCTGTCACTCATGCACACCCTACACCACTAACTCCACTGATTTCCACATCGCATTCCATATATAGTCAATTTGGTCTAATTTGGTTCAATTTGATTTAATAAAGTATTGTTTAAACATTTAACATGGTGTCCCCTCCCTCTTTGTTATGACCATTTGAGCCAGGTCATGAGAAGTGGGGGCTCGTCCGGGATCTGAACCCGGGACCTCTCGCACCCAAAGCGAGAATCATACACCTAGACCGTACGAAATTAAGGCGACCTCCGGCCACTCACATGACAACCGGTCACATGACGGTTAAGTTTAGCGGCCTTTACAGTTACATCTAGACGAGAAAAAGGGTACAGAGCACAAAAAATGTCAAATGTGCAGGGAGTGGTAAAAGACAAAATTGCACAACTGAAGACAAATACAAAAGGCAGAAAGGGTGGAGATCCACGAAGAGATTTACTATCAGAGGAAGGTGGGAAGAGAGAAAGTGAAGGAGAGGCAGTGTTAGTCAGAGGAGACTTGGGCAGTGGTGGAGAGTTGTGTGTGGGGAAAGGACTGGACCTTGAGGAACGGTCAGGTGGTGCGGAAGGCTGGAGAGGGGCAGAGGACGAGCTGGGAGAGCTGTTTAATCGTCCATTGAAACAAGGCTTGCTCACCCTCTTGACAGCGCTGCCCTGGGCCTCCCCCAGCTTGCTAAGCACCTACAGGACAGCTTACACACACACACACACACACCCAGCAGCTCTGGGCAATCTTTCTCAGTATTTAGAAGTTTATATCTTCCTCCTCATCTCTCTTTATCTTGCCTGCGTAAGGTTGGAAATGTTCCAGTACCACTTTACATCTTCAGTTCTCTTAGTTCTGTGAACAGGAATAAACAAACCACGTTCCAGCCAATCACAGACAAGATGGTTGGGGGAGGGGGTGGGGGTTAGTGCACATGCACATAATGGGGGGAGGGGGGGGCAGTGAGCAGATTTGATTGAGTAGCGTGAGTTGTTAATTGGCTGGAACGTGGTTTGTTGTATTTTGGTGCACAGCCTGTGCCCCTAGTGTTTGTTTGACGTTTACGCCCCTGTATTGTCCCCTGAGACCGGGTTTTTTTTCACAGTGTATTCAGGGGGCAGGCAGCTAGCGGATCAAGGAGAGATGCCTACGATTTGAGACAAAAATGAAATTGCGCTAAAACCATGCAGGAACTCATAGTGCACCTTTAAAGTGAAAGAATTAAAACACTTGTAAAGGCTTGAGAGCAATGTGAGAAGCAGTTTTATTCAAAATATTGCAAATGTGTGGAAGATTTTAACCACATTTATATATAATTAGGCATATCATTTACTGGGGATGTGTTTCATCCCCCCCCCCAGATGATTCAGCATGCATTTAGATTAAATTAGAAATGATCAGTTTGATGCAAAAACACAAGATACATTTGTAGCAAATATGATAATGCAACTCAAATCAGATTGGATATAGCTGAGAGTTAAAGGTACAATATGTAACATTTCTGCATTAAAATGTCTAAAAACAACCATACCTATGTTATATATTTTTTTGAGTTGTGTTCTTATACTATCCCAAATGTTTCCACCAAATGGCAAACCCAGAGAAATCTGTTATTTTATTTTCAGACACGTCACGTTTTATTTAGTCGCCCGTCAGTGGCGTCGTATAACCTTTCACCCTCTAGTTACTCGTAACTTCCGTCAAAACACAGCACCCAGATGATATGTTCAGGAGTAATTGTAAGGCATCATTTTATGGTTAACTACATGCCACTTTGCAACACAGTAATACAACAGAAACCTTATTTATTGATACATATCAATATTGATCAAGCTTAACGTTACTACAATGTGATGGTTGACAAGTAGCTAACGTTAATGCTAATACTTGGTGGATAACATTATAGGGTTACAACATCGTTCAACATGCTCATAAAGTTATTTTTAGTATGATTGTTTTGACCACGGATAAAAGCAGCTACCCACGAATAAGTTCACTAGTAACATTAACGTTAGCTGTATAGATAGATGGCTAATATAATGCTAATTTAGCCAGCTAGCTAGCACACCCCGGTCTTTCTGCCTCACTCCCCCCTGGCGCAAAGACACATTCGGGATAAGTGCTGACAACACCCCCGGGACATATATAGCTAGTTACCGTTAGCCCCTAACCAGCCAACAGCCACCCAATATTACAGCAGTCCTTATCTGGCCAGCACTTAACTTCAGTGCCAGATGCTAACGATGCTAACAGCAGTTTAATGAAGCATCGGGAAACAGGCCATATCAGAGCCAGACATCCAGTCACAACAGCAGCCATCCACAACGTTAGCTGCGTCTCCGTTAGCGCTACCGGTGTTTGTGCCAAAAATCTCCTCCCTGCCGAATTTCTCCCCCCTTCGCGTTTGGCTGTCTTTACAGTTAGCTAAATTATCCCGAAAAAAGGTGGGTTAAGCACCAAAACGAATAGTTAAGATTACAGAAACGTGAAGGGGGAGATCGTTCTGGGCAGCTTGGAGATGTTCTGCTGCTGCACTGCTGGCTAATGTTAGCTTGCTGGCTCACTAGCTAACTGGTCAGCTAGCTACCAATACAGATCAAATCAATAAAAACGTAATTATGTTGGGGACAATGCAGCTATTTTCTTAGAATGACATGAATAAATAAAATAAACTGCAACAATAAATGAATAAACTTGAATGGGTGCACTCGCCCGTGAACAGATGCATTCTAACCAGCGATGTGTTTAACAATAAAAACTCCCATAATTCCACGCAACTTCCCAACGTCATCAAATGTCTGTGTTTACAATCCATTGTTTTGGTTGAGAGACCCCTAGTGGCAGAAAGTTACATATTGTACGTTTAATACAGACTTTAGATTCAATTGTATTTGGGGATTTATTAACAAAAGAAAGTGAATTAGTTTTGAACAAACAATTTGCCAAAAGGAACATAAAAATTTCTTCCATTTTATTTCAAGTATTAGAAATGATACACCAACAATATTTTGGCCTGCCCCCAATGAGGGAGATTTTCTCTTTCAAATGCAATGTTGCATGTTGTAATTAAAACACCTAACTTGGGTTATTTCAACCAGGCGGAGTAAGCGTACTGGCACTGTAATTTGAAAGTAGCATTAGCTGCTAATGTTATGGGTTGACTTTTTAGTGATTGTAACTTTGTCCTAAATGATAAACGAAGTTTGTGGTGCTGCTGGCATATTATATGTTGGCGGATAAATACAAACGATTTTAGGCAACATCTGACACTGTAGAATCCTACAGTACCCTTCTTTCTTTTTTTAGGAAGGGACTATTGTTCTGGAAGTGATGGTTACATGTTATGTAACCAAGGGGGTAAGCTTCGCTTCAGAACGCGAACCTCCTATGGCGCCATTTTGATGCTACCAAACGCTCACCCGACGTTAGCATTCCATTGACTGCCATTCATTTTGACGTCACTTTGACAGCAAATAACTTTACATCTGAAGCGTTTAAATACTTTTTTTGTCCATTGTTTATTTCTAAAAAAATACGACAGTGTATAAAAGGCTCCATTACCTTGTGTCTCACGTTATGGCCCCTTAGTAGACGTTTTTATAAAAATAGGCTAACGATTGTGTCATAACCCTGCGACTTACTGTCGCACAGTAGACAAATTACCGTATAGTACAGGAGAAGCTTGCAGGCAGTTTCGACTTACATTAGCTGTTTAAGTTTACTTACTAATGTTAACTAGCATTTTAGTTAGCAATAATTAGCCTGTGTTATCTCGTTACATATACCTACGCTCTCTGTCTCTGCAAGATTGGGAATGATTGAGATTTCTCTTGGCACAGCTACCAGAAGACTTACAACTTTCAGACAGGTTGCGCACATCACATTTACGTCGTCTCTCTCAGTTGGAGGCTGCGCAGTAACGCTCAGCAATCACCGGAAAAGTGCTTATATCCTTCACTGGTCTCCATCCAGAGCAACGGGATCTGTTGGTCCAGTTTATATACTGCCTATGTATGTAACTGGAGAACAAGCTTGCAAAAGAAGGCTGGGTTCACACAATCACACATACACACCGTTGATGCCCAGGATCACAAAGAGAGAACACATACTACAGTATCAGTTTGTCACTGGGTGTGATTTGAGTCAGTATTCTGGCTGTGAAGGAATGTAGCTATGTCTCTTTTTCTTGTAGTGTATTATTTAGCTTTTCACCACTAGAATAAAGCTTTACAAGTTAGGAAAGTACAGGTTACATGGTAAAAAGCAATGTCATTTTTTAACCAGAATGTGAGCCTTCTTACTAGGGAGTGGTATCACACACACCCACACACAACACACACACACACACACACACACACACACACACACACACACACACACACACACACAGCAGCATTGCATAATTGTGCCCCACTGAGTAAACGATGTGAGAAATTATATAAGCATTGGATTAACCTCCCTCTGCCACACTTGGCTCTTCAATGGGGAAATCTGCTCTGTATGTGTTCAGTTGAAGGCATGTGAAGGCAGAAACATGATGTGTTGTACTGTACACTTGATGGTATGTTTGTGAATGTTTTTAATCAATATAAGGGTTTATATGTCAGTAGCGTTTTTGAGGTTAATTTAATAAGATCCTTAAGAGAAACACAATGCTTAGCTACTTGGCCTGTAAGGTTTCTCACAACCTGGGTATACATATTTAAGGAAATGCATGAGTTAAACTCATGTGCCTGTTAGAACCTTGCAGTGTTCCAACACAGTAGCAAGGTAAGAAACTTTGAAAGATTTCACCTCTGAGTTCAGTGTGCGAATGAGACACGCCGCCACCCCCGCTCTCTACGTCCCTCCTCCACTTCTCTCTGCTGCCGACAACATGACATTTGACTTTGTGCCACTGTTCTCACACTGCAGCCATTCTTTGTACACCGACATGCTCCACTCTCTGTCCTCCTAGTCCTTTCTAAGTGCTTCCATTACCATTCCTCTTTCAATTAGAAAGTGGTGAAAACACTCTCTCTTTAGAACATACTGTGAAATGGATGCCTGCTTGTATAGACGCCTACAAACGCACTCACATGCATGTAGGGTTTGACTTTGTTAATGGATGAAATGTGTTGGTCATTTACTTTGGTGTGAATGAAGCATTCCTTTAATGGACTTTTTTTGTCACTTAATTTTCAGTGGACAGCGTTTTCTTGCATGTGCTTTATTGTGAGCATTGACATTTGGTATCCATCAAAATGCCCTCCAACTGCTTCCCTCAAACCTTTGGGTTTCATATCTAAGCTTTCACAGTTTTGCCCTCCGTCTCTCTGCATTAGTCATTCATTTCATCCATCACTAAGACAACCACTCAGTTTTTCTGTTTTCTCTAGTTTTCTCTTTTAATCTCAGTTTACCCTGGCAGCCCTTCAATAGGTAAAGTACCATAGTGCTTTACATATGTTATATATTGGCACTGTATATATATATGGTGCCTTACATAAATGTGTTTTGCTTTTCAAATTATTTAATTATTCAGTTCATTAACCATTTGTACATAAAGCTATGACATGTAATGCACTGTAATTCTTAAGCAGTCCACATATTTTTTGCTGTATGCACCACAGTATGCAGTAACCCTAACCCTAACCCTACCCCTAAACGCTGTGGACCATGTAAGGAGGAGATCGGAGTTGATGTGTGTGTGTCATAAAAAACAGCGCTTTAACCCTTGTGTTGTTTTCCATTGGACCATGCACTTGTCGATGCTTTTGTCCCTATTTTCTTGCCACTTTTTTCAATGTTTTTGGCATTTTTTTTGCCATTTAACACTTCTTTTCGCTACTATGTATAAACATCACTAACACCAACTCACTACTAGTTTTACACTTTTTGGATTTCATGGTCAATAAACCTCATTTATTAAGGAAATAATACCTAATCCTTGAGTTAAAAAAGCTGAAATTATGAATTATTTAGACTAAATATTAAAGGAAAGACAATCACAGAAGGGTCAACGTTCAGTCAGGATACTGTTTCGAAACATTTCAATTTCTTTTTCAAATGCTAAAAACTTTTACAAAACACCCCAAATTCAATGAAAGTAGAGATCTAGTAGAGATTTAGAAAGCGGGTCAAATTTGACCCGAAGACAGCACAAGGGCTAAAGCTGTGGAGCTGAGTTCAATTCCCATGGAAAACAAAAGACTTTTACCCAGTCAAAGAAAAACGATTTCTTAAGCAAGTATGATTCTACTTAATATTCTACTACTTGTGAATCTACAATAACCTGGAGCATGGGAGAAAAAAAAACTAGAGAATATCATTATATCTCACATCCATCATATTTTTTTAAAGCTGTGGTCCTGCAGCAAGCAGCAAAGCAAATATTCTTGATGGAAGCTGAACAAACCACTCCAGCATCTCATCTTATTGGCTGAGCTTCCCTCGTGTAGATTAGTGTAACAGGCCTGAGGAAGCCATTGGCTATGCAGTGGCTAGGTGAACACAGAGCTTCTGTACAAATCCGACACACTTGTGTTAGCGCAGAGAAACGGATGTGAAGCCAGGCAAACATTTCAATTCATCTCCGTTGTTTAAACGTTTCAATGCAGACCTGATCCCAGATGTGACAATAGGAAAGCAGTATCTGTACTTACTAGTTTGTATAACTTCATTTAGTGCTATTTATTGTAAAGCGACAACCAAATCCTACAGATGACTCAAAATGTCTCAGACTGAGAGCGAAAGTAGTCTGCTGACATGTCTGAGTACGTCTGCACCGTCTCCACTTCTTCTCTGCTGTTTTCCACCTCGAGGGTTAGTCAGTGAAATCTTCCAACTCCTTTGAAGGTTTGCTTTAGCCTGCCGAGACCAGGAGATGAGAACACGGTTTGGCATTTTTGGGAAAATTCATTATGCCAGGCAAAGTCTGTAAACATCAAATAGGTATTTAGACACTAATACGCTGTCAAAACATGCTCAGCCATGAAAGCATGCTATCTATCCTCATTTCCACTCACACTCTACCGGCTTACGTGCAGGGGTTGGACAAAATATTTTGAACAGCTGTAATTTACTGAACTCAATATACTGTACCTACAATAGCCAAATAACTCTGCTTATGAAAACTAATTTAACTTTTTTTTTAGCCATAAAATGTCATATTCTTATGTGTACCATGTAACAATATACCCGCTTCTATACTAGCCAGAGACCTTTTTTGCATATCACACACCCCTCTCTCTCTCCCCTCCTTTTTTAGTCTCTCTCCCAACTGTTCAGAAAAGGCAAACTTCCAAAAATATAAGTGGAAGAACAATACTTGGTGGGGTGAAAATGAGTTTTCACAAAGTTTCTATATTAAAAATGTGGGTTTTTTTCAACAAAATTGTACAAAAATTACACGGATGGTTCCATAGAAACACTCTTTGAGTACAATTAGTGATCACTTCACCGCTTTCATTTAATTTTGGGTGTTTTATTCAATTTTATCCTGACTAAACTTTGACATAAACCAGTCTGGGATTCTCTCAACATATGTTCCTCTGATTTAAAATATTAGTCAAAATAATTCATAATTTCACCTTTTTGTAACTCAAAAAAATAGGTATAATGTCATATGAATGAGGTTTATTGGTCATGAATTCCAAACATAAGTGTAAAAATAACAACACTAACAACACACATTAAACACTAACATGAGTTGGTGTTATTGGTGAATCCGGTGGTAAAAAACCTTGAAAAAAGTGACAGAAACTTCAAAAAAGCATCAAGAATGGTGAAAAAACAACCTAAAAAAAAGGGTTACTTTTCGATTTTTACCCTTTAACAAGGGTTACGATTAAAAAAGTGAAAAAGTGTTTTTCACTGCGAAAGAGGTGCTATTTCAACTTCACAATGGCATTGTTCAGTCAAACAAGAGCAACTGCATTATATTAGCAGAAGATAAGAATCTTGCAGAAAAACCTTTAAAACAAAATAAGAAAACTATTTGCTGAACACCACAAAACTACTGTAGCTCTAACACTTTAAATTTACTTGAACTTCAATTTATATATTATATATATATATATATATATATATATATATATATATATATATATATGGGCCAGAATGGGACATTGGGGGGGGCATATCATATTGGGGGGTCTGGGTGGAAAGTTTGAGCGTCAAAGACTTAATTTCCTGCATTCTGATACACTTTTATGAATCAATTTACTGTGGAAATACCTTTATTTAGCCTATGCAAAGATTAAAAAAAACACAGATGACAATTCGAAATATGTCAAAAATATAATGGAAATGCTGTTATGAGCTGATAGAGGATGTAAAGCATGGATAGATGGATGGTTAGATGCATAGAAGGATCTTTGGATATTTTATTTTATTTATTTTTATCATCAATATTTTCTTTAGAAATGTATCCCTCCTGTTGTCCTCTTGGCACGTTTGACCTTTTTGAGAAATATGGGTTTCTTTTAAAGGTCCCATGGCATGAAAATTTTACTTTTTGAGGTTTTTTAACATTAATGTTCCCCCAGCCTGCCTATGGTCCCACACTGGCTAGAAATGGTGATAGGTGTAAAGCTCAGATGGGCCAATCTGGAATCTTCCCTTTATGATGTCATAAGGGGAAATGTTACCTCCCCTTTCTCTGCTTTGCCCGCCCAGAGAATTTGGCCCGCCCATGAGAAAGAGAGAGACATCATGGCTTGCAAACGAGCGAAGCATGGCAGTTGGTCAAGGCCACACCCCCACCCTCCACCTTGCCCCCCCTCTCTCCTCCTCAATAGCATTTAAAGCTACAGACACAGAAATGGCACATCCTAAGGAAAGCTCATTGTGGGACTGGCTCTAGTGGCTGTAATTCTGCACCAAGGCTGAATTTCGGGAAAGAGCCTTCAGATACAGTATTAGGGGACCACTAAGGCCTATATATAAGAGACTTCAGATACAGTATTAGGGGACTAGTAAGGCCTATATAAAAGCATCCAAAAAGCAGCATATCATAGGACCTTTAACCAAATTGCACAAAAACAACTGAATGAAGTTGGCTAGAAACCTAGGTTCAGCACAGAATTGGTTGATCATTTACAAACAGGCAAGCCAAGAAGGACAACAGGTTTGATTATGTGCTGCCATTAAAAAAAAAAAGGAATGATTTTAAAACAGTACCCTGACTAAACATTGATATAAACACATCTTTGATTATCCATTAACAAACGTTCCACTGATCTTAACCAATAGTCAAAATATTTCATAATTTCTGCTTTTTTTAACTCAAATATTATGTATACATTAATGGAAATTAGGTTTATTGACCATGAATTCCGAAAAGAAGTTTAAGAACCAGTGGTAATAAGTTGGAATGAAGTTGCCTAAAAAGGTGTATAACATGATCATTTATACTTTATGCTTTGTAAGCAGGCAAAACAGAGGAGGAAAACTGTATCATGTGGCTTTTTGCAGTTGGAGAGTAGGCTTTGCCTTCTGTGAAAGCACAAGAAAGATAAAATAGTCATATCAAGGTAAAATTGTCATTGTGGAGATGTGGAAGTGTACCATGTGTTTGCGTGTGTGTGTGTGTGTGTGTGTGTGTGTGTGCTCTCCCATCACACAGTGCAGTACACATGGAAGGTCAATACAAATACAGGAGATTGAGCTGACAAACAGAAACTTAGTCAACGGTGCAATATGATGAGTGAAAAACACTAAACCCAGTTATATCCACAATCCGCAATTTACTTAGCCGGACAAGAATCATAATTGATTATGTATCAATGATTTTTGCTATAAAATCCTATACATTTGTGAAAAAACAACAACATCTGTGAAAATTAATTTTGTGCATGGTCATGTAAGCAGTTTAGAATATAAGAAAAAAGTGTAGCACACTCTTGCTCAATATGCATATCTCTTTTTATTATTCACAAATAAAAAGAGAGCGTGCAACATGTTTTTTTCTTATTTTCAATTTTATCTCCGGTGATCAGCACCTCACTACAACCCTTGGTGGGTTAGGGTTAGTTGTTGTTGTTTCTTGTTCATTCTTAGTTTAAAAAAAGTGAAAATGAATTAACAAAACTCAAGTAGCGTGGTTGATTATAATTATGTTTATGGTCAGGGTGTCTCTAGGCTAGTCAGGCTTTAAAAAAAAGTGTTGAAAAATACAAAAAAATGATTTGCAAAGTGGAATCTTAAAATAGCTGCAGCACACCATTTGGCCATATTGACATACTGATTGTTACTTTGAAAACCTATTGCTGCATTGATTATAAGTGGCTATAGTTTGGATGGAGAATCTCAATCAACTGATAATCAAACAGCAGCAGGTAGTAGAGATCCTGTGGGGAAATTCCATTTCATTATTTCACAGCTTTTAAGTGTTAGTTGAGACAGTATGTCATTTTTCCATTTGGATTCAGCCATGACGATATGTGGAACATTTGTTTATTAGTCTGTGTTGTTCACAATGCTGTGCTGCTGACACACATTTTCTTTACTTGCTACACAAAATAAATAAAAAAATGTTTTTGCATAAGCAGAAACCAAACTGTCACTGTGCCAGTCGAGTTTAGGAGTGCACCCATTTTAAATCCTGCATATGTAATACAGTGAATTAAATGATTGCTGTAGCAGTCTTCTTCTTTGTTGCCTTTTGCTGGAGCATTGCTGTTTCTTGGTTTGCGTCATGTGCCTGTAGGAATCCAGGGTCTTAATAACTTCTAACTCCACTCCATGTAGTCATAGTTCACGAATAGTTGCTCTGGTTCTAATCCTTCCAGCATCAAAGAAACACAAAAGAGATGGCACTGATGCAGTTCCTCTAACTTCTCTTTCCAAATCTGGCAGAAGTGAGCCCGCAAGATGTTTTACACCCCATAAATCCTAGATGGAGATGGAGAGTTAGCCCACTACTGCATCCTGCAGGGAGGTGGGGAGATTTGTGTGTTGTGTTTCCTCACCTGGGAGCCAGGAGACATGATAAATTGTCCTGCAAGAACAAACTGAGTCCAAATACATCAAAAGACTCACTATCACGTGCGCACAGAGTCAAACACACAAAACTTGGCTATGTAGGATACTGTACATACTAGGAAACACGGAAAGAGCTGGTGATATGATTGACATGCTTTGGTGTGACTGATGAAACTTTAAAAAATGATGTCTTGGCATCATCAACTAAATCAGCCATTTGGTTGATGAGACATGTGTCTTAACACTTAACACTCTGATTTTAATTAATGAACCCACGACGACATGCTTCGCTGCTGCTCACCCGTCCACATTACGATCAATCTCAATAGCAGACAATTCTTAAGATAGCCATTGTCAGTTGCTGGACTTTGACACTTTAGCCAAATAACAAAACACATATTGTATTCTGTGTGTGTATTTATACTGCATAAGTACACATGCATGTATGCATGTAAAGGTTCTGCACAGAAAACGCACTAAAACTGAGGTGCTCATACTCAGAGGGATTGCCGTGGGTTGCAGTGTTGTGGTTCTCAAGATCGGTCTGAGTCTCGAGACCGTTGTCGAGACCACTTCTTGAAGGTCTCGGTTTTGGAATCAACTGCATCATTTTTACTTGGTCGTGCCTCTGTCTCAGATAAAGAGGACTCTGGGTTTTATTTCAAGACCGGTCAAGACTAGACCGATCTGCTGGCGATTTGATTTCGCCCTGCAGCTCAGGCTGAAAACCTATACATTATTCTATCCTGCTTCCTTTACAAATCTACGGGGACCAATCACAAACTGGCTTATCCACCTGGCGCGCTATTGGCGGGTTTAACGCTCGATGGTGTTTTTTGCCCCCAGCGGCTCCTTCCAGGCAGCACTGCGACTGCTGCCTCCAAGGCACCTAATCCTAACCTTAACCCTCACCCTAACCATAACCATAACCATTGCCTAATTGACTTCAAGGCAGCGCTGCGACCATTGACTTCAAGGCACCTAACCCTAACATTAACCCTAACCATAACCAGTGCCTAATCCTAGTGTCTTCCAGGCAGCGCTGCCTGGAAGGAGCCGATGGGGGGAAAAAACACCGATAAATGGGTTTAACATGATGACGATAGAGAAGCGACGGCAAGCAGCTTTTTGTTTACATTCAACATGGCGGCCACCGAAGCTCAGTAACCCGTTGATGAAAGTACAGAGCAGACTCCCCATTCATAACTGGTGGCCTGTTTAAGGTAGAGTCTTGTGTGAGGTATCATTGAACTCAGCAGGGAGTTTCCTTTTCATTGGTGACGATTTGCGGTGTCTGAGTGCCGCGCAAATGCACGGTCGCAAGGAGCGTCGTCCACCAGTAACCCCAACGCGCGCAGAGGAGCGAAGGCCCATCCAACGCTGCTTGCAGCTTTAATTTATGTTGATTTTATTTGATTTCTTTAATTTTTTTGTTAACTACTTATGGACCTCTGTAGTTTTTTTTGTTTGTATGTAATTGCGTGTTTTGATAAAGCTGATAAATAATTGGTTAAAACAATGTCTTTTTAATGAGTCATTGACTTTCAGTTAGGAAGCACCATTATTAAGCACAGCAGTCTACAGCTGTTTTACTGTCTTCTGTTTTATACTGTGTGTGTATGTTAAAACACAGTGTGTGCTCGACTGTTGCCTGCATGCTTTCTTTCTGCTATTCTTTCATCTGCTCTTGGGGACTCTGGACTTGTGTTTCATAAAGAGGCCTAAAGCCCTAAAGTTGCCATCATAGTTAATTAAAAAATATATATATACCACATTTTTCCACCAGAAGAAATGGTGAGAATTAACTAACTAATGAATATGCAGCACCCAGCTCTTAAAAGAGGCTAAAAATACACCTGTCTTCTCGAGCAGAAACACAAATAGAACAGCAAATGCTGTACATGCTGTACCCACTCATTGAGACCCTGTAGATCTGCCCTATTTGCAAGTGACAAACACAAATTGTGTCCCAAGAAGCAAGCGGTCTCTACATCCAGAAATACTAGCGTTACAGTAGATCCGCTGGCTCTCTCATCCCTTCCGGTTCTCTTAATCACAGAGCAGCCAGGGTGATAAACATGAGCAGGCTGTGTGCATTTTACTGATACCACAACAGTGATATCACTGACTTCTGGGAATTTCAGATCAGATAGTGCAGCTTTAATATGCATTATTATCAATTAATGATCTTGATGAATACATCAACTATGTATTTGCATATACATTTCCGTTGCCATGCAAAGTTTACTTTTCTGTTGGCTGATTTGACAAATAATCTGCATTTTCTGCAGTTTGTCGCCCTTTGGGCTCCATACATATACATAAAGAAACTTTCCAGTCTAATACACTCTCATATTCCCTTTGATTTCATCTGTCACCCCAGGTCAACTTAATTTCATGTCAGAAATGTGTGTTTTAATTCAAACTTTAATTAATTTGTCTGCAACAGGAAAGCAGGCAAACAGCAGACCAGTTACCCCAACCCTAACCCCTAACCCAACACCATTGTTGACCTCTTAAAAGATTACGAATAAAAATAGAAGCATTTTGATTTGTATCTTAGCTAAAAGCAGAGAAAGACAATTTTTATCAATCTCCTCCATGACCCTTTTACTGTAGATCTTTTACATTTGTCTGAAGTGGCTAAGGATCCAAAGGATAGCAAAGAGGATCCACGACCAGTTAATACAGGAACTAAATGAAGAAAAATAATCGGGGGCCAAACAAGCAGGAAATGGGAAAGAGAGATGAAAAAAAAAAGATAAAAGAACATTATTATTATTTGAACATTACTGTAGCCTACATGACCATTTCAATTCCTTTAAGGAGAAGTTCATTCATCGGTTTTGTCTAAAGATACATTAGAAGATGCTAAATGAATAACAACATTCAATCTTTCGAAAGGGATGAGAATTAAAGAGGTAAGATGGTGGAGGGCAGAAGAAGACATGCATCCATTAGAGCAGTGGTTTCAAGTACAGCTCTAATCATTTTTGGCAGAAAGAAAAGTCTATATAAAGAGGAACAGTACAGCGCTGTCAGCGATAGATTTACTAAACAAGAGCCTTGTAACTGAAAAAAAACATTTAAATACTAATGAGAAAAGGAGACAAAAACTGTAAAAAAAATAAAATAAAAAAGACAAAACCTTGGAAAAAGATGGTAGAAGGAAGGAAGGAAGTAAGGCAAGAATAGGTCGAAAATAGTATCAAAAACTTCAAAAACAGTGACATAACTTCGAAAAAAGCGAGAAACTTGTAAAAAGTAGGAGGACAGTAGAAGGAAGGAAGGCAAGAATAGGTCCAAAGAAGGCGACACAAATGTCACATTTTTAGTAGGAAAAAAAAAAGTCTACATAAAGAGGAACAATGTTCTGGACAACAGCCTTGTAACTATTAAACATTTTGTTAAATAGCTCACATACCCCTTGTAGTCCTCCAGAGTACCCCTAGGGGAACACATACCCCAATTTGAGAAGCACTGCATTAGAGTGTGTGATGTGGATTGTTCATTGTTCCATTCCACAGCTCTGTGTAGTGTGCTACTCTGATGTCTATATACTGTACATTTACAATATAGCTCCTCTCCGGCCCATGCAATTACTACCTCATAACTGTAGCTATACGCTCTGTGTGTGTGTGTGTGTGTGTACTGTAGTGTTTGTTCTGTTGCAGCCTCATGTTGCCAGCTGTGAAGAGGTCGACACCTCAGGGAGAGCCAGCTTCTGACGTTGATGGGTGCCAGCATAATGTAGCTGTAAACCGAGTGCAAAATCAATGGGATGTCTCTGGAAGATGCTGCTTAAAGTTGAGATGCTATTTTGAAAAATAAATTGAAACCTAAAAGTCCACTTTGTGCAGCTTTGTGTTAGCATTTTAACAACATCTAAGACCAGTAAAGTTTACTTGAAGCATACTGATAAAGAATTAAAAAAACAGTTTGAGATGTAATTTTTCACCAGACCACATTACATTTCGTAAAGGACAATTCCGGCACAAAATGAACCTAGGGGTTAATAACACATGTGTACCTAGTCGACTGTTCTCTGGAATATGTTTTCATGGTAATCGAATGTTTCTCTAGCTTGAAACAAGCTAGCGCGAACTGCTGATTAGCTTAATGCTAGGCATTCGGGGCACTGGTAGAGTAAAAATATATCGCTATTTCTATACCACTAACAAGGCTCAAAATAGCACCACACTTCCACGGTAGCATAATGAGGGTCCCTACATGTAAACCGAAGCATTGAGAACTTTGTAAGTGTGCAGACAGCTTATTAAAAAGAGTTTATAAAGACATTAACTTCGGGTATACAGGCAATCGCCATCTTGGGAAAACAGACATGACCAGTTGAACCACGAACGCCCTGCCTGAGCTATGTTACTGGTTACTGGTTGCATGGCTGTATTAAATCGGATGTGGAAAGAATTAGCAACTATTGACCACTAATTACTAGTTACGCCAAACATATCTTAAATTTGCTATCCTATAAGTGTATTAGTTCAAAATATCTGCAAAAACTTCACTAAGAATTTGAATGTCGTCAGAACAATTTGAAAGATGCAATTAGCACCTAACAATTCTACACATAGTGGCTTTTGGCAAGGTGATGCTTCATACATGTTCGTTTTGTTGATGACAAATGTTGAAGTGTACACACTGAAGATTTTTGTGGACAGATTGTGGTGCAAAGGCCTTTGGGTGGAGCTTTGCCAGGAAATAGATTTCATTGCCATCCACTACGAGCAATTTCAGAAAACAGAATCAATATTTGGCCCCACGAGACTTGCTGCACTGTACGTTTTTGTTCCCAGTGCAGATGGCTTGCCAACGGGACATGAAGTTATGTGTGTCCGTGCGTGTGCCCCCGAAGGAGCACAGTGCAGATGTGTAGGGGGAGGGAAGGAACAGATGTGCTGTAGTGAGGGCCTCCGTTCAGGCTGATCAGACCCGGCTCTGCTGAGGCAAGTGGCCGCTCATGTTAAGCCTCTTAGTACTGATTCAAATGACACTGGGCAAGAGCTTCTGCCCCGTATCACACAGCAACACTTGTGTGTGTGTGTGTGTGCACACGCGTGTGTGCATCTGCATCTGCTTAGCTGTACAGCATGCCTGCAAAAGCAAAGCAATGAAGCGATAAAAGAAAAGACTAAGAATGCATGTGCACATGTTCATGTAAAGTGGGTGCGCATTTTTTGTCATCTTAATATATGTGCATTCCAAGCGTTAGACAGGCATTAGCAGAAATACAGTATAGAGCATTACCAGGCATGGCTGGTACATCGTCCTGGATCAGCACCATATGCTGGAAACTGATGCTTGTGATCAGGTAAGATGGACCCGCTATTGATGGTCTGCTCATATGGATTAGAAGCTACTAATAGTAGGTAGTGGAGATGCAGCTTTCAGTATGTGGATTTAGACAGAGATGGGATGTGATGATATAGTTATATGAGTCATGTATATGTATAATTCAAGTGACTAGTGCAAAGCCTTAGAAACTGCTATAGGAATGGACATGAAAGCAGCATGATTTGTAAAATAATGCAGATCATTGGGTCCCTCATGGAATGGAGAAATATATGTAACATAAATAGTCAATTAATTGACTAGTGACCAATTATTTCTATTTTCGACTTAATGAAAAGTGTTTTCTCCTCATTTTCCTACCTGTGTATCTGTGTTTTCTCCTCATTTTCCTACCTGTGTACCTGTGTTTTCTCCTCATTTTCCTACCTGTGTACCTGTGTTTTCTCCTCATTTTCCTGTGACATTTGTCAAAAATTTTGAAAGCAACACAGAGGGATTTCAGATTGTGGTTATTTGTTGACTATAATACATGTAAATGCCACATTCTTTGTGTGGGGTTTATTGTATGTACATTACAGACATTCACACGTCATGGCATCATCCAGTGAGGTTGGACACTACAATAACACACAACTGAGTCAATTACACAATAACATAAGCACATACACTCAGACAAGCAAAGTGACAGAATGGCCATCCGTGTGGGAGAGACGTTGGTGTATTTGTTCAGCTGCCAATTTACTTGTCTTTGTCAGCTTTCTATTGTTCAGACAGACACTCCAGCTGAGCCTCCTTCAGCTCCACTCGGCTGCCCGCTCTCCTCGCCCTTGTTAACAAACCGTTCGCTCATTTATTTATTCCCGTCTTCTGCTGGTGGTCGCAGCCGGCAGCAAACTGCTATTGAGCCCCTCTGACCTGACAGAGCAAGGATGTCGCACAGCAAAGGAAAGAGGGCAAACCTGTTTTCATTAAAGGAGTTGTTTAAAGGATCACACCTCCAAGTTCTGAGTTAGTATTTTTTGCTGATAAGCGCAGGGATATGTAAATATACTGTATATGTCAGTGCAACCACACCAACAACTTGCTGATCAAAGACAGAAATGACTGATTATCAATTCAGTTTGATACTTTCAATGAATTCTATGTCTATGAAAAGTCTAAGAAGACACAAAAATAGTGCCAATCACAATTTCAAAAAGCCCGAGGCGATGTGTCCCAATTGTTTGTTTTGCTCGACCAACAATCCAAAGCTGGAAACAATAAAAATAAACTCAAACAATTGATTGTCAAACTTGGTGTTGTTTAATGAGGAGCAAGTCAGAAAAAAGCTGGTCACTATTTCAGAAATAACACTACTGTGCAAAATCACACAATTCCCAAGACCGTTATTAACGAAAATCCTTGTTCATCTCATGTCTGGATTCTACAGCCTCCTCGGTGCTTTTCTTCCAAATAATCAAAAGAAAAAATGATTCAGACTACAATTTTGGCTCCCGTTATTGTAAACTAGCAGGGCTCATTTTGTTTGGAAATTGCTTGAAAGAAGCATTTGGAGTAAGCAACATAATGCATGCAGAAAATTGACAGTTACTAACTCCCTAAGACATCGTGACACATGAATTCTTCATCTGATTGGACGAACACACTGAGCTTACATTGTGTTTTTCTTCTGATTTTCAAATTGGACAATGACAGCTGTTCTGAAAACAAATGCAAAGCACACCTGAATCATTTTCTGAATACATTACATACATTAAGAAATATATAATAGGCCAACACCTGATATATA
This sequence comes from Sander lucioperca, assembly GCF_008315115.2. Taxonomy (NCBI): domain Eukaryota; kingdom Metazoa; phylum Chordata; class Actinopteri; order Perciformes; family Percidae; genus Sander; species Sander lucioperca. Next base: position 31,709,482 of record NC_050187.1, read on the forward strand.
TAGCTGAGTATTAGTTCAGGAGATTTACATGTTTAAATAAGGCCTTCTTGCATTCTTTGTTGTAACGCTGTAACCTGTTTGCCACCCTCACAGAGGTATTTCTTGTCATTCTGGTGAGATCTCTGCTCAGGGTGAAGGAGATTCTAATAACTACTGAATATGAGGTAATTAAGCTGTATGTACAAGAGTGAGGAAGATGTCAATCAATACGCCCACATAGTCCTAAGAAGAGGTCCAATCAGACGACATAATGCCTACTATACACTATAAACTTTGAACAGACTTTGAAAATGACTAAAGGTTGACACCATCTCACATCTAAAGACAATCATCTCACATTTAACGTTAAAGACTGTCATAATATGTAAAGACTGGGGATCTTGCAGGGTCACAGATTGCAAGACTGCAACTAGATTCGTTTTAAAAAATTTAACCTAGCTATCAAGCTACCGCTAGTGTTAGCTGATAACTTAAGGAAAAGTTGGTCGATTTTCTATCCTGCCATACATGCAGATGAATGGCAACAGTACTCGGAGGTCTGCGCCGGTAAACTCCCATTGGTGACATGCTTCAGAAGGGTTAACTTTCGGCAACTTTCCCTATTTAGCATTTATCTTAGCGCAGCGCAATAGCAACCATAAACAACACTGTCTCTAGCCGTTTGCTGCTACCTGTTTGGTGCTGGAGGGAGCGCACCCATTGGTTGTTGACAATGTTCACATGATTTAATGTCACAACCAAGACTTAAAACTTACGATAATATAAAACACGTTTGTTTTTGTCAGAATGTCAAGACGGAAAGAAGACTGACTCGGATTGAGTTTTGTGACCACCTTAGCCCAAACGATTGAGACAACGGGAGCGCGCCCAACTCTAGGAATACTCTAGCAAGACTCTCATGATTTCATTCCGATATTAGAAATGAGTCCGCAACAGTGGAATCACTTGAAAAGTCGTTTGGTGTAAGGTCAGCATAAGTGGAGACACCTGTGTAGGTGTGCCACAGAATTTTCCAATTAGAAGCTTACATGCTTCACCTGGCAAAATGAAAGATTGTGACATGTGCTCTGGCTTTCAGAGGGCACATAGCTGCTTCTTATTGTAGCAGTAAAGGTTGAGGCTTACCTCTTTAAGATTTTGGTTCATTTTCAAGTATGTGTTTTTTCACCTCCTAGAGAAATAGGATTATACACACACACACACACAGCATCATTGTTCTATCTTAGCTCTTATCTATGGCTTGCACTATGTACTCACTGCTTATAATAAAACAATAATTTGCTGGTACTACTAAATAAGTAAAGGTGATAATTCAAAAAGATTAACTCACAGTTCATGCCGGGATTTTATTGCTAGTTTTAAGATTAATGAGGCTACATGGTTATTGTATGACTGCTAAAAGCTTTTATATGAAACCAACTGGTAAGATGTCAACACAGTTTTCTCTATGGATGTACTATTTGATTTATTGAGGCAACACAGAGAAACAGTATGTAGTTGAAGATTATGTTTATTTTATGTTTCCCATTTACAGTAATGGATGTAAAAACCTAAAATAAATAAATCAAGAGGGGAAAGATGTTGACTGCACCCATTTTATACATATTTTATTCATTTTTCCTCCTTTGTGTCATCCCTTGCTTCTCCCTCAGACTGATTCTTGGTGCACTGTCTCCCCCCCACCTGTCCCAGCCTTCCACAATGTAAATCAGCTCACTGCAGAAGCTCTCTCTGCTTCAGCCTGTCAGATTGAGGCTTTACTCTGGCCGGCTAGGGGACTCCATCCCTCTCCCTCAGCAAATACTGGGTTAGACTCATATCATGTTTCAAGCCATTACCAGCAAATCCGAGCCCCGGGAAGGCAATGAGAGCAGAGCGGTCAGGGAATGGAAAGGAGAGGGCCAGAGGAACGGCCATCCATCACTCCCTGGCCCCCTGGTCCTCTCACTGCCACTCCACTGAAACACTCACCAATAAGGCTGGGATGGAGACAGAAGGCTGCCACGCCCAGGTGGGGGGTCCAAGCAACCAGACAGAAGAGATGGTCTAGTGGATTTTATGTCAATAGAGCCCGGTGTGACAGCTTCATCTCCCCCAGCAACAGGCAAAGAGAAAAATGAATATGGGATGTGGGATGGTGTTAGTTGAAGAGGCAGACAAAAGAGGAGGAGAGAGCAATGTCATGTATGTAATGTAAAATAAAAGAACTCAAAGAACAGGAAAGTTAGATAACTAGAAAAAGAGGCTGAGCATTAGCCCTAGTGCCTGATTGCCACATTTTGTGTCAAAACACACCCCTTTTTTCTCAGTGTCATCAAATATGGGCTTTCTTCAGTACTCAAACATGCTCTAGTGGATCGTTGTACATCTATGGTTACAATGCAATCAGGAATGAAAGCAGCATTACTTGGTGATGACATGATTTGCTAAAATATAATGTTAGCCATAAAATCTGCAGCTTAGCCAGTGCAACACTCTTGTTTACATCTCTCAAAGCATGATGGGAACTGTACTGTCAAAACTTAAAACACGTATACATATCTCAAATAGAAATAAGAAAAAAAGAACAGTGGCAACATTCATGGAAGTTCATTCCAATTGCTGGCGACCACTGTGTGGTACGATCAAAAGCTCCAAAACAGCATCATTTTGTTAAACGCTGTTTCCGAGGCAAAGAATAAACTTTGACGCTCAACTTTTAAGCCAACACACGAGCACTTTACCTCAAAATAAATGTGGTGTGCTTGTACAGAAACCTGGATGTAAAGGGAGTAAAAAACAAGCAAATGGGATTCAAAAGGGTTAAGTAGAGTGAGAGACATTCAGTGAGACATAGGTAAAATAAACTGCAAAAACTGAGTATGAAGCTTGTTGAAATATTTACCAAACACCCAGAAGTGACAGCACCTGAAGTAACGGAGCTGTTCACTTTGACAGGAACGCACAGCGGTGCATTAGTGAGATATGCTGAACCCCCGAAGTACTCCACAAACAGCCTTCACATTCTCCACTCTCAAATTTAAAGTCAGCTAGCATGCATCCACCCTGTTGTAATTAAATCCCACTTCCTTCAGGCAAGTTGACAATTTACTCTTGTAAACAGGTTGTACATACTGTAGTATTTTAGACAGTGCGAGTCCTTTGCTAAATTGCTTCCGACATATCTTAAAGGAATTAGTCGAGGCAGGTTGTTAATTGGCCCCGTCCAATCATCGCCTCAATGAAACACGACCAGTATGAACAATGACTTTGGGAAATGAGAAGCATTTATCTCCTCCAGATGTGGAGCGTAGGTCTCAATTTGGCTGCCACAAGAAATGATGATGGACCTATAACAGTGCAAAGGCAAATAATGACTATCATGCTTGTGCATATCACACATCCACTAAGAAGTTTGGGAATTCAAATCAAAGAATTTAAGTATTTCAAATGTCAAACAGATTATTGTAATGGAGGGACAGAAATTATCTTCTTACAACACATACTCTCAGCGCGTCAAAAAGCGATGCTTGGTCAGCTGCCTTTGGCATTTGTTTCTGACGCAAAAAGTCTCCTTTAGCGTCTAGCCCTTTGGCGTCATATTTAGACGGGCTTGGTCGAAACTCTTGCCATAATTTTTTGACGCTCTGAGTCGGAACGTATGTTTACCTGACACGCGGCACAATAACAGGACAGTTAGGTTTAGGAAAAGATCGTGGGTGAGGTTACAAAATGTATGTTTCAGTGACATGCAGGACAAGAACGGGACACGAACCCCATTCTCCTGGGTGAAAGTCCTGTGTTGTTTGCCTCCTTACGCAGATTTTCGGTCTTTCGCTACCATTGTCATTCTTAATACTACATCATCCTACAGCGCCGCAGTCAAGCTGCTGCTATGCCCGGTGCATTCCATACAGACGCTAAAGTGTGTTTTTTTTTTGCGTTGGTATCTGACGCTGAGAGCCACTTGACCAAGCGTCAGTATTTGATTAGTTGGTAGTGCTAAAGGGTTGCTTCTTAACTGCACTGCATCAATGTACAGTATGCATCACTGAAAACAACCTGATTGACTTAATTTAGACAACTGTTCCACTTTTTCTTTTCTTTTTAAACTTGAGACAGAATTGTTCCACTGGGGTTTAACAGACATTACTTGTATAGCCTGCAGGTAAGACACTCTTTGAGACTCTCTTGCGACAAGAATGTCAGGAAGACAACCAGCTAAGTATGATTCTAATTCATCTTGTAACCCTTCAATGAGCCTCTCTCTGTGGCTGTCACAGGATCATGATTTCACAGGGACTTATTGTACTGTAGTGCTGCTTCGTATCCACCTGGGCCTTAAAAACAGTAGATATCAAACAAGTGAATCCAAACGACTTTCAGAACAACAAACTAAGAACGCTACAGGAATGTCTGTTTGCTATTTTATACATTGGACACACCTGTAAAATGAGTGCTGTGTCTTTTACTGTACTCCTGTGTAGTAAATTTTTTTTATCCAGTTAAAACAGCAGAGCTAAAACAAACAACCAATATGATGCTAACACATCCTGCAGGGATGAAAGACAAATATTTGCTGGCTCAGAGAAGGCCTCTCGACATGCCCCGCAATCTGTGGCCCAAAACTGGAAGGATGGAGAGCAAATATTAGCTAAATTATAACATGCCCTGCAGTAGGATGCCCCACACAGATTGAAACCTGTCTCTTTAATGTTCTCTTACTTTGTTTTCAGTCACAGAAAACTGTCCGTCGTACACACCGGTATATCTCCATAAACCACAGTAGCCTCATTGTTTATTAATGCAGAGCCACAAAGGTTTCAAAGCAATGTAGTTCTCTTTCCTCGCTTTGCCGCAAAGGAGCAGTAACTGCCACAGCTGGACCAGTCTTCGCATGCAAGCCATACATCAACGCAGCTGCTGCCCAAAATCCCCCAAATGATCCTATCTGGTGCCAAATAGGATGTGGAGGAGTGACTGGGAGGGAGGGGGCTGATTCAGCAAATTAAAGACTCAGCAAGAGAGAGAAAACGAGAAGAAAGCATGAGAAGAATGAGGGGAGAAAAAAAGCATTTCTGTAAAGGTTAATGTGTGTTTGGATGTTGGTTGCCTGAGGGTATCTGGCACTAATGAGTGTGAGAGAAAGTTCCAGAAGCAAGATGGCATTTGCCCTTATTTCTAATGCCGGAGGAGAGAAGGAGGCATGTTGGAAATGAAGGAAAGACTGAAGGCTGGACTTTGGAAGGAAAGAAATACATAAGTAAATGGAAAAATTGATTTTCACACAGCTGTCCTTAGACAGTGGATTTGTCTGAACTGCTTGTATATTCTACACATTACATCTAGACATGCGAAAGTAAGTGACCGTTCATAGCAGTGGACACAGACACTGATATCGTTTGCTCTGCTACAACACATTTTTTCTTGAAATGATGTTTAAGTATACATAGTATTTGTATTTTTCCAATACAAGTTGGTCTTGCTCCTCTTTGTTATATTTCTTTAGAAAAATTGCCTTGACTTATGACTTCAGATTGCAGGTTACACACTTTGTCCCAGGAAGACTTCAAATACAGTAAAGGTTTGGGTATTCCATACATTCAGAATTGCTGTATGTGCCCGGTGAGCAACTTGGATTTCTTTATTGGTCCATTGTTTAGGGACAGTGCACAATTTTAACATCAGTAATGTCAGAAAGTCATTCATAGTCATTGGAAATAATGGAGCCATCTCGGAACACTAAATGTAGTACTTGTAATACACTTACGCACTGGTGTATTTAAAGGCAGAGACACATCAATATTGACCATTTGTAACAAATGGTTATAAAATTTAATTTGGCGGAAAAGGCTCTGCTCTTCGAGGGAGCTCTTAAAATATCTACATACTGTATGTACTGTGAGCTCAGCTGGTAAAGTGGTTTTGAAAATCTTGGTTAAGGTCCTGTGTAGTCTTATGGTTCTGACCATTACGTCAGGTTTCACATTTCAATCTCAAATGGTTGTAGGGGATTAGAAAAACAACACATCATTGCATGCAAATGTTCCTCCACATTGTTATTATCGCACCACTGCTGCATTCAATTTGCCCGTTTGCGTCAGAATAGAAGGAAATTAAAGCCATTACCACAAACAATTACAATCAGGTTTATGTGATTCTGAGTCTCACATCCATGCCAATATGCCTGCTGCATTGTTGCAATGAAATAGCAACACTCTATCTGCGGGAGTAACAAGGACAGAAATTACACTGTACCATTTGACAAATTATAGAATTGACAGCAATTACTTAACATGAATCACAATATATGTGTAGATTTTGAATTAAGGGCACCATTTATACAGGAAAACCTTTTATTTGTACATGAGAACCCTTTACCCTTTTACATAGCCAGCTCAACGAGCACTTTGCAGTGTGTAACACATGGTCCAACCACAGTAGTTGGAAAGGTTGTGTGGTTAATAAAGAGAGACTCAAAGGACTAAGACAACATAAAAAATAAAAAACAACACTTTGATACAAAACTGGACGCTTTAAAGAAGTTATGAATTTATTTATTTCAGGTTTATTTATCAAGGACAATGCACACTAGTAATACATAAAGAAATGTAAAATGTGCCAGAATTAGCCTGGGTTGGGTATCTGAAACCCAGTGCCAACATGGCAGGACCTAATGCTGCATTCACTTGCACCTCATAAGCTCATGGTGCATTTAAGTGCACCTCGAGAAACTCAAGCTGTTGTTGTTAAGTACCGTTCTGAGCCGTCTAGTGGTTCTTTGTTCAGTTGTTTAACAGCAATTAACTTGTGAAATAAGTTATTGTTTTTTCATTTTAAATGCATTATTTAAATTTGACCACATGGCCTTAGCACTTAACAAACTTTCGTTTTGTGCTCTTCTTTCTTTAGTAGTATTGGTTCAGGCACACACATTTTAAAAGTATGTTTTCAGCAGTATCAGAAAACAAACAAATGATACCCAATCTTAGTTATGAATATTTCTTAAAAGTGTAACATTGAGATTGCGTGTTGTAAACTACTGGCATTATTTACTTTGGATTGGTACACTTAAAAAGAACGCAATCTCACAAGGCTCGGTATGCATGACGAAGCAGATTGAGGTCCAGTGTCACTGACGAGGCAGTGGAAAGCCTTTCGTAACTGGGAACAAACATCTGTAACATGTCGCACATGTGCTGATTTTACAACCGAGAGCGGGAGGCTTAATGGTGAGTTTTGTTGTTACTAAGAGCATAAGGGAGGAGGGGCAAGAGATCGAGAGAGATGGAGAGATGGAGAGATGGAGAGAGGCAGAGAGGGAACAGGGTCAGTAGTGAAGTCACATTAATCCCATTGAAGCCCTGTTCAGGAGGTTAATGGTCTCTCAGTGCAGTGTGACGTCTGCATAAGTGAGCCGGTAGACATTTTTAAGACCGTAATACTCAACCATACCTCATTGCTCTGACACTCAAACCGGATGACGTTTCATTTGCTTTACATACAGCTTATTTGGAATGAGATGTAGTATGGCTGGCTCAGATACAAACTGACACAGAGCCATACATGTAATCTCCTCACATCCAATTCAATTCAATTCAATTTCAATTCAATTCAATTCAATTCAATTTTATTTATAGTATCAAATCATAACAAGAGTTATCTCGAGACACTTTACAGATAGAGTAGGTCTAGACCACACTCTATAAAGCCCCAACAATTCCAATAGTTCCCCCAAGAGCAAGCATTAGCAGTGGCTATTGCGACAGTGGCGAGGAAAAACTCCCTTATAGGAAGAAACCACACAGTTCCACACAGTTCAAACCATCATGACATCAACTGGTGTCCTTGAACTCTGATTACTGTATGAGATACAAAGGCCGGGAGAAAACGTGCAGCAGGTGTGTTTCTATTTAAATAAATATTTTGAAGAGTGAATTTCAAGACGATGTGGCAAGATTACATCATTAAGCCAGCTCTGGTTATTCAAATATACCATGGCATTTCACTGATGCTTCTCATCTAAGACATAAAGGGTATTTCTGATTCAAGATGACTTAGAAATATCTGGCTATATCAGTCTGTATTGCATTCTCTTTTTTTTAATCATGCCAACTTTTGCACCAAGCATAAACACTTTTTAATGATATACTACCATTTTGTGATGTGCAAATGGAGAAAAACAAGTGATTGAAAACATAATAAAAGGGGATTAGAAGCGTACATACTGATATAGAAACGCACAAGTTTTGCTGTGAATTTTTCAGAGCGAGAGAGAATCAGAATAAAAGAACACGTGAAATATATATATATGTGTACCATATGTGGATAACCATTTCACATGTAAAAAAAATTCAGATGTGGTCAAAATGCGGTTTACAAATTATTTTTTATTATTATTAAGAATTAGAGGAGCCCTGAAAGTACTCTTGAATTAGAGGAAAACCCTGAGAATACTATTTTGTTTATTTTTCTTGGTTGACAGAATACAAAAATTTGTAGCAAAAATGCACATACTGTTGTCTGGCAAACCCACATACATACCTCCAGAAGAGTGAGAGAGAAATACTATAACAACATGTAGGCCACAGGCCAAAGATGTAGAATGAACATCTTTACAAATGAGTGGGAAGGTTATCGTTCATGTTCTCTACTCAAACGTAACCGCACGTGACATTCTCATGTGTATAGCTCCCTGTTACAGTGCACTAACAGGCCTACTGTGTCTCATTGTAGAGAAGTGAGACTTCTATGATTAATTTTGCGGTGTCGATGTAGAGTTAAAAGGCTTATGAGTAGGTTTACTCAATGTACTTTGGAATAGATGTTATACAATATATAGAAGAGCATACGCATGTGCAAGTACTACAGTGATGCGAGCTGCCAAATGTCAAAGGGAGCGCTAATGGGATTGAGACAGACACAAAACAGAGCTGACGTTCATGTAGGTCATTCGCGGTTCAGTTGACGCGCCCTCTTACACGTTTCAGAGAGAGAGACAGAGTGGTTGAGGCAGACTAAAAATGACAATTGAGAAAAGACTAAACAAGTAATGAATGCAATCTGAAGCATTAAAGCTTTAGTGCGTAACTTTTTGATATTATTGAACATCCGTCACATTCAAGCCATTGCCAAATGAGTTGATACAAGTCTAATTCAGACTATCAGCTCCACACAACTCTCTGCATTTCTCAGTATTACTATGTTCAGAAGATTGTGTCGTCCGGTGACTTTCGCGCGCAGAAGCTTGAGTGAAGATAAAGACCTGTTCTGAAGAGTCCATCATGTTTTTTAATCCTCTGTGTTCTCTCTGGCTACTAGCAACTGTGTGGAGGAGGGGAGAGGTGGAGAATTCCTCATGGGGCCAAAATTAGGCACTATAGCTTTAAGGTTATTCATGCAGATTTTTTTAATTGTTTGTTTAAATGCATTAATTATTATTTTATTCAAGGCATGCATCAAATGCAAATTCTTCCATCCTTTATGGTTGGCAGAGAAAAATATCTGACTTCTACAAAAAGTATTTTGGAAGCAATTTCTTAAAATCCTATCCCATTTAAAGTAATTTGTTTCTCTTCCCATTTAATTTTATGTGGGAAATCTGGCAATGACGTGTTTATCGTCATAGTAATACTGTTCTTCTTTGTAGATTTGTAGATCAGGTCAATATGAGATGTTAAACTCTTGAGTATCATAAACAACAATCTGTCCAGTTGCGGTCCACAGCACTACACTGGGCTGAGCAGACACCGGAACAAACTGTCTACTCTAAAGTCAGATATGACATAAAAACATATAGGTCATGTAGGTTCAGCTATTTGGGACATGAAGAGCAAACACAGTTATATGCGGATATTAAGTATTAAACAAGTGCCAGTTTTGTTTGCAATTGCATTTTTTAGCAGTCCCAAATCCATTCTACTCAGCAAACCAAAGATGTTTCCCTGAACCTGACATAACACAGTTTTGTTTCCTTTTACATACCAGAGTGAAATTAAAAATGTATGATAAAAAAGTGACAGTAGCTTTCCACAAAGTAGCACAGACAAGTCATATGAGAGAAACAATTTGAAATTTAAGTGAAAGATTCAGTGCACCTCAATGCAGACACAGGTTTGGTTAAAAAAGAAAAGGGAAAGATACAGTCACAGATTTTGTTTTTGAACCCAGATGCTCCCAAATTTTCTCTTAGCTCACTGTTGATTTTTTTCTAAATTAAGCAAGATACGTTTTTCCAGGCAAGGTGGGTGTCACTGCTCAGGATAACTGCAATTCGACAATAACTGATTTCACAAATTTGAAATGCATACTTTTCTCTACACCAGTGGATTTTTTTCAGTAGAAGCTTTCATGTACCGGGAAAAAGTTGAATTGCTTTAGAGTGATATTATCTTAGCCTGGCTCCGCCCTCCTACGTACTTCCGCTCAATTTTCATTTCCCTTCAGTACTCCGTCTGGGTTTGCGATATATTCTTGGGTTTTCTCTGGCCAAATATTTGGCGGTCCAATCAGCGAACAGAGGGAGTGGCTGAGCACAATGACGTTGAGGACGTGCGCTAGAAAGATGCGAGCGAAGCCATTCGGTCCGTTGTGGCAACACTGCCGAATATCCAGAAGTTAAAGCCCGAGCAAGAACAATCTTTGCTGAGTTGTGTTGGTGGCCATGATGTTGTGGCCCTCCTCCCCACAGGGTTCGGGAAAAGTTAGATTTTCCAGCTCGCTCCGTTAGTGGTGAAGGAGTTGGCTAAGGCTAACGCTAGCGATGCTAATGCTAAATATAAGCCGATAGTTGTTGTCGGTCTACCCTCTTGTTGTCATGCGCATGACATACGTTACGACCAAACGTTAGTGATTGGTTATGGCAGATCTAGAGTGGCTCTGGGCAGATCCAATAGTTTTAAACTTCAACAGAGTACCCGCCTTCAAGGAAGTTAACACTTGGAGAGGTCAATGGAGAGTGGCCAGACTCTCTGTACAAATGAAATGTACCAGAGTCTGGTAGGACCAGGCTAATATTATCTGGCAATACGATAACAAAACAGAAAGGTATTTAAATAGACTGTAGAACTGTTGTCGCTTTGCATGGCTTACCAAAAAACAAAACTCAACCAGTTTCAGCCAGTCATGGTCAAAAAAAGATTTATTTATGCAGGAAGAAAAAAGTAGGAAAGTAGGAATTAACTAAACTCCACAGCGCCTTCAAAACATCTATCTCTCCCTTTTATTTCACTCAACATCCTCCAGCATTTCACACCCTGATTAGGATGAGTGACTTGTGCTGAGATAATTATCATCCGATCTAATTGCAGCCGAGTTGACACTTCGCATGTGGTTCATTATTCGAAGTGAGAAGGCGACTCGGTGTCCCTGCGTCCTAACTGACAGCTCCCTCCTGTCCAACCTCCTTCTGTGTTCCTCTCAGGGTGCCAAGCCAGGAGAGTGACGTCCTGGCTGTCTGTGTGTGGGAGGGGGGTGTGTATGTGTGTGTGTGTTTGTGATTTGCAAAACAGAGAGAATACAAGAGAGAGAGAGAGAGAGAGAGAGAGAGAGAGCGGGCATTGGACATCAGTCACTGCTGACAGGTGGCGGATGGAGTGTTGACAGCTCATGGCTCTGACGTTTTCATCTCTGCAGGAGTGAAGAACATCTGAACTTGATACTACAATTGACTTCTAACAGGCGAAAAAAAGCCATATTTTTATGAAAGAAAACAAAAACATGAATACTAATATTAATGAATTTTGCAGCTAACTGTTGCAGCACTGCATCACTTAAGGCAGTGCGCTAAAGTCTTTAACTGTGTCACTGATGTGGCTAAAACATCAGCTGACCGGCTACTAGACTATTCACATTCAATTAGGGCTGCACAATATAAGGGAAATATCTAATTGCGATTATTTTTACCTATATTGCAATTGCGAATATGAATGGAATTTTTGTGCCTCCCTGCAATTTGGAAAATGCTCTAGTCCATATTGCGATTTCGATACAGTTTTATGACTAGGTCTAAGGGCGTTTTCACACATACCTCATTTGGTCCGGACTTTCGGACTTTTCAGTTTGATCCGAACCAAAATTACAGGTGTGAAACCTCCCCCGGACCACGGTCCGGATCAAAAGACCAAATTTTGGTCCGACCAAAAGAGGTGGTCTCGGTCCGGATTCGTTTACAGTGTGAAAGCATTTTTTGGATGGTTCGGACTTTCGGACCAAATACAAGAAGCTCTGGCAGGCTCTCCTTGTGTTACAAGACCGGGGAATAGCTCCTTTAAGGAATAGCTCGGTGCTTAGTGTGTAGGCTACATGAGAGTGTGACGGTGAATGCGCTCAGAGCAGACAGCTGTCGGCTATCAGAGCAGAGAATACATCAGCAGTTTATTATTATTATTAGCAGTTTATATTAAGTTGTAGTAAATGTACAGTGTAGGTTTCCGTTTGTCTCTGAATAAATTCTCCAGAAAGTTCCAGTGTCTTGCTTCTCAACATCACAACAAAACAAAAAGAGCCGCGGCCGTATGGGAGAGCAGCAGTCAGATGAAAAAACCCGAAGCCCGTCTACAAACCAATCAATTATAAGTATCTGGCGACGCAGCTCACGTATGTGATGACGGCAGGACGTAGTTTTGTCACGTTTAGATCTTTAGTACGCTTACATAACTGCAGTGTGAAACCAAATGTATACAATGTAACAAAAACATGAACCTTGGTCCGGACCTTGGTTCGGACTTTCATGTGTGAAAACGCCCTAAATCTCAATCTGAATGTGTTTTTCCCCTGAGCTGCCTAGTGTGTGTCCTATGCTGGGATCCACATCAGCCCCCTGCAACCCAGGACAGGATATGATCTAGAAAAAGGATGGATTGATGCAGGGGCGGGGCTAGAAAGGGGGCACGGGGTGGCACCTGCCCCCCCTGAAATATGATTTGCCCGCCCTGGTGCCCCGCCACCAATCCATTGGGCTAGAGTGCTGTCAATCTGACAATTGAGATTTCCATTGGATCAGAGCACCGTCACTTTGTTGCCTGTTCTGCCAATCTTCCCAACCCTTGTCACATGACCAATTCATGTTTCCATGATGATGAATTCTGATACCATGGAACCAGCACTGGAATTGTTTGTTTTTTTAAGGCAGACTGAGCCTATAGAAAATGTGTATTGTGTAAGGGTTAATGCCCGACGAGGTGTCCATTGCTGGATATTAATGGACGATGGCGAGGCGTGAACCGTCCGACGTGCAGGTCGTTAACCTGACAATGAACACCTTGAAGGGCACCCGCTTATACCATGGTCACTTGCCAGATTAAATTTTTTTTAAAACATGAATTCATATTTTAATACGTTTTACAATCGAAATCAAAACTTTTTCCAAACAATAACTCTGTTTCCCTGGTTACGCCTGAGGGTTTGACTAATACCTAGAACAATCATTCCCATCCCATAACACTGCTCTAGGGAATAGAACGGACCTTAGATACAACTTGCCACTCTTAGCAACCAGAGATATTTATACAGTCCACTCAACTCGTAGAACCCTTCAGCTCAGCTACGAGCCAGAAAGCTAACGCTTTGCTAGCAAGATTCAAAGTCAATAACATTGTGTACAGTTGGCAATCAGTATAAATAATTTGACCGTATGTTGAACATCAAGACAAGCTAGCTATCCAGCCATGTCATTGTCTCCAAAACAATATAAACGACTTTTACGAACAATTTGAGCTGCGATGTGTAACGTTACTGTCAGCCGCAACCTGAAGTAGCGACCTGAACAGTGACTGTGAAGTAACGTTATTCGCTGTGAAACAAAGTCAGTTTAGAGGGGCAGGGTAACTTACTTCTTGCAGCTTGTGTGTTAGTGCCATCCTGTGGTGTTAAGAGGACGAGGCACTGAAGCACCACTCTGGGTTGGAAATAACAGATTCACATTTCCTTTTTGTTTTAATGTAGCACATTCATTTAGAAGAGTAAACAGTCACTTTCAGTGGAACTCCTTTAGTAGGTGTCCTTTAACACTTTTTTATGGACACCCTGCAGCCAATCAGAATTGAGTATTCACCCCAGACCATGGTATAAATTTGGATATACAATAACATTGTGTTGTTCTATCCTATCCAATATTTTCTATATTTCTAAGCAGATTTTCAATGCTGTATTCTGATAAAATGGTCTCCCCCGTGCCACCCCACTTAATAAATCCTGGAATCGCCCCTAGATTGATGGACTTTTTTAGGCATACTCTGCTCTCTGTTCCCGCTGTTTCCTTTTATTAATACATTTTTGCCCTCTCTCTACAGCGCCGTCACACTGCATCTTCCACAGTCCTTCGTCTTCATTTACTTGACGCATACAGAATACTTTAGCAACAACCTGTGTGTGTGTGTGTGTGTGGATATGGTGTGTTTTTGATGCCAGTGTACATACTGTAGAGTGTATGCTACACATACATGTATACTGTAGGTTGGGAGGAGTTTTACCCAGACAGCAATATCTTACCACTTTACAAGTTGTCTGCTCAATAATGGCTGAATCTGTGAGAAAAACCTGTGTTTTTTATGTTTAATGGCTGCAGATCTGTTGCAAACAAAAAACAGTTTTGCTGATACTGTACTGCCAATAAAAAAGTAAAAATGATTGCTATACTGTACATGCTAACAACCATACTGACCACAACTGTATAGGTGAGTGGGAAACCACAAATAAAAATGACAAGGACTAACAAATACACTTTTTTAGTCAGCTGTTCAAGTACAACGATACAAAGTGAACCAAACTGTCCAGTAACAATGTGTTACATTTGTGTGGCAAGTGGATTGTCTGGGGTCTGAGCAGTGATCCAAGGGAGAACACAGATAATTCCTTTTTTTTATTTTTATTTATTTATTTATTTATTTTTTTTTAGAATGAACGGCCATCTGGTATTACACACAAAAACCCTGTTTTGACAGCATTGCTTTCTACAGGGTAGGTTGGGTCATTTGTATGTGTCACAGATGCACCCAGTGATATTAATCCTGCCTGGATCAGCCATGTCTGGCTTTCACACACCGACTCTGTGTGAATTACAGAGTGAGTACCGCTAACTTATGAATTGAAGGATTTTAATGAAACGTATAGTTATCAGATATCATAAACCTATTTTTATAATTATTATAACAATCAAATTATAAGGTACACTATCATATAAATTCCAATATGACATGCCGAAGTTCCAGGAACTAATCCTGTCATGGGGAATGAAAATGACTTCCCTCTGTAAAACTATTGCAGGTCAAATAGAGCTTTAGAAAAAGTCTATCCGCGGTATTATGGAACCCACGCAACTTCTAGGAATAGCATTCCTAGATTCAATAGCATTCACACACTACTATTGGCCAGGTGTCCATACTTACACAAGGTAACGTAACCAGATTTGTTCAGGTCCTATCCCCTGACCAATTGCCTATCCTAACCTTAACCACTCAAGGTTAATGCCTAACCCCAACCAATCGAGCTGCTTCATAGGGCGGGCCTTTCCTAGAAGTTACGTGGGTTCCATAATAACGCGTAAACACCTGCAGGCCATTCTGTTACATTGTCAGACTAATGCTGTATGTGCTAACTACTGTAGCTAGTAACCTTTAAATACACATTCCACCGCTGCAGCTAGCAGTTTAGTTGATAACAAGCAAACCATATTGTATCAGACTCGCAAACAGCTGACACCGCTAACCCCCTGAGCCCATTTCTATAAACAGCATTAGAAACTGGCCATCCATCACTCGCCACCAAATCAACTCCAGCTGGGTGTAATGTAAATGTAAATGAACTGAGTAGGCAGAGAGGAGAAGATGGAGGAGAATGCTGCTTGATGGATGAAAGAGTCTGCTTTCCTTTTGCCTTCATTTTGCCCAGTGGAAAAGGTTTCCTCCAGCTTATTCTCATCCTAACCCCTCGATACATTCCTTCCTCCCTATTATTCTGTTTTTGCACTGGAAAAAAAGGCCACTTTAAAAATAAGTTAAAAACAATAACTACTAGGTGTTTCTTGCTAGTGATAAGTGTAAAAACAAAACACATCTGTGAATGGAAAAGTGAAAATTGAAACTTTACAAATAATGCTTTTTGCAGCTTTAAAACCTTAAGAGATGTCAGAAAAAGCTTGTTTACTTTGAGATGCGACTCTTACACTTAACAAGATATTTACGATGCATCGTCTAAAAACCAGTCCCTGTATCTCACTGAAATATCACTTGTTAGGTGGTTGTGTCTTATATTAAGTGTTATTAGATATTTTTGCTAAAAATTAGATGAAAATACTTGGTAAGGTTTTGCTTTTTTGCAATGTATTTCCCCCTCTCCTCCATTTTTGGCTCTGCTCATACCCTCCTCACCTTTTTACTCAAACTTCACAATTCTACATCCTTCCATCAGTCTGCTTACTGACCTGTGTTGCTTATAGGTTGGTTGTACAATACTTTTTTTTTTTTTCTTTCTGGTATCTTCCTTTGTCCCCCAAATCCTGAGTCAAAAAGCCTGGAGAGAGAAAGCAAGTCCACCTGTCGTCTGTTGATCTGTCTCTTTCTACAACACATATACAGGCAGACAACCCACCAGTTCACCAGGCTTGTCACAGAACGTCTCTCTGAGACAGCTGTCAGGAGTGTCCCATGGCTCAGAGAGGAAAAAGCAAGAGAACAGGTAGAGTAGTGATGAAGAACATCGGGTCATAAACGATTATGTGATTGATAGAAAACTAATCGACAATGATTTTGACGAACGTTGTAGTCATTGCTCTTAGGAAGATGCCAAATATTTTTGTTCCAGCTTGTGGAAATGTGATTGTGTTATGTGTTTTATGACACTGTAAGTGGAATATATTTGTGAAATTTGTTATTTGTTGGACAAAACAATTTGAAGATGTCACCACAGGCTCTGGAACTTGCGATGCGCTTTTTGTCACCCAGCGCTTTATAGATCAAAAATAATAATCGATTAATCCAAAACATTACTGACAGTTCAATAATGAAAATAATTTTAATTACAGCCCAAAAAATATATAGTATATATATATAGACATATAAAGTGCAACAATTGGTTACAGCTTACAATTGCCTAAACTTTTACACTCCTGACAGATGGAATCGTTTCCATGGAGATGTTCAGGGTGATGCTTGAAGATGCGTTACATAGGGACTGCTCTTGTTTTTAATAGCCCTCTTATTAGCCTACATCTGTGATCCTCATTTCATTTTATTGTTTAGATAATTGTTTTATCATTAGTTTGTTTTTATTTCTTTTTATTTGCGCTGTAATCGGGGCGTCATTGGAAAACAGGGCATGCTCTCAATGGCCCCCTCTGAATAAATAAAGGTTAGAATAACATGTTGACAGAATAGTGAATATTTTTCTCTAACTCAGTCTACTGACACCATCTAGACAAACACGTATAAACCACACAACACATGTCAGGCTCCAAAAGAGAAATGGTGTAACCATCTGGCCCAAGGACAGAGCTGAGAGGACCAACATGTTTATGTGTGCATGTGATTGAGGTGTGTTTTCCATCAAGGTGAAAATGACTTTCAGGAAAGCTTCCCGTTTCCTCTGGAAACCTCCTGTGTGGTAACATAATAAGTGATGCGGGTTTAGCTCTGATTTCCTGAAAAATAGCCTCCTACATCTTCAGACTCGCAGTATTAAGGCCTCCAATTGCTGTTATGTAGCATAATAAGATGGCAATAACAATAACAATGGCAGCATCCCCAAAACAAACAACACAGGAAATCATTTTTTCACTGAGCTTAACATCCTAAATCCTCCCCTAACTGTAATGTTTCCAAAATAAAACCATCTTCCACTGACACTAAAGTATCTGTCTCGACCGTCTCCGTTGTGCCTCTTTGTTCTATTTCCTCCAGTGCTGTCAGCTCAAAGGCCTCCACCAGAAAAAGAGCCAGCTCCACGTAGCCTCCCAGAGAGAAGCTGGCAACAATCTTTGAAGCTAAAAATAACTGCAGCAAAAAATGCAGCGAGCTCGGGATAATCAGAACCCACGCCCAAATGCAGGCCCGCTCGCTCACAGGGCCGCCTGCTAAACTGCTGAGTGGCAAAAGACCAGGATACAATCACATTGGGATCAATATTGTTTACATCTCTTACAGGGCAGAGGATGGCTGAGGTAGCACATATAATGTGCATGAAAAATGTGCCACCAGACGCTGACACACTCACAAACAAAGAACCATTATCTATAACAAACTGAGAGGGAGGATCTCTTGCTGTGACTGATATCAAAATTAATGGCCAGGAAAACGGATTTATTAGAATAGCTTGAGGTACTTAAAGCTTTAGTGGGTAACTTTTTGATATTAATGAACGTCCGTTACATTCAAGCCCTTGCCAAATTAGTTGCTAATTAAGACTATCAGCTCCACACAACTCTCTCTGTATCTCTCAGTATGACTATGTTCAGAAGATTGTGGTGTCCGGAAATTTTAGTTTAATGATCTCTTCTGAAGAGTCCATCATGTTTTTTTAATCCTCCGTGTCCTCCTTGGCTACTAGTAACTGCGTGGAAGAAGGGTGGGGGGTGGTGCGCGGTCACGGAAGGCTTTGAGTGCGTGAACAGTTTTGTTGTCATTACTTAGAATTCCTCATGGGGAGAAACTACGCACTATAGCTTTAACCCTCATGTTGAACTATTTTGTCAGCATTGGGTAGTTTAGTGTAAAACATCCACATGTATAAGCTGATCATAATGTATGTAAAATCTTAACCTGGAAAACAGTTGTGAGGTAAAAAAAAAAAAAAGCCTATGTCTTCCTCTGTAAACTATTGGGACAAAGGTATGACGAACCATAGAAATACAAAAGCATCTCTACATTGTACCTCTACATTTTACTTGAGTACTTAAGTAAATTATGCATTTCCACCAATGCACAATATCACTTGTATTCTGACTGAGCATGTTGAAAGGGAACCACTGCAATCAATGAACAGGGGTAGTTCATTTCACTTAATGTATTTATTGAATTAATACAAATGCAAATGTTGGAAAAGATTTCTGAGAGTCCCCTTGTATACAACCACTCTTAATGACACTCCACCAGTGGTGGAATGTTACTAACTACATTTACTCAAGTACTGTACTTAAGTACAAATTTGAGATACTTGTACTTTACTTGAGTCTTTTCCACTCCACTACAGTTCAGGGCGATACATTGTACTTTTTACTCCACTACATTACTCTGGCAGCTTTAATTACTAGTTACTTTACAAATTACAAAAAGACATGTCTATATAAAATACGTTTATCATAAATTAAACTACCCAACATTTAAACGGCCTACATGTCCAGCTGAAATGATTAGCTGATTTGTTTCCAGTTCCTAAAATGTTTCTGCCTTGATTACTTTTACTTTTAATACTTTAAGTACATTTTCCGAATTATACTTACATACTTTTACTTAAGTACCATTTTCAATGCAGGGCTTTTAAAACAGAGCAGTTTTACAGTGTGGTATTAGAACTTAAACTTAAGTAAAGGATCTGAATACTTCTTCCACCGCTGCACTCCACCCAGTCCAGGGAACATCAGCAGCAGGAGGAATGGTAATATGAATCAGACAAGCTGACCTTGAGAGACAGGCAGTGAGAGACATGAGGAGAGAGAGAGGGAGAAAGAGAGAAGGGGGGATAGCAGGGTAGAGGAGGAGAAAATTCAATCATACGGCTCGGCCATTGAATGGAATCATGTCGGACTAGAACTGGTTCAGGCCTAAATTGTTGGGCTGCCTGCTAGCTCTGTTTACACGGAGGTTAAATAATCACTGTCTAAGCATTTTATGTACGCTAATAGCATTGTTTACTGCCAGGTGCCAGCAGTATAATAAGCAGAAGGCGGTCATTCAGACCAATGGATCACTGCTTGAGGAATACAACTAGGAGAGGGTCAAACTGTGTCATTTGGCTCATAAAATCTAATGTTGATGTTTACATATGTTAGTTAGGCAAATTTTGCATAGTATGACAACTGTCTGAGGACCTAAAAAAAAAAAAAAAAAAGTAAGTATGGACAAATAAATAACGGAGCTAAATGAGATACAACATACTGATTTTTTTCAATATTGTGTCTCTGTCCTTAACAGTAGTATTAAAATTGTTTAAGGTAGGAGAGGATGGTGGTCTTGGTTACAATGAACTAGGGTTAACTGTTGGAAGGAGACAGGACACCAACAGCAATCTCCAGTGTCAAAGTAAGAAACTTTGTACACCACGCTGAGCTCCTCCCAAAGAGGTTTCATGCAATAACAACTAGAGATGCAATGAATCTGGTTAAGATTCTGCCGAATCCGAAACCGAATACCAAATCCTACTCCCATCCTCAGTCCATTAACACGGTAAACACATTAATGAAGTAAACAAATGGTTAACACAAGTTTTTAGCTGTGACTGTCCTTCCTTTGCCGTACCTGAAGTTGCTGCATTTTGGCTGCTGTCTGTAGATTCCTTCATGCACAACTCGTATTCTTTTGGATGTTTCATACGCAAATGTTTTAACGACAGAGATGTTGTGTATTGCCACCACGAGACAAAACGGCATTGCAAAGTGAACGTGTAGCTTGGAATTCTTTTGACTGAAAGTACTGCCAAACTACACTTTTTCTGCTCACGAGTTCCATTTTCACTTTCCCACACCCTACTGCATTGAACGGTCAAACACCTCCCCGTTATCAACGGCGGCATCATTACGTCGACCAACGTAGTGCGCATAGTGCAAGCGTAGGGTTCAAAAAGCCCAATATTCGGCCGAATCCAAATTCTGGATTCGGTGCATCCCTAATAACGACATCATGTTACTTGACGTGACAGTGTCGTAATTTCCCATCAACAAGTTGCTTGTCTTGAAAATGCAAACACATGTCATTCTAAGAATTTGAAGAAATGACCAATGTTTTTCTAATGGTAAATGTACAGGTCAGTTGGGCAGTTGGAGTTTCTTGGCCCCATTTGTCACGGCCCACATTCCTCCTCTGAAATAACAACAGAGAAACAAACTGCAACACTAGCTGTTGGCTATGGTTGAACTTATAACAGTGTAATATTTATTTGCTTACTTGTGTTAAATGGTTTGCTGCTGTAAGGCAGCTGACAGATTTAATTAAGAGAGTGAGCCAAAGGTGGGCTGTGGGAGAAGGGGCTGTGGATTATTGCCTTTTTGGAAACCTCTCTTATTCAATAACCCACAAAAATATGCTTTTTGTATATGCTATCCCTGATTATAATCATACAATTTGGAAACAGAATATTAGGTTTAAAGCTTATGGAGTCTAAAGAAAGACAAGACATTTATAGATTTGTTGCCGCTCAAAACAGGTGTTTTTAACCTTCATATCAAATGAATGTGCACAAAAGAGATTGAGGAATATCTTTATATTCATAATATTTTTTTACCCCATGAGATGATGAATGTATGCCTGACAGCTGTCTGTTAAATGCCAAGTAAGTTAAGAAATCTTTGAAAAGGTTAATGCTGAACATGAATGATTTGGCATACAGTATAAGCTGTTAATGACGTCATAAGTCAGGTAGGGGCGTCGTTCTGGGTTACTACTGCTGCTGTATGGCTACACTGTTACTATGTCCCATAATTAATATGAACTGCCCTCCTTGTTGTACTAAAACTGTCTAAACAGCCAAAGCAGTCTTTATTGTCTCAACAAGAACCTCATTCCCCATGGGCAGTCAGAAACAAACACCTCCAAGAACGGGGATAGTGGAGCAGTTAGCTGGCAGGTGGCAGCCTTCCCTGGAGAGCTGAAGCAGGGCAGGTGAATCCCAAAAAAGGAATTAACTCCTCTAAGATCTTGTCAGCTGCTACTTTCCCCACCACTGGCTCCAATGAAATTGAGCAAGCCTCATCTAATCAAGACAGCTTAAACCTGAATTCATTATTAAAAGCCCCTCTGAAATTAGCCGCAGCATTTAACCACTTTGTACTTTATCATCATCTGCACCGGGCTGATAGATGTGCTCGGGAGGGGAGGGAAAACAGCAGAGTAAAAGGAGAGAAAGGCAGATGGAGAATTTTCCACATTGGCAGTCATGATTTCCTGAAAAATCTAAACATAATAACACATTTGGACTTAGTTTTCCACCGACCAAAGACAATCTCACCTAGTGTGGGGAATGAAGCCCCCCTGAACACCTTCATTCACTGAAGTAGTGCCCAAGTACGGGGAATTCCTCGGATTCCTCGGCGTTGGATAATTCGTCAAAGGGACATCTTCAATTATTTACACTTTCTGCCACATATTGAAGATGTTTCTCTTCCGCGTCGTTAATATTTCATCACTTTTCCCTCCGCAAGACATTTCATCAGAATGAATGAAGTGGCGTTAAGCTTTATTCTCACAGCATCTTCGCCAAATTAAAACTCTAATCGGGACTGCATGACAGGTTTTGATGCATTCTTGTAGTGGCCAGGCACAGCAGTCTCAAACACTGCACCAGAGATAAACCGACCGAAGTGTGTTGTCAATTAGAAAATGCCTTGATCTTTTAGGAACAACTCATGCGATTGGTTATAAGTTATCTTGGCACTCAGATGATGTGGAACATGAGGAAAGCATGGGCATTTATCATTTAGATGAGTGGAAATACTAACGCTAGGTCCCCAGACATTTTGATTATAAGAGCCTTGAGATGGGTATGTGTTACACGACATGCGTTTGGAATTCATCCAGAACCCTATACCTGTGCATCAAGGTTGACCAAAGAATTTCAGAACTGGTTGGAAATTGGAAGAGAAGAATTCACTGTAAACATTTTTAATAAGAAGTAATTTAGTCTATTATGAAGCTCTAAAATCATGGACTGTGCTAAGTTTGGAGAACCATGTGCATCATGCCATCCCTTTAAAACAGGGCTTCCTGATTGCATAATAATGCAGGATACATCTTACTGAAACTGTATTGGTGCAGATTCCAAAACAAAATTAACAGATGGCTCAGACTTTGGGGGCCATTGCCAATCACAAAGACCAATCAGTTGACGCCTTTCATATTTCTCTTGCTTTGCCTGCTGTAACAACCTGATGTATCTCATCCCATTGGCAGAACTGTTTTACTTTTTTCTTTTTTTCAAGATTCTTTTTTTGGCATTTAGGCCTTTATTTTTGTGACAGCTTAGACATGAAAGGGGAGAGAGGGGGGAAATAACATGCACGACTTGTAAGGTAGACATTTTTAAGACACTGATCAAAAGACTCATGCATTATGTCAAGATCCTGAGGGTCAGTAACCCCTCTCTAGCAGCCATTATGTTTGGGGCATTTTGGCCTTTAATTGAGAGAGCAGTTGAAGATTGGAAGACATGCAGCAAAGGGCCGCAGGAACGGAATCGAACCCTGGGCCACAGCAGTAAGGACTGAGCCTTGGTACAAGGGGCGCACGCTCTACCAGGTGAGATACCGGGCGCCCACTCTAGCAGCCACTTGACAGAGATACAATCCCAGATCTATCTTGAGAAAATATGACATGTTTTTTACAGAGCACAGAACAATATTCACACTACCGATATCAAGTGTTACAATTGAGACATGTCACATTTCGGTTACCATTTCTTCCACATATTGCTACCCCCCAAAAGCTATACTTAAGTCCTAATAAGCTCTTTTAGCTGAAAGGAAGCAATCAGAATTCAATGATGGTGCTGATTTCAGTTCTCATTCATTCACACACAAGAGGTCACAGCTGGGTCACACACATTTGATACATATAGACACACTTGCTGCTGTGGACACAAGAGTGTGTACTTGTGGGTAAGCGTGCACAGACATACACACAAATGCAAAACAAAAACAAAAAAACCCCATAGGGAACTGGTTACCAAGCAGCTCACAGAGAATTAATCCAAGTGCAATGATTGTGAACTCTACAATCTCGTTTATAAACTAAAATCTGGTTTAAAACCTAAAATCTCTCCCTGTGAGATGATCAGTGCAACACAACCATGTACACAGATGCCCTCAGTGTTGGCCAGCGTTGATAAAAGCCAACTTAAATTTTTGGTTAATTTGGTGGTATTTTTTGCCTGAGTAGATGAACTGAAATGATAAAACTAAGAAGATATGTTTTCAAGACACATTTCCAATTAAACACAAGTACAAGCAACTCGTTGAGATTATTCAATAATGGTGGGTTCAGTAATAACTTCAATAAGAATACTCTATATCTATACTTTTGCTGAGGAAATATGTCAACCGTAGTTGGGTCAAAGAATCTTGGGTATAATTATGCCAGGATCAATTATCACAACATCTGTTTCTTTCCAGTTGGTCAGATTGGGAGATCATGGCCATAATTGAGCTCAGAGACATGTCCACTACACATTAAAACCCATCCAAACATAACTTGCATTCATACTTGTGCTAAGGTGACTGGAAGGAAGGGGTCGAGACAGACTTTTGGTAGTAGGAATGTCAACAATAATGGCATCCAAAGTGTCACAGAGCGGAGCATACACGTTATTAAACTAGCTAGAGAAGGCTTATTTTCATAATGAATCCTCAAAATGTGTATTAAGATACACAAAATGCGGTGCCCAATGCTTTTTATTCCAAAAAACCTGAAGTCTGTTGGATCAGAGCATTTTGCTGATATCCGCCCCAAGTCATAATAGCTTTTTGCAGAGTTTGAGCTATATACTGATCATAAAGAATAATATCCTCATAAAGAGTTTTGGCTGAAGCAAATACCACATTTTTGGCAGAGTTGAGAAACATTTATTCATGTCATCCAAAACTTGTTTTGCTGGAAACCAAGTTTTAGATACTTTATGCTTCACCTGGTACATTTCTTCTTTGGTATCTTTTTAAGGAATTTTGCCACAAGTGAAGTTTGGTGAAGTGCATGACTCAGCATAATATGCCAAACTTGCTAGGAAACGATACAACTTCCCTACACAATACTGATGCCACAAACAGCAGCATTAAGCACCACTTTTTGTGTGTAATTTTGTTAATATATGGCTAAAACATTTCCCCAGGCA
Organism: Sander lucioperca; assembly: GCF_008315115.2. Taxonomy (NCBI): domain Eukaryota; kingdom Metazoa; phylum Chordata; class Actinopteri; order Perciformes; family Percidae; genus Sander; species Sander lucioperca. Next base: position 31,734,487 of record NC_050187.1, read on the forward strand.
CCCCTGAGGGATCCTGAAACACAGCTAATAGAAAATATTCCCTTAAACATGTCACCTTAGCATAAATCAATGAAAAACATCCTGCGACAGACCATCTATCAAAACAATCCTTCAGCAGTCATGCTTGAGTGTGTGTGTGACTGATAGGTGGGCTAATGTAATTCTGTTGCTTCCACCGTCATGGTGATGGCCTGTTAATCTGGATTTAGGTTTCGGGGCCACTGTCTGACTGAAACCTAATCCCACTGAGTGGCTCATGGAGACAAAGACCTCACAGTGCACCAGAACATATTCTGAAGCACGGACCTGGAAATCATGTAATGATCCACAATCACAGACCAGAATCTATTGGCCATAATCATACGACAAATACAGTCCCAGTGCCATCTCATCATCGAATGAACCTTTGTAGGGATTTACCCATCAGTACATTGACTCATCCGGTTCATATTTTCTTTTTTTCCAACTGACATTGTCGCTGAGGGATCACCTGACATTTTGTCCAGCAGTGCAGAGGCCACTTGGCTCCCTATAATGGTATCAGATCTCGACTTCATTCTGCATCTTATGGCACGGGGACAGTTTAAGATTTTGTAATGTCCAACCGATTTAGATATGTCAATCATGTTTTCAAAGTGACATTTGCTAGAAGTAAGACTTCTCAACTATGACATCTTCCTATAGTTGTCAGATCTTGACTTTTTGACAGTTAGACAAGCTAGAATGTCACCAAATGCCACCAGAGCTACACTACACCAGGGGTTGTGGAGGTATAAAAGTGCCATTCACTTTCTGCATAGAAAATGAGAGCTGACTAGCAGTTGGAGCACTTCCAAGGTTTGGATGACTAGGAGGTTGAGTCATTATGACAAAAGAGTATAAACTGTGTTAGGAAATACTTACAATTTCCAATAGCAAAACATACTAATGGAATCAGCGGCTCATTTCACTTTTCAACAGCATAGCCCAGTGTGAGATAGAAATCTATGTCCATCTCATTTTGTGATCCACAAAGACAGGGACGGCATCAATAAGAGCACACAGATGGCCTACTATACTTAAATTAATAGAATTTTCTCTGTTTCTGAGCACAGGCCAACACAGGCAATTCAGTAATACCGCATAACACATTCACACATAATGGATAGTTAATGTGAAAATGATGGCCTTTTCAAATCAAAGCAGCATGTGGGTGGTAGAATAGAGGGGGTGGGAGGGTGAAGGGTGTTTAGGATTATCGAACGAGTCGGCTATTCTGCAGTGGCAGAACTTTCTCAGGCGAGCTGGAGAAGGAGTGGCATTTTCCCTTGGATATCTATCAACGAGGCTTAATGGTTTTCATGAGCATTTGCTGGAGAAATTACATTCTTTTTTTAATGGTTAATTAATAAATGAAAGGCCAATGATGAATGGCCCCCATTTTTCCTCCTGGTAATGAAATGATACACACTTTTCGCCCTATATGTTTCTAATTATCAGGGGGAACATCCCCTGGTCTCTGGTGTAATCTGGGAACGTTTTCATTATCATGGACACAAAAGAAGCGGCTGCACCTTTGCAGTCAAGCAGGCAAGCCACAGCAGGTGGGATGTGATTTAGTTCCTGCCATCATGTAACTATAAATAATTCAACAAAAATAGGTAGCCATCGTGTATATCACACGTTACAACAGACTATATGATGAGAAAAATAGCAACAATAGCCAAGCTTGAATGCCATAACAGAGCCATTTAGGTCAGAACACATTAATTCATAACATACAGCAAATGCATCTACCATATCTAATTGGTCCATACCTTGACACTAAGTGGTGTAACAGTATAGCAATGTGACTGCATTTGCAATATTAAACTCCAAGAAGATATTGACAGTATAGGAGATGCCTGTAGCACCTGTTTTCATCAATAGCTTCCTGACTTGTGAGCTTTTTTTCCACTGCAGACATGGGAAAGAGCATGACGTCCCACTGTTAAAAAATATAAGCCACTCCTGTCACTCTGAAAATTGTCTGTATGTGTGTGCCCAAGCCAGGATCAGAGAAACGAACATCACAAGCAGAGAGAAGTCCAGTACATAATGTGACACCATTTTGAGAGGAGAGAGATTTATCATGGAGGAAGCTGTGTTTATACTGTGTGTGTGTGTGTGTGTGTGTGTGTGTGTGTGCGTGTGTTATTGATCGCTGCAACAAAATCCCCATAGCATTGATCAATAGCATGTGTGCTTATCATGACTTACGTCAAGGACAGAGATGGTGAAAACAGAAGTACACGAGTCAGCATCCATTAACGGATGGATAAGAACACTTTTCTTTTCAAGTCATTTTAGATGTAACAAATAAGCAGTTTACCTGGGCCACAGTTAGCTTGTTAATGTCCCAACATTATAAACATCAAGTACGTTTAAAGTTTTACAGGAACAAAACAACAACTCAATACTTCAACTTTAATGCTTCGAGGTTGCAGCAAGTTGTCAAAACCACTTAGTGTACATATTTCCATACTCTGTCTATGTTATTGTTTTTACCTAACTTAACTTATTCTACCTCATCACAAAAAAAAGATCACCTTGATTATTGAATTGCACTAATTATACAGTATTGCAAATTGTTATCTGAAAAAACAACACGTGACTGACGCTTTGTAGCAATCCTTCACGTCCAGGTTGTGTGATGGTAACTTACTATCAACAAATACCAAACAACTATTTTCTACTTTCTAAGCCAAAGTCATAGCTTACTGAATGTACTGTACCACCATTTTAAACTCATTCTATGTTGCTGAAGAGGACGTTGCAGTGCTGCTTACTATCCCTTCAGGACATGATGCACCAAAGAAGATAGCCTTACTATACCGATCAATGCTATTGATCACTCTTCTGCAATTCCCAGCCTACAGGAGTGTCAAATACACAATTTCCAAAACAGAATGGTAGTACAGAAATAAATTGCTGCTCAAATATCAACCTTCACACTTCAGTCTGTGATAAAGGAAACACACCTGTGGAATGTAATTTGTGAATATGCCCATTAATCTCTTCAACTAAGCCAACTCACAAGTTGTCATAGACCAAAGATGTTGTCCTTCTCCATTGATGTTTCAAGCCAGAAAACAAAATTGCTCTTTACATTCTGAATGTACAAGAACCTGGGCAAGCCTTTACTGATGCAAGTGACTTACGTGTCTTGCGGTGGCCGTGTGTACGCGTGGTGAGCGTGGTGGAGATCGTCTCAGTAGTAGTATGCTCCAGGGTCCACATCTGCGTAGAGTCATGGAGTACAGTTGGATTGGACGGTGAGGGGCTAGATGTTGCTGCTCCAATTATGAAGGTCGTCCGTGGCACTGCCGTAGTAGTAAAACCCGAAGGTCCTCGTCCATTACGATTTACAGGATTCCGAGGGGTGACTTGGCTACCCGAGGCTCCACCCCCTCTTGGGTTTATAGTTGTGGTAGTAGCAGTGGAACGAGTTCTTCCTTTCGCAAAAGTTCCAGTTCGAGGTGTGGGGTTCCCACCATCAACTGTCGGAGTAGTTGTGGTTGTTGTAGTATCGGGACTTTTGGGAATCCCGCTTGGCTTGGAGAGGAAGATAGGATCCTGGCCTATCCGATTAGCATCCACCAGGTCTGTTGGCACGTAATCCCGCACTGTACCAACAACAATCCATTTCAGCAGCATCAGGCTCAATCCAAGGCCAATGAAACCGATAAGTAAGGGGACCACACACAGCCATGTCTGCTGGCGTGGCCAAACGGCACAGCGAAGGGGACCCTGATCCTGGGCCTGGCCCTCACCACGGCCCCCTGAAGCCCCCGAACCCTCAGGCTCCTCCAGGATCACCGCCCCTGAAACAGCTGCCCCAGAACACTCACTCATCCTTTCTTTCCGTCCTTTATGGCTCATTGAGGATTAACCCTGTGATAAGCATCGGTAGCACATGGCAGAAAGGTTCCCAACAATGCAGAACAATGAGAACAGACAAAGGGAAAGGTGATATAATGGATACTAAGGGACCTCACGGGAATGGGACGCTCAATAACATGTACACATATATGTAATCCAAGGATAAAGAGAAAGGGAGGGGTGCAGGAGATACATGCAGACACGCTATCACAAACACACAAGCACACACATTCACACGTAGAGACACCCAGTGAAAAATGGGAGAGCTGGCGTAGACGGATAATCGCCCGATTAGTCCGTGTTTAGTCCGGCACAACTCCCGATGTCCAACTGAAGTAACAGTGAACTTCAAGAACGTTCACAGCAGGGTAAGCCAGAGGAGAAGAAGTAGTGTTCTAACAAGGAGAAAGAGGGACAGGAGGGAGAGATGGGTGGGAAGGAACAGCTTCACATCTATGAGGAATCTGTGGCATCAGTGTTCAGATGTCACTGCAGCAAAAATCCACAGCTTTTTCTACTTAACATGCATATGCGTCCCCTCCAAGCAGAATCCACGACGGGACAGTATCGTCTAACGAGGGGAGGGAAACTTGCAGGGTGGGTCTTGTTGCCTCCCCACCTTGTGCAGGACCACAAAAAATAAAGATGTTTCCCAATGCAGCCTGTTCTAAGAGCTTTAGCCGAGTCAGCGTCCCCTCAGCTCCCAAAATTGGTCTCTTTTGTAACTGAAAGAGAGCGAGAGATCTGTCGTTTATGCATCCGTCAAACACTTTCCTTGTATTATCCGCGTTTCTTTTCAACAAGCGTCTCTTTTTATTTAAAGACTTCTTTTCTTTTTTTTCCACTCTTTGGCTCCAAACCCACTTTGCTTCCTTTATGTGTGCTCTGAATCCCAGTCAGGCTGAAAATAAAGCAGTAGAATCCAAGTAATTCTCTTGATCCAGTCACAAAGCAACACTTTAGATGAGAACAGAGAGAGGGAGGAGAAGAAAAAAAAAAGAATGAGGGGTGTTGTCGTGCAGTGGTATCACAGGGCGGATAAATCTGCAACTGCGACGCGTGATCCTGCTCCTTCTCCAGTCGGCTATAATGGATCAGATTTACCCAAGCTGTCCGCTCAGTGCCCTGCTGTCTCAGTATACTGTCCGTTAATACTGCAGCAACCGCTCAGAAAGACTCTTCTCATCTATTTGCAGGGGACATTCCGCCACAGAAGGATGAAATGAGAGAGGAAGTGGATGGGATGCAGGGAGTGGATGAAATGATTAATGCAGAAAGAGCAGAAAGCAAGAGATAAGAGCAAAAAAACACAAACAGGAGGCTACAATGTTTAAAAATATCCCACTGATGCTCTCTTGTCTCTCTCTGAGTGGTGTTTTTTCCTCAGTCCGTGAAAGCCTGTGCTCTTTTAAGTCAGCTTGTGATTTGTTGGTCGGGTTGCTGGGATCCTCTGCTTGTCCTTCCCTCCAGGATGCTTTCCAGAAGATGATTGGAAATGTGCGCTCCGTGCTGGGATGAGAACTTGCAACCGCAGCAGCAAAACCCCTTGTGGGGTTGGCAACATCCGACGATGCAGATGTCTTTACCTGTGGCAATTGTTATGCAGACGCACATACAGCTGCCTCCCTGAGCTGCTGCTGCTGAGAGACAGAGACCGAATGAGAAAGGGGAGAAAAAAAAATGCAGGCACAGACAGAGTCAAGTGTGCACACTGGTTGAGCAAGGGAAGAGAGAGAGAGAGAGAGAGAGAGAGAGAGGAAGAGGGAGGGAGGAGGAGAGAGAGGCTGCACCTGCTAGATGCACCAGCACTGGGAAGCTTGCCCACCTCTGTTAACAGAGAGGGGAGTGAGTAAAGATGCAGAATGCATACAGAAAACTAGGAAAAAAAAAGAAAGAAAGGGAAAAGGGGAGTGGAGGTGTGTGTACAGATAAAGATAATGAGTGTGGGAGGGGGGGAGAGGAAGGAAGAGAAAGCTCTGCAGCGGCAGATGAGGCAGTTACGAGCGAGAAGCCTGAGTCCCAGACGGATCAGAGCAGAGGCACAATGCAGGAGCCGTCCCTCACACGGCCCCGCCCACTGCACAGCATCAGAGAAGAGACTGGGGAAAAAATAAATGAGGAAGGAGAGATGGATTATCAAACCAAAGACCAAACTTAAGAATTTATTTAATGCCATGTTTAGTATTCATGCGGATACACTGGAAATTGGTCAGAATTGCATAAAAACTATCAAACTTATATTTGGGTGAAATCATGTAGTCTTTCCAAAGATAGCTCTACACATATGAATAAATGTAGTTTTTTTTATATAATAGTCTCCTTATTTATTATGTTGTTTGAGGCCCTCATTGTATGCAATTACTATAATCGTGCAACCATCAAGTGTCAGGATGTGACTGTAGGCAGCTTTTCATTTCGTTCCCAAAGTTGCATGTTTTGGTTAATTGCCCAGTTTGAGTTTTAGCAGTGTGTATTTTTCATTTGGTTTTAGTGGTAGATGTGTTGCATGTTTTAAAGAGGCGCTATGCAGTTTTGGCCATTTCTTTGCCGTTTTCTCTCTTTTTGCTCTCAGGTTTCTCTATAGAGCTATACGCATTTTTTTCCGGCTCAGCCATGATGATAGTGTGAAAAAGTCCATCGCTACCTTGTTAGCCGGTTCCTGAATGGGCGTATGTGTGCAGTGCCGTGAAACAATTTTATACAACGCCGGCTGAAAGTTGCAAGGGTGTTTTTTCATCTCACAGGAGCTAGGGGGGAGCGAGACGACCACCATTAAACTCAAAAAAAGTGATATAACCATTCCAATGACTCCAAAGCTGTTCAGTTAAGGTAAATTAAGCTAAAAAAGCTGCATAGTTCTCCTTTAACAGTTGTTATTTGCATGGTTTTGGGATTTGCTGTGTTTTTATAATTGTTTGTTGGACTGGGAATTAGGATTATGAGAAGCAGCTGTGTTTGCCTGGACCCCCCCCCCACAGCTCATGATTGGCCGCAGGATCTAATGATGTACTTGTTAAAGGTGGACGCAAAACAGATGCAGGGGGGAAGAAAAAGGGAAAAGGAGGACAAAGAAAGAGAATCCCTCATGTGACCTGCCAGAGGAGAGTTGTGTTTTTAAGTTTTTTTGTCATATGTGCAGAAGTAACCAGTTTTTAAATAAATACATTAAAGAAACCATTCTGTGGAACTTAAGTTTTTTTAACAGTGGAAAAGAATTGTGTTGCTGGTAACAACGGACCTCACACAACCATGTGACACAAGCATTATCTTTTTTTTTTAAACTGGGGATATCTTTTGTCCTTTTTTAACCTTTATCTTAATTGAATAGTCTGCTCTTTTAATAATGTTTTAAAAGACATATTTATGGAGTAATGGACAACAAAGTTGGAAGAAATGCAGAGATAAAATACAATAATTAATAGACCCACAAGTCAAGAGGAAATAGTGTGGAGAACAATATTTTCAGTCTTGCATCACTGCTTCCTTGACTAGTATGTCAATCAGCCAGTTTGAATGGTTGAGCCTCAGTAAATCCAGCGTGGGTTCAAATCAATTTAACAGTGTACATCAGTATGTAAAACAACCTTAAAGCTGCTTGTTGTAAGCCAGTTTTCTCTGATGTACTGTGACTTTATCTTTGTGTGCATGACCGTGTTGTGAAGTGTGTCTACAAGGATGTGATAGCATCACAGGAGGACGGGCACACACATACAGTCATGCAGATAGCCATCTGCCTGTACTATAGGAGAATCCCTCAACTGGTCCCACGGGGAAACTCAAGGGATGTTGTGGATTTCCACACCTCTTTCTCTCGTCTTCTGACATTTAAATATATGGCAGCACAAGTCTGTTAAAGCAGCCATCATGACACTGTTGTGGTTTGAAAGAATCATCAATAATCACATTGGCAAACAGCCACAGGGACGCAAATTAAATGCTAACCTATCTGCACTTCTACTTATTGAAGAAAACCCTGCTACAGAACCAGAAGATCCAAGTCTCTCTTCATCTTTTAAATCAGATATAATATCCAATAGTGGAAACTTAAATTTGGATTGTTAATAGGCCTATGTATTCTTTTTTGTGTGTGGCATTTTAGGCCCTCATTTGATAGGACAGCTCAGACATGATAGGTGAGAGAGAGGGGGAACGATATGCAGCAAAGGAATCAAACCCACTGACGCTGCAGTGAGGACTGAGCATCTGTACATGGGGTACACGCTCCCATCACCCAGGTGCATAGGCCTATGTATTCTATGTATAGATAAGTAAGTAGTGAATCAAAGTATGTAAAAAGGCTTTCTTAGATGCCTGGAGTTGCAAAATAAACTGCTTTCCCTCTGAAGTAGAACAGTTTGTAATTGACTACAGAAAAAAATCTGCCGACAAGACAAACCTTAACTGTGCTTAATTAGAATATATCATGGCCTGTGCTGGGTTATGGATTAATTACTTGTCCTTACCTACAGTGAGAATAGCGCCTGTGCAGTGGAATCCAATGGTGAACAAGATCAGTACATCTTTGCACTGCACTCATGTTGACTTTGTCTGAGTGTGGCGCAGTTTTGAACAACTACATTGTCAAAATCTGAGGACTGTAACACATCGTTTGTGGAAGAAAAATGTCTAGAAAATTCAACAAAATATAATTATGCCAATGTGAATTTCTTAGAGCCCAAAGTGACATTATCAAATGGCTTGTGTTGTCCAACTGAGAATGCAATATCCAAAGATATTTCGTTTACAATAATATAACAAAGAAAATCTGAAGATGGAATTAAAGAACGTTCACCATAAAGCTTTTGTCTCCTTTGTAACATTGTAAGCATTTACATTATGTAAATAGTGTATTTGTTTTATAATCCTGCCGTCAGTTTGAACTGTCCACAATGTCACAATGCAGGGATTATATTTAGACATGTAGTTTTATTTTTAAGCTTTTGTTCTGTGACACTTAAAGTTGGAAAATACTCACTTTCAGTGCTGATATTTCCTACATCCCCATGCCATCTGTTGTTTACCACCATGCAATATAATCCTATTATATCTCATAAAATAGGTCTAGTGTTAGATTAGAGTGATGTGTTCATCATCAGTTCAACAATCCCAAAGCTTCAAACCTGGCTCAAACATATAGATTAGAATATTGTCATCCTTTTCAGTGGCCCAAAGACAGTCTGCATTTCCCCCCCATTGCAATTCCATGCAAGCACTGATATCCAGCCAGCACTGAGAAAGCACATTTGTTACTATAGTCCACTTCCCGTTCCATTACCAGTGTTGGGAAGCCCTCTCATCATCTGCTGATTCACCAGACAGAGATGTGGACTAATGTCACTTATTATCTTTTTTTTTAGAGAGGCATGCATAATTTGTATGCGTCAGATTTAAGATACCACTCTACTGGGCAGCAATAACTCACTCACAGACCAATGTCGGGAAGGATGCAGCTTCATTGACCTGCACCAAAAACGTACATTCATGTGCACAGAGCAAAACAAAGTCTGCTGACGCCTGCATGCTTTTTGATGATTTCTGTTTGGATATTATTGCTCTTCCCCATTATTAGTCCTCCCACACTGCAACCTGCTTTTTAATTAAAGGGCAAAACAAATGTATTTCCTACCAATCACAAGAAGACAACAAACAACAAATCAGCCCTATTTCAAAAGGTCAAAGTTGTAGTCATTTGTCCACAGAAAAAATGTGTGCATGAGAGAGGGATCTCAGCTTAATAAGTCCCTCCAGGAATTTTCAAACGCAAACAGCACAAATTCAATCAATCCCTGTATTATTTGCCACAGCTTGCGGCCATATTTTCCAAGTGTCATCTTCAATCATCCAATTGCAAGTGGAATATATTTTAGGAAATGGAAAGGATTTTTTTTGCTGCATTTCACATTTGTTATGTACATTTTTTCTTTTAAAACTATTAATGTCCAGATTATGTTAATTGTGCTAATTCATGGAACGCAGAAAGAATAGCGACTCTGCTAGTGGAAGATAATGGGACACTATGAACAATAGGGTTCATTATGATAAATAATTCATTATGAATATGAAATTATTGGAAGTTAAGCCTTTGCAAATGGCTTAACTATCTGTATGTGTGTTCATGATTATCTCCATTTAGAGATGTTATGTGCAATGTATGCCTCTCTAACTGAAGGTCAAAATAAGCAACCTAGTGACAGAGGATACAGACTAGTAAATATAGTTTCTAACATGTTTTATGTGTCAGGGGCCTGAGGATCAGGCAGCCATCCAACGTTTTATCTTTGTCCTAATGTCATCCATCTTACATTGAAATGGCAGTGGTGTCTGCTGGGTCAGGCAGGGTCAAGCCCCCAGGGGTTTGGAGAGGAGACCTATTGGTCACATACACACACCTGCACATGTACACAGAGATTTTCTCACTGTTGAGGTCCTGCATGGCTCCTGACAGTTTACATAGGATTCACACACAAGATTTATGGAGGCAGAGAAAAATGACTTTCAGTGCTCCCCCTAGCGCTGTAGTCTGTCTCCGTCCCATTATTCAGAGGTTAGGGTTAGCCTAACCCTAACACACTGTTTACTGTTAGTATGCTAAGAAACTTGTCTTATTCTTTACAAAATTAAAGAGGAGACTTTTTGTTTCCCCTTTTACAGCAATAACAATTTGTAACTTTTTTGGTCTCCTCCTCTAGTCAGGTAACTTCAAAAAGAACCGCTATGAGTGAAAGGTGACACATTTTCCTCAATCAAACCAATGTGGCATATATTGTAAATACTGTCTGCAACTGTAAATATTTACCAGTGGTATGACAGTTTAATAATTAGATAATCAATGGATTAAAACTCACTTGTTAGCCTTTTTTCCCCCTTCTTTCTGCTTATTCTACCGGAGACAGCAGTTTTCTCCATTACCACTCTGGCATTGAATGGAAATTTCTGCTGAATCAGTGCAAACGCAGCTCAGTGATTTTGTCAGAGCTCACAACCTGGAGACCCAATGATAAGCTCCCAAAGGCATACATTAACTCCAGTAGGGTCAGAGGTCAGTACAAACCTCATTCGGCCATTAAAAGACGTATTTGTGTTTAAAGTTTAATCAATTATTGTGTCTCACTGCCCTAAAATTGGTTGTCCCAGGTAGAATGTGCTACTAAGCCTTTAGGGCCATGTATGGTGTTAGGGTCTGTCAATCTAACAAAGGGTGGTGGAATATGAGACAAAGGGTTACCTGGGAGATTCAAGTCAGGGCAAACGACGAAGACAAATCTCCTGTGCGCCCTCCTCCATGGTGTACCTTGTTAGCTGGGCGCAACAGCTGTCAGCAGTCACATACAGTACTGATTGGAGGTTCTGTTACAGTCTTGTTAAAATCTATTCACAGGGGTCTATCATCATGCAAGAATCAATGAACAAATACATGGTGAGGTACACCCCATTGGTCAATTAGTGAAATTGTTAAAATACACATTGATTGATTGTGGAAATATGCATTGATACACTTGTTAAATGTTGAGTACATTTGCTTTGTTGAGATTCATTACACAGTTTAGGCTTAGATCAGAGGATCTCTACCTTACAAATTGATTTGGTTGATTTTCAGGATCTGGACATCAGCAGGGTCACGATTGTCTTGTCTCCCCTGTGTTGGTATTAAGTCGGCACACACTGGTTTAATTGCCATCCAGTGGTCCCAGCCTCGTCTGTGAGGCCCTGATCATTATCAAACATGTTCAATAGTTTCCCTGGCAGTCTTGTAGTGTGAGCAATCGAAGGAGCCAAACTGTCAATCAGGCCAACCCAAAGGACAAAAGTCTCAGGACATCTCAATTAACTGACTGGTAAACTATGTCCGCAGACGAAGCGAAAAGTGGACTAGTTTGAATGAATCTAATCTGAAGTTTCTATTGGGCAGTATGTCACTCTCTCAGGTATACAGTTGTTTTAAGGATTTAAGGGTGTTAGGGTTAGGGTTATGGTTATTCCAATTTTTTTTTTCATTTGTTTAACTGAGCAAATAAAATAACACATTTGAAATCGTCTTCTTTAATGGGCTTCATTACCAATGTGTAACAGCTCCCAGTCAGGACACAGGTCTAAATGTGTGAGGATTGAGAGAGGAAAAGTCTATCTCCCTACCAGAGAAATATGCTGTTCATCAGTCATCACTTACTACGTAAAAGGAATCTTACTGTGACATCTAAAATTTAAGCATGACATTAAGAAAGAATTTCATTTAATCATGTGTTTAAAAAGCTCAACAGAGCATTCATAACACATCATTTTCAGGCATAGCATTGTGTGGATTAATGATGATTCAAAGGTGCTTAGCAGGGAAAAATAAAATAACAATAAGGAATTCCACCAAAGATAACAATGATGTATTTTAAAATAACTTAAAGCTGGATTCATATATTTATTTTTGGCCACTCATGGCAGCACAACAAGCCATACATTCCACAATCTCCTGAGAAAAATATCTCTCTTTAGCATGACTGTGATCATCATTTAGCTCCTGTCTGTCTGCCATTTGATGCTGGGCAAGTAGTGTGAAGTCAGTTTATCAGATCTTTATTGCTAAAAACATGTTCTTGATGATGACAACAAGGTCCAAATAATTGAGGGAACTGTAAGTTAGTTGATAATTATCTGTGGGTCCGACACTATGAGCAACTGAATTTTGTTTTGTGAAGATTGGTACCAATTTATCTTTATGTCTCTGGCAGCTATTTGTTTGAGAATAAAGAACTGTTTTATTTTATCATGTGAATAAATTAATTATCTAATTAACTCTAAATCTTCAAAGTCCATTACAAATTGGCAGTGCAAACAAGTTTAATAATTGTATGATAACCAATTATAACCAATGTAATATTGTTTGCTTGTCTTGATTTTGGCAACACCTTGTTGATGATAAAAATTGGTCATTGTTGTCGTGTTTTGCATGCAATGAAGGTGATGAAGATGTTCAATGACACTGTGGCTTACAAATGTTGGGCAAACAAACCATTTTTTAATTAAAATGAGACACATCTGCTTCGCTCTTACGTATTTTTCACTTTGCAATCTACTTAAAAGTCAAAAACATTTCTGTTTTCGAATGAGATGGTTTAGTTTGACATCTTTTCTGCATGTGATTGATAAAACGTCTCTGAATTCCAAATCAGTCAGAGGCCACACACATCCCAAAACCTGGCTTATGGTTGATTATGCAAACAAATCAACCTCAAAATGAATTTCCCTTGCCCTCATTTTATTTGTTTGTTTTCGCCCCCCATTTCCGTCTTTTTCTCTTCTCTGAAAATGACGTGGTGTTGTTTGTGCATAGATCCTCTGTTATCTCATTATGCCCTCCAAACACTCAAGCTGCCTGACGCCTCCATTATTCCTTTTTATCTCTGATTAGGGATTCTATTAAAAAAGTAAATGAGGTCAGTGGGGTCCTTGTTTTCGCCGTCTTTTTTACCTAACAAAATGTGTCGTAACCACATTTTTAGGATTTGTAAATGTACATGGATGTAGAGAGGTTCACCTCACTGAATGAAACTATTGGCAACTAATGTCCATTCATATCAGTTTTCATCTAAGGGGTGGGCTGGTGAGGCATCGCAAATAATATTGGCATCAAACAATTTTGGACTGATTTTCAAAGCCCTTTAACGTGCAGTGAGCAGCTATACCCAAAGCTTCAATAACTGGAATCTCAGTGTGCATATTGTCTGTGAATCCAGTATGTCAGATTTATTTTAAGCCAATCACACCTATGTTGTTCACCATGGTGCAGCGTGACTAAAAAACAAACTAAATATCAAAAGAGCATATGGTTGCATGGAGGCAAAGACAAAGAGCTGTAGTGTGAGAGGGATGAGGGGGCTAAAATGGAAGGAAACAGGACATGTAGAGTTTGCAGCAGATGTAGCACTTACAGGGAAATGACAGGCATTAAAGCAGTCATTGAGCTACAGTATGACTAAATCCACAATAAGCTACAGAAAGCATATGGAAGGTATACTAACACAATGCAGCCCACACAGTGGCTTGTGGTTTTGCTTTGGAATGGTACGCTAAAGACAATGTTTATTTAATGCTAAGAAGGAAAATTTCAACAGTGCTGTAATTTCTGTCACTAACGTAATTTGACTCTTATACAAAATACACCTTCTTACGCATAAAAGAAAATGTACTGTATGTAAAGCTAAGGAAATCAGGACTGGTGATGCTTTCCCTACAATTCCACTCGCAGCAACTGAGGCATGATTAACATTTTCATGGTTATCTTTAGGCAACTTGGTTAAGATTAGGGAAAAATTCTGGTTAAATATGGATAAAGTCCTCAGTGACACTATATAGGACGTGTTTTCTTTTCCAGTATTTAATTTCTCCCAAAATCTGCAAATGTGAATAGTGTGTAGTCACAAAGAAGTCTCAAGTCTTAGCATTTAGTCCCAAGTCTTAAACATTGAGTTTTGATTCCTCAACTAACTTTATTGATTTATTTCCACTCTAGCCCCAAAGAATTTGTCACAGGATGCGTGATGGCTACATGACGATTTTGCCCTAACCAATTTAAAGCATCCACTGAAATGACACAGTAAAGCATGGTACAGCCCATCCATCCATCCATCCATCTTCGTCCGCTTATCCGGTATCGGGGTAGCAGCTCCAGCAGGGGACCCCAAACTTCCCTTTCCCGAGCCACATTAACCAGCTCCGACTGGGGGATCCCGAGGCGTTCCCATGCCAGGTTGGAGATATAATCCCTCCACCTAGTCCTGGGTCTTCCCCGAGGCCTCCTCCCAGCTGGACGTGCCTGGACCACCTCCCTAGGGAGGCGCCCAGGGGGCATCCTTACCAGATGCCCGAACCACCTCAACTGGCTCCTTTCGACGCGAAGGAGCAGCGGCTCTACTCCGAGCTCCTCACGGATGACTGAGCTTCTCACCCTATCTCTAAGGGAGACGCCAGCCACCCTCCTGAGGAAACCCATTTCGGCCGCTTGTACCCTGGATCTTGTTCTTTCGGTCATGACCCAGCCTTCATGACCATAGGTGAGGGTAGGAACGAAAATTGACCGGTAGATCGAGAGCTTTGCCTTCTGGCTCAGCTCTCTTTTCGTCACAACGGTGCGATAAATTGAATGTAATACCGCACCCGCTGCGCCGATTCTCCGACCAATCTCCCGCTCCATTGTCCCCTCACTTGCGGACAAGGACTCATTCCCTACCTGGAGAAGGCACTCCATCG
Organism: Sander lucioperca; assembly: GCF_008315115.2. Taxonomy (NCBI): domain Eukaryota; kingdom Metazoa; phylum Chordata; class Actinopteri; order Perciformes; family Percidae; genus Sander; species Sander lucioperca. Next base: position 31,749,625 of record NC_050187.1, read on the forward strand.
GTTTCCTGCTGAGAACCATGGCCTCCGATTTAGAGGTGCTGATCCTCATCCCAGCCGCTTCACACTCGGCTGCGAACCGATCCAGTGAGTGCTGAAGGTCACAGGCCGATGATGCCATCAGGACCACATCATCCGCAAAAAGCAGCGATGAGATCCCCAGCTCACCAAACTGCAACCCCTCTCCACCCCGACTACGCCTCGATATCCTGTCCATAAATACTACAAACAGGATTGGTGACAAAGCGCAGCCCTGGCGGAGGCCAACCCTCACCTGAAACAAATCCGACTTACTGCCGAGAACCCGGACACAGCTTTCGCTTTGTTCGTACAGAGATTGGATGCTCCCGCAGCACCTCCCACAGTATCTCCCGGGGGACCCGGTCATACGCCTTCTCCAGATCCACAAAGCACATGTAGACCGGTTGGGCATACTCCCAGGCTCCCTCCAGGATCCTTGCGAGAGTAAAGATCTGGTCCGTTGTTCCACGACCAGGACGGAATCCGCATTGTTCCTCTTCAACCTGAGGTTTGACTATCGACCGAACCCTCCTTTCCAGCACCTTGGAGTAGACTTTACCGGGGAGGCTGAGAAGTGTGATACCCCTGTAATTGGCACATACCCTCTGGTCCCCCTTTTTGAAAAGGGGTACCACCACCCCGGTCTGCCACTCCTTAGGCACCGTCCCCGACTTCCACGCAATGTTGAAGAGGCGTGTCAACCAAGACAACCCCTCCACACCCAGAGCTTTAAGCATTTCTGGATGGATCTCATCAATCCCTGGAGCTTTGCCACTGTGGAGTTGTTTAACTACCTCAGCAACTTCCACCAGGGAAATTGATGACAATCCCCCATCATCCTCCAGCTCTGCCTCTACCATAGAGGGCGTATTAGTCGGATTTAGGAGTTCCTTAAAGTGCTCCTTCCACCGCCCTATTACCTCCTCAGTTGAGGTCAACAGCATCCCATCCTTACTCTACACAGCTTGGATGGTTCCCCGCTTCCCCCTCCTGAGGTGGCGAACGGTTTTCCAGAAGCACCTTGGTGCCGACCGAAAGTCCTTCTCCATGTCTTCTCCGAACTTTTCCCACACCCACTGCTTTGCCTCTTTCACGGCAGAGGCTGCAGCCCTTCGGGCCCTTCGGTACCTTGCAACTGCCTCCGGAGTCCTCTGGGATAACATATCCCGGAAAGACTCCTTCTTCAGTCGGACGGCTTCCCTGACCACCGGTGTCCACCACGGTGTTCGTGGGTTACCGCCCCTTGAGGCACCTAAGACCCTAAGACCACAGCTCCCCACTGCAGCTTCAGCATTGGAAACTTTGAACATTGTCCACTCGGGTTCAATGCCCCCAGCCTCCACAGGGATGCACGAAAAGCTCCGCCGGAGGTGCGAGTTGAAAGTCTGTCGGACAGGGGCCTCCTCCAGACGTTCCCAATTTACCCGCACTACCCGTTTGGGCTTACCAGGTCTGTCCAGAGTCTTCCCCCACCCTCTAACCCAACTCACCAGCAGATGGTGATCGGTTGACAGCTCTGCCCCTCTCTTCACCCGAGTGTCCAAAACATACGGCCTCAGATCAGATGAAACGATTATAAAATCGATCATTGACCTTTGGCCTAGGGTGCTCTGGTACCAAGTACACTTATGAGCATCCCTATGTTCGAACATGGTGTTCGTTATAGACAATCCATGACTAGCACAGAAGTCCAACAACAAACAACCACTCTGGTTTAGATCAGGGAGGCTGTTCCTCCCAATCACGCCTCTCCATGTGTCTCCATCATTGCCCACGTGCGCGTTGAAGTCCCCCAGCAGAACTATGGAGATCCCCACTGGAGCCCCATACAGAACTCCATTCAAGGTCTCCAAGAAGGCCGAATACTCCGAGCTCTTGTTTGGTGCATACGCACAAACAACAGTCAGAGTTTTCCCCCCCCACAACCCGCAGGCGTAGGGAGGCGACCCTCTCGTCCACCGGGGTAAACTCCAACGTAGCGGCGCTCAGCCGGGGGCTTGTGAGTATCCCCACACCCGCCCGGCGCCTCACACCCTGGGCAACTCCGGAGAAGAAAAGAGTCCAACCCTTATCCAGGAGTATGGTTCCAGAACCGAGACTGTGCGTAGAGGTAAGCCCCACCAGATCCAACTGGTAGCGCTCCAACTCCCGCACAAGTTCCGTCTCCTTCCCCCACAGAGAGGTGACGTTCCACGTCCCCAGAGCCAGCGTCTGCTGCCCGGGTCTGGTCCGTCGAGGCCCCTGCCCTTCACTGCCACCCATGTGGCAGCGCACCCGACCCCAGCGGTTCCTCCCACAGGTGGTGGGCCCATGGGTTGGAGAGAGAGGTGCCACGTAGCTTTTTCGGGCTGTGCCCGGCCGGGCTCCGTGGCAAACCCGGCCACCAGGCGCTCGCTGACGGGCCCTCCATCTGGGCCTGGCTCCAGACGGGGGCCCCGGGCTTCCTCCGGGCAGGGTCACTCCATCTCTACCTCGTTTTTTCATAGGGTTTTTGAACCATTCTTTGTCTGGCCCCTCACCTGAGACCACTTTGCCTTGGGAGACCCTACCAGGAGCACAAAGCTCCAGACAACACAGCCCTCAGGTTCATAGGGACACACAAACCTCTCCACCACGATAAGGTGATGGTTCCCGGAGAGGAATTAAAGTGCAATAAACATAAAAATATTTAAAAATCTATCTCTCCCCAGTACTCAATAACCTGTTGTCCTAATAGGTAGGTAAAACAGAAAACAGTGGCTGCAGTCAGCTTGATTTCATGACAATATACAATGTACCCCACAGGTAACACAAAGGTAGCAGCAGAGTAACAATCCAATCATTCATACAAACTTATTAAACCACTTATGCTCACAATTTGACTTCAAAAATCCCACCGATTCAAGGCAATTATCAAGGACTGCAGAAAATTGCAGATCGGGAGCGACAAGTTAATGATCTGGGACATTATTCTTACATGGATAATGACTTCAAACTTCCACCAAGGCTATGGCCTGGCACTTAATGTACTTAAAGTCCCTATGAAAAGGAACCTAGAGCGTCTTTAGCTTCTGTACTGTAACGTATTTCTCAGTGAAAAAGAATATTTGAGCGGTGTACAATTACAGTAGGGATTTAAATCAAATTGGTTGCATTTGACTGGACCTCTAAAATGTGGGCAGGCTTAGGTTGGCTTGAGTTCAACGCAATACAAAGCTACAGAGGACTGTTGGCTCCAAACACATCTCCCTCACCTGTTGTTAGATAAGGAGGAGGATGAGGGAGAGATGAAAGGGAAACTTTGCAGACTTTCATGTGGGCAGCACATGCAGATGAATAGTACCCGACCTCCCAGTCCCTCTATGCTGCCAGCACCCGGAGTTCTCTGCAGCGACACAGAGTCGGCTGACAGGATTAAAACTGGGAATATTTTTTTTTTTTCAGTCACTGGTACTTTACCTTTGAGAGTAAAAATGTGACCGTTTTTAAGGACTGTGATGTACCCAAACCAGTATCTAACTAGGAAGAATGCCAATGGAGCCAGCAAGACATGTATAAAGCAAAAAATGAATCAGAGTGTTAAGTCATTAGTGTTAAAAATCAACATTTTATTTCAAGTCTTGAGGTAATCAGATCTGTAGTTTATATCAATAACGTTTCTTTTCCAGGATTGTTTAGGTGCCGCCGGAAATTCCGCCAGATGTCCCTCATTGTCCTTCAGTGTTGGCGTTCTAAACTCCAGTGGGTTTATGAGGACTATGGTTAACTGCTCCTCAGATCTCTGCAGGGTAAATCCAGACAGCTAGCTAGACTATCTGTCCAATCTGCACGACTAAAACAACCTTTAAACGTACATCAAAACAAGTTCCATCCCGAGGCTATTTAGCAGAGGCACTGTTGCTCTGTCCGCTGCCCATGACGATTGTGATTGGTTTAAAGAAATGCCAATAAACCAGACGTTTTTTTCCCATCCCAGAATGCTGTGTGGACTAGCCAGACCCTCCTCCGCAGCGCTGTGGAGGAAGGTCTGGCTCTGACTCAAGTCCAAGTCATGTTACGCTTCTGACATTCACATTTACATACACTATTTTGCCTCTTATGAAATTACTGAATTTCACAACATTTCAAATCAGTTTTCCAGCTTAGTAAAGGACACACTATGATGGTCCAGAACCGTGTTACAGTGTTTCGTAAAACAAATACTGTAGCCTATTAACTTAAAATTAGCATTGGCCTTCAATTTTGCTTTTGTCCTTTTTTCTCAGTTATCTCAAAATAATGCACTGATACTCCTGACTCCCCATCAACAGTTAATTGAGCAATAAGACAAAGGAAGATCTGTGGGCTACTTAACAGGAGATAACCACCCACTCACATACATACACACACACACACACACACACACACACACACACACACACACACACACATACACAAATGTACATATACATACAACACATACAGATGTATACACACAAATGTCTTACACTGGGGATCCTTCTCTTTTCTTGCTCATGTCACACAGCCGCTGCGGCTGTTCTGAGGTGGTTGCCATGGTTTCTTCTCATGTCATGGTTTTACTAATGAAGGGAAGAAACAGTTGGTGTCTGTTCATTGACATGGGTAGCCCGCCTACTCAATTACCCTCAGCGATGACCAAAAGGGGCTTTATTAAAAGGTTACACAAGGAGGTCCTGGTTAGTGAACAGAGGAGGAGATGGAGATGCATCTGAGACATGATGGAGAGAAAAAGGAGAGAAAGCGGGTGGGACGGCATGTAAGTGGAGGTGGTGAAGAAGATAAATGGAAAGACTTGAAGAGAGCTGTAATATTACACAGTTCAAAAATAGATTAATGAAAAAAATACTTGACCCATACAGAAAGGAGGAGACCTGAATATAGTGAATTGAAATGCATTGTAAGTATATATGTATATGTTGTTGTATTGTTGTATGTGTAAGTGTTGTATGACCTACAATTCGGTATGCTGTATATGCATATCTATTTGCTTTTTCCTGTAATAACGTATGATAATTTGATATTATGAAGTAGAGGCAGGACTATATAAGCATTATGTTGCTCCTTCTCCAACTCATCCTTTTTTGTTCTTTGGTAAAAGCTGATTTGTTTATCTTTGTGTTTTTCTTTTTTTTTTCTTGTACAACACACTGTTAGAGATTTAAAAAAAGATCAATCAATCAATCAGTCAATCAAAGAGGAGTGAATGAAAGGGAAAGAAGAAGCAGGACAGAATGAGAGAAAGTCACAGTGACTATATGAGGACAAAAAAGCAACGTAAACAGGCAAATGCACCGCTTGGGAATAGGCATTTTTATCAATGTATCTATACTACATTTCAACTTGAGTCTGAGCCCTGCTTTATACTGGAGGCTAATTCCAGAAATTCATCCCGTCCTCACCCAGAAAACGACCATATGGGTTGATAATACAAGCAGTTCATAACGACCTACAATTGCGTTTCTTGTTACATCAGAAACACGCCTCACGCTGATGCACAGCGAATAGCCGCAAAGCACCGTGAAGCGTAGCTATTTTCATTTTGGCACCCCCACACACCAGCGTGTGGAGAGTGGAGAGGTGAAGGAATCGCTTTGTGACCGGCGCAGAGAAACTGCACATCTGGAATGAACAGCCAGGTGCGCGATCAGGCACAAATCTACGCTTCACGGCTATTCGCGGCGCTTCGGCGTGCTGTGTTCTGTGTTAGGAATCAAGTTTGGGTGGTGAATGGTTTAAACAAACACAGGACTTTCATTCAGGTGACTTTTTTGTGTTACGTGTCCTGTGTGAAACCAAATGTCAACTGTCATTTAGAAATGAACAGAGTTTTACGGACCTTCCGTGACGTCACGTTACGTCCTCATTTTAGTAGTTTTGCGTGACTCGTTTTGAGCCAATACCTGATGTTTTACCAACCCCTAATCTATATCGACGACGATTCATTTCCGGGATTGCTCCAGTGCCCTCTGGAGATCCGCCGGATGTCCCTCATTTTGGGCCGGATGTCCGTCACCTTCCGCTTTCTTTGTGTTGGCATTTTACTATGGTTAACTGCTCCTCAGATCTCTGCAGGGTAAATCCAGACAGCTAGCTAGACTATCTGTTCAATCGGAGTTTTCTGTTGCACGACTAAAACAACTTTTGAACAAACATGTTCCACCAAAACAAGTTCCTTCCTGAGGCTATTTTGCAGAGTCACCATTATTGCACCCGGTGTAAGCGCTGCCCAAGAATACTGTGATTGGTTGAAAGAAATGCCAATAAACCAGATCATGTTTTTCTCCCATCCCGGAATGTTGTGTGGACTAGCCAGACCCTCCTCTGCAGCGCTGTGGAGGAAGGTCTGGCAATGCGAGACTATACCAACCCTAACTAATTATTTTTGTTGCCTAAACTTTACTAGTTAGAATGTTTATAATGTCGTTTGGATATGAGGATGTGTTGACAAATTGTAATAGAAGGAAGTGAGGAGGAGCCCAAGCACACAAGCTCAGAAGACTCACACAGCTATATCTGCTAAATATCCCCCCCAATATCCACTCCTGTTTCGAAACACACTCCGGAATCAAGTTCATTTAAATGAAAACTCTTTCAAGTCAAAGCTAGTCTATGTGGTAAATGAAGAAATTGGAGTATTCCATCAAACACATTTACCCACTTTGATCTTCCTGACAGCTTTTGGCAGCAGAGTAAGAAATAGCAGGACTGTGTGTCTATGAGCATGTGTGAAAAACCCAAATGGCAGGGACTGTTCAGAGAAGATGAACATAGCAGCTCCCTGTGCAACGTTGAACATTATGTGAAAAGTTCATATGGAAATCTGGACATAATGGGCATTTTTTTAACTTTTAATCATATTATTAGTATATTTATTATACATTTTTATATATTATTTGTTTATGTTTCTGTATTCCTTGTTTATGCTTATTAATGTTTAATATGTTTGTGTATGTATGCACCAATCACCAAGGCAAATTCCACTTAGGGTAACTACTGTGGTAGTCTCGCATTGCCAGACCTTCCTTCTTCAGCGTACGCTCAAAAGTTGTTTTTGTTGTGCAACAGAAAACTCAGATTGGACAGATAGTCTGGATTTACACTTTAGAGATTTGAGGAGCAGTTAGCTATTGTCCTCATGAATCAACCGGAGTTTAAAATGACAACACAAAGAAAGCGGAAGGTAACGGGACATCCGGCCGAAAAGAGGGACATCCGGAGGAATTTCATTGAACATTGTGGATATAGACTGCTGCTGTAGCAATAAACTCCTCTTTACACCTGAAGCCCAGGAAACCTCATTGTCTCCCGTCCCGCTGGCCTTCCTTCCTCCTCTTCTTTCATGCATCTCAGTCCTTCCTTCATCTCCTCTCCTTCCTGTCTCCCTTGGTTCATTAAGCTGTGAGCAGTATACAGCTTTAATGAGGCGCCCTCTGTAGAAAGTGTTGTAACACGAGGTCTAAACGGGCCAAAATGTGAGGGGCACACTGATTCTACAGGCACTGTCCGTAGGGAATGATACTGACTACCTTACTTCACTTACCACTTACTTCATTTGGGTGTTTGGCCTTAACTGGTCAGAATGATGTATGTGCAGAGTTTGCTGAAGGGGAAAGTCTCCCTGTGTTCACCATAAATCTCAGTTTAAGACATGTGCCTTCAAACATGTTTTTTTCTGACATCAAAACTAGTTTGGAGGTCAGCTGTAATCCAATATGGAACCTATACAAATGTGTCATGGACACCTGAAACCTCCAGTGCACGTACACTGAGAAGTAGGAGACATCTTGTGTCCAGCCATTAAGCAGAAAAGGTGTGCAGATACCAGTGTGTATGCCATCTTTTTTGGAACACTAAAAGTATTAAATATGTAATGGAGTTTGAGAGACAGATGTCACTAGAGTTGATCCTATCTGTTCCTCAGTTTCAGACAGGGTAACCCAAAAAGTCACTGTCTTAATGTAAAACACGTAGAAAGAAAAAAGAAAATCCTGTTATGAGATTTGGGTTTGATTTAGAAGGAGTGATTAAGCACTTGACCTGGATTTAGATAAGATATCACACTTTAAGATTCTCAGTGAAAACAGACAGTCATCCAAAATATTCTACAAGTACATGACTTACTTTTTAATGAAAGTAGTAGTAGTAGTCGGAAAAGAAATGTTTAATTTCTGCATTTATCTAGCTTACAATCCAGACTGTCTCTTACTGATATGCCCAGTGATGCTTAGGAAAAGGTGTTTAATAACGTCATGGACATGATACTATATGTATATAGGGCCAATTAGCCACATCATGTCCAACAGATTAGTTTAATAGACATCACTTTTTTTCTGGAAAATTCGAGCAACAGCTGCCTGAGCACGGAGACACACATACATGTGAGCTGTCTGGCTGCAAGTTCATGAGTTGCTCGAAAAATAAATACGTATAAATGTATAAGGTGATTTTTTTTTTTTATTAATGGTAATGAGAAAAGTCATGTTTTAGGAAGGTTATATAAGAAAATATATACTGAATGAAGTAAACTCAAGAGCAAGTGCACACATAAAACTGCATATTGTGCATATTGGCTGTCAAAAGGAATGCCCCGAAGTTAAAACCAACCACTTGTGTACCAAGGCTCATAAGGTATAAGAAGAAACAAGATGGTTCTAGACCATTTCAAATGGAGGGGCCAGGCTGCGGCCACATGCATTTTTAGGGTTACCAAATATATTTAGCACAAGTGTTACATACCACCAACCCTCCATAGGTTTGGTTCTACAAAAGACTAACGATACACATAACAATAAACACAATAATTATCATTCAGTGTTAACCTACATTTAGTTATCAATGCACATGAATAATATTCCCTCTTTGGGAATAAATATGGGGTTAAAAATGTCAAATATTTGTCACAGTTAGGGGGGCCAGAGGGGGGTCGAGGCTTAATATTAGGGAGGTACTGGCCACCCAGAACCGCCACTGAATATGGCAAAACACTTTCATAAAACTGGAATTGGAATGGACACAAACTAACAGAGCATGATAAATCCAAAGCTATCACTGTTCACAACACTAGCACGTCAATGAATGTTCTCCAGCTATTGTTCAAGCCAGTTCATTTTCGGGTTCACACGTTGCACGATCTTTTCAGAGGTGACAGGAGCCATGATGGTGTACGGTATATGAACTTATGCTTCAATGCACATTAAATCTCCATTTGAGGGAGCATGGCTTCAATACAGAAGAAAATTGGCTTTCAGACATAATTCATTTGACCAGTCTGTCCAGACAGAGATCATATCACAAGTGCTCGATTTATGGACAAGCTATGATGGACCAACTCATGTCTGTGTAATGGAGCAATTTCCACACAACAGGCAGATAAAACACCTATTATTGTGTATTTTTTTCTTTATTACAATCTGACAGCAGTAGAATTAAGCTCAACATCCCCAACGACACGACTTTAAGGAGTGACAGACTAAAAGAATAGGATGTAAGAAGTAATGTTCCTCAGTTTGGATCCTGTAACATCTCCATACCCTGCTGACATTAACTTATTTAAGTCGATAGAAAATAATCTACACTTGTTTTGTTTTCAACAAACCAATTGACAGATTTCTTTCATGTTCCTGCTTTTCTCTAGCCTATAATGTTTGGGCCCAGTTCAAATTGGGTAAAATTATGCAGCTCTTATGCAGATTGAAATCCGCACATTAAGCTTTTCAGACTTAGACAATGCAATGTATGCATTGCAAATTTTGGATTTGCCTGTCTTTGCGTACAGATTTATTCAAGTCTGTCTGTTTATGACCTAAGAATTGATGTAAAGTAATAACATTTTCAAGTGGCATACCGTTATGCAGAGAAACTGCAACACAGTTTGCCAACATTACAATATACTACAGTACATTTTTGCTCATAATACCACGGACTACTTGAATGTACAAGACTGAAAAGGTATAGACTGTTCTTTTGGGGGATTTGTACAATGTGAGTATCACCTGAAAGTGTCTTTATACTTAGACCTTTTAGTGACTGCAGTAAAATGTCCTCACTGGACTATCCAAAATAAACCATGTCACCAATCATATGCCCACGCCTGTGTGCAAGTACCAATTAGAAAGCTATAATGTTGTCTTTTCATGCTTTTATTAATCCGTCCTTGTGCCTTAATTACCGTGATAGCCGTGCAACTGTCAACTCTAGCAACTATGCAGTGTTACAGAAACTAAGGGCCAATGGCGCACTTCTTCACGGCAGTATTGCAGAATCTCGGTGTAAAAAAAGGCTTAAGTCAAAGTGGCTTTGTGTTAGATGTTTTGCATATGCATTTTTTCCTATTGCCAAAGTGGCATGGTAAGCATACACTATCATGCATCAGCAGAAGTTGACATACACTGCCAAACCAAGGCTAATTGTGACAAAGAGTCTCAAATACTGTAGGGCTTGAAAATGAAACCAACAAAAGTGAATGAAAAGGAACAACAGAGTGAATTTAACAAAAATAAAATTACAGATTGCAAAATGACAAAATAATAAAAGGTTAGGCACAGGATACCAAGAATGTTTCAATTAAGATAGCTCAAGTGAATGTAAGACATATTTTATATCATGAGGACGGTCTGTGTGCAGCATAGCATCTGAATTCAGCATCACTGCTTGTTTTGTAGTCTACAGGTAACAGCTAGCTGACTGCTTCTGAAGATCAAAGGGGCCTACTGGGTTCATATTCTGCAAGCATATCCAAAATTGTATTGTGGCCCTGTGCCACTATGTGATTTATAAATCAGTAGCAGCACTTTAACATCTCTTTGGAGCCAGTGAGAAGATTTAAGGCCCATCCAAATTAAATTCTGTTTTTCTGCCACAGCATACAGATGTGATCCATAAATTAAATGTAGTGTACCCTCTTAATAAATGTAAGTTATAATAAATATTAGTTATTAAATAAATATATTTAATTAATTTATAAGGAGAATTTATTTAATTTCATATTTCTAAATAGGCTACCAGTTGACATGCCTTTAATTATCAGTGCACTAAGACAGAGAGCCTTTTTGCAGAGTGATGTCCAAATTATCCCTTGTGAAGCATCTTTCTTTTCAATTGAAAAAAAAAACAATCAATGATAACTTTTGAAAATAACTTTTGACAAGATTTTTGACTGCAAAAAGCAACGAAATGGGGTGATCTTTGTCATCACCATGTTCATTTGTACTAATTTAGTCAGTTTGTGTGGTTCCAGTTTGAACTCCAGCAGCATCTGAATATTCTGCAGTTCTTTCCCCAACAGTTCACAATGCTTGAGACAAAGGCATAATTGGGTGTCTCTAAATCCTGTATAGAACAATATGCAGTAGTCAGTTCACTTATAGAGTCATAATCTCCTATTGTTTTCGAAAAAACATTTGTCAGAAAACATAATGCATTGGGGCATAACTGACGAGTGTAATCCATCATTTTAAATATCATTACTGCATAACATTCCATTATTTAAGTTGCATTTTGTCTACAGTAGTTTAATTGAACCAGAATTGAATCTGAGGACATTAGTCAATGTCTCCAGCAAGTCTTTGGCTCAACACAGTAGGGTCAAAGGTAATGAAAAAGTGAAACAAAAGTTTAATCAACCGTGGTAATTAGTGCATAGTACACTTGTGTTAGAAATAATACTGCCATACATGCACTATTTAACAGATGTATTATGATGATACTGTTAGTTAAAGGAACCTTTTACCGCTCATTATGTGGATATGCAATTTGTGCTGGTGACTGGTCACCTGTGTAATCCATTAAGGCAATAAAACAAAACAGTTTAAACAAAAGCCATGGATGAATTTATATATATAATTATATATCAACCATGTATCTTCATTTTACCTGGCAGCGAAGGAGGTTGGAATGTACTGTATGCTTTTTCTCTTTGGTCCACGGGGAATTGTTGGCATTGAGGAAAAGTATCGCCCCCTGCTGGTATAGCACCTTCATACATGCGTGTAATGTCCATGCCTCGGTGAGGCAAAATGTGACACTGACACGCCAAACCCAATGGACCAGCAGGTGTATTACACGCTTAGTCGTGATCAACCTGATCTCACAGAATTCCGTGAAATGAACACGGCACCTTAACTCAAAATCTGTGGCAGTTTCACGGAATCGCCGAAAATTCCGTGATGGGCTCACGGAAGAATTCCGTGAAATGAACACGGCCCCTTAAAATTCTGTGATGGGCCCAGGCTGGGCGCGATACTGGGTTGCAATACGGTGCCATTCATATCCCACGCTTTAAGCCTCCTAGAGGTCACGTTACTCTCCTGAAAATTACTTCCCATACCACCAGACAGTGATGGAAATATTACTCATTTTTATCTATTCACCAATACATTATGTAGACTTATTTTACTAGAAGGTTTTTCTTTGATAAATCTCTCCAGTCCCAAATAACATACTTGGATTTATTTTATTATTTAAAGAAAACTGAGATTATTGGAACAGTGTTAGGAAGCGGGCGTAGTCAGTGGTGTGTACATCAATGAATCATCTCTCAAGTCTCTGACTGAAATCAGTTCTGTCAACTTGAGATATTTGTAATATAGACCGAGAGATCAGTGAAATCCTTCTCAGAGAGCATGCATTAATGTGCCCATTTGCACCAGTAGGCTTTGAAACACAATTGTCAGTGAATCCTCTTCTACTCAAAAAGTCTGGTGGTTTTGGTATAAAACGATGTTTAAAATTGTGATGCATGGAACTGTTATATAAACCAAAGACTGAAAGCTGATTCAAAAGATAGAGTGTATGCACAGCCAAGCCTAAGGGATAATTGAGATTTGTTCATGTCTTTGTATTGGTATTTTTATAGTTTGCTAAAATAAAAATATTCAAATTAAGAAAGTTTGCCAATGAGCTGTTATTAAAGTCTCATGATTAACCATGAGCCACTCTTCACCCAGCATAGTGACATAAAGCAGTATAATGTTCATAACAATGCATAACATTTCATATAGGCTACAATGGGTAAAACTCGTATCAGTAATTATGACACTTAACCTTGTATTAGGTGTTACTATCATACTTTAAAAGTCGTATGAATGTTGTTATAAGACATTATGAAGATAAAAAGGAAATACACGTTCTACTGTAGTTTGTGTTCACTTTTTGAAAATGCATTGGGACTTAACATAAAGCATCCTTCTTTCCTTTATATTCCTCTTGTATTATTGATTGTGTTGTGTGCTGTTCTGTATACATTTTCTTGTTGTGTTTTAAAGGCCCATCTTTGAATGGGCATTAAGGTGTCCCTATTAATATTAACATAAAAAAAAAATGCTGAACCTAATGCCTCAAGTTTAGGGCCTCTTGTGTTCTGTTGTACAATATACCTGTATACAATATACTTGAAGAGCCCCTATTATACTCCTTTTCGGCTCATATTTGTACTCTTGAGGTCTACTAGAATAGGTTTACATGCTTTGATGTTCAAAAAACATCTCATACTCTCAAACTGCCCATGCTTCAGCTCCTCTGTCTGAAACACTGTCTGAGCTCTTGCCCCTCCTTCCTGAAAAGCCCAGTCTGCTCTGATTGGTCAGCCGGCTCACTCTGTAGTGGTTGGTCAACCAAATTCAAACAAGCCACTGGGCGGGCTGTGCTTGCTCAGGCAGCACCTATGTGCAGCACATACGAACAACTGGGCTGGCATTCTCAATCAGTGGCATCACTAATTGAGTCATTTCAAACAGGAATGTGGGCGAGGCATTTCAGGCGGTTGAGAAAAAGTGCTTTAAGTGGGAGAGAAAGCTCCATTTGGAGTGAAATGTGTTTTTTTTGTACTTTTTACATCTATTACATACACATACAACTATGTAACACAGTAAAAGATGGTTAAAAAAAAAAAAAAAAAAAAAAAAGCACAATAGGGGCTCTTTAATGCCTATTGCCACTCATTAGGTGGTGATGGACGCTAGCTACTATTCTTATATTTTATATGTACTGTATATATATTTCATTTATTTTTTGGATTTTCCCAATCTACAGTCCTTAGAAGGTGCCAGAAACTTAGGACCCTGTTGTTAGTGATGCAATTCATCTCAAAGTGGGTGAAAAGAACTAACAGGCAAGACGTGTGGAAGAATAACGAGATCCATAACCTGCTTTTAATAACAGGAGGACATAAGTTTCATTACAGTTACCATGGTTATAGGAGAAAAAAATGTGTCACTAAAATCTATGAGAATACTTATGTTTCCATGTAACCATAGTAATAAGTCCAAACCAGCAAACATTTTTGTTTCTTGGACTTTCCGTGGGTTGTATGCAAGACTCTGTAAAGAAGCTAAGCTAAGATAGTCATCACAGTGACAGTGGGAGACAGCTGACATTTTTTCCATGTACAGTACATGACTGAACATGTAACAAATTGAAACTTTTAGGCTGTGATAGATGGTCAAATCAGCCAGATGTTACTTGTTCAGTTAGTTAGATGCCTAAGGGAGAAAAAAATACAATACACCATGGACACTGAAACAAAAACTTTCCAATTACTTTTGAAAAGTTATCACTGAGAAGCCCACGGGCGTCTCTAACCTTAACCATGTGTTTTAGTAGCCTAATTCTGACATAATGTACGGTAAAGGGGCACCAACACTTCTGCTCAACCATGCACTTTGACAACCTCCCTACCCCTTTTATAGCATATACAGTAAAGACAACAGATTTGTTGGACTGAAAGAAAAAACAAAGGTAAAAAACATTGCTATTTAATGTAGTTGAGGCAATTGTGTTTCCTCCCAAACTGTTTTGGCAAAGCATATTAGCAGTATGTGAAAATATTTTATAGGAAGATAGGGTTGCTTGAAAGGTGGACCTTCCTTGTCATTGTGAGCACGACAATTGCACTTCACAAACTGATGGGCAGTTTGTTAAAAAAAACACAATACAGACAAGCTTCCCAACCATCTTCTAAACTTCACTACCCACTACAATCCTTATTCATGCCAGTTGTAGATTTAGAAGTCTGTGCACACATGTACCACAAACACACACATTCACACATACTCACACAATGCTTAACAACAGTAGTTGGTCCACTTGTGATTGGCAGATCATCCAGAGGCGACATAAAGCCTTTCTTCTACCCTCAAACTGAGCTGTCAGTCAAACTGGAACAGGGCAGCACTGCAATATGGGTGCTGAAAATAGCCTGTCCTCACCTCAGGCCCTTCAGGGGACACAGTGGGAACATTATGTTTAAGTCAGCCACAGAACTGAGAGGCCACATTCACCTGCACAGTCTGTGGTAATGTGGGGCTTGCCACTCCTAATTTTTGTTCAGACCCTGTAAGATATATGTCTATATCTATCTTTTCCCAGGAATGTAATCTTTTACAGGGTCTGAACAAAAATATATTACAGGAATTCCAATGGGATATAATGTCTGTACCAAAAGACATTTAGTTTTTTTTTTATACAATTTAGTCTGCATGTGTTGGACTTTCACAAATAGCCTGCTCTATAACTGTGAAAACTAACTTTTGGAATCAAACTTTTCAGGTAATAACTGAACAATCAATCCAGTTTTGGGGGGGTCAAGTGTGTATTAAATCATTTTGAATAGCAACCCACAACTGCACTCCTTCCTCAGTTATACTTACATGTGAACACATTGTTATCAGGTGCTTATAAAAAAAAACTACCTTTAAAATGCTAATGATGTATTGATCTAAAAATGTACTGTACATTGCATAAATAAACCAGGCCAAGATCAAATACCACATAGGCAAAGAAAGTCAAATCAAAAGCAGGTTGGCACACAACAAGGTAGCCCAGGGACAAAAACCTCTTTGTATTGTTTACCGGTAATCTTACCAGTTATCTCTCTCTACACTTAAAAGGCTGCCTCTTTGCTGACAACCCTTGCCCTCTTTCTGAAACACCTCCCTGACAACAAGTGGGCCATTCAGGCTGATTAAGTGGATGTTTGAAGGTTCATAATAGTTTCCATTTGTCAGCTCTGCTGCTTCCTCTTTCCTCTGCTCCGCAGTCACATTTATCTCACTGCTTTGTGTTTCGAACTAATGCTTTATTTATTTTTCTGGATAGCTCCCATTCTATGTTTGTTGTGTCATTTCTTTTAAATCCCCTTTCCTGCTCACTCTCCCTCTTACCTGCCCTGATCTTGTGCTTTGTTTACTTCCAGCTCAGGTGAAGCCTGAATGCTGTTCAAGGCAACCATGCTGAAAATCTCTTCTGATGCACAACAGAGTTGAGAATGCACCCTGCTTACTGCTTTGTAAAACATGCTTCGAATTCAAATTAGCAATGCATTACAAGCGCTTGTTATATTAGGTCGACACTCTGTGCTCTTCTGGATGTCAAGTAAAACCTTTGCATGCATTCCCTTCCCAGTTGTTTGCCATAAAATAAGGATGCTTGAGTTCAGAGTTTTCTTTCATATATTAATGTGTGGCTAAGTTCCTCCACCTTCAGCCTATTTACAGTATCTATAGAGTGTTTGAAAACCTCAGCTGCTTTTCGTCCTTTCTGCCAATCTTCCCTTTAAATGCGGGAAAGAAAATCACGAAAGCACTCAGCAGTTAGTTGCAGCAAACACAGAACACACCAGGCAAGGGATTGTGCCAACACATCCTCATACCTGAACAGAATAAGTTGATTTTCAAAGACACATACGACATAGATCTATTTACTGCCGCATGGTGGTGGTTAAGTCATGTGACCATTCTATGTAATGGAACGGGCACAGTTTTAAATACGTAGTAAATGTTGTGAAATGGAACTAGTTAAATTTAGGCAACAAAAATACATATTTGGGGTTAGGGTTAGTAAAATATCAGGTATTGGCTTAAAATTAGTCTGTTAGGTTCAGGGAAGTTGAGGACCTAAAGGCAGAGAGCAGGCAGGCAGGCAGGAGAAAGTTTGAGGTGGGAGATTTTAGTCCATTAAAACAAAGTGCAAATAAACAAAGGGAGTCCTGAAAGCGGCAGGCAAAAACTAATCCATAGTGCAGAAAACAAAAACAGGGAATCCAGAAAAACAAGAGGAGAAACAAACCAGAAACTTGAGAACAAAGGAATCCAGGGAGCAAAGAACCAGACACAAACTGACACTGGGCGACACGACACACACGCGCAATCACAAAAACACACAATGATCTGACGCAGGACAAGGGGGAACACAAAGACTAAATACAGAGGGTAACGCGGTAACAAGAGGCAGGTGACACAAGGACTGGGAAACAGGTGGAAAACATCAGGCAATCACAAGAGCGGGAAAACACAGGACATGAAGTAAAACCAGACAAGACAAGACAGAAAACCAGACTATCAAAATAAAACAGGAAACAGAACATAAAACATTACAAGACCAAAAATCACACAATAACAAGGAGACAAGACATGACAGAAAACCAGGCTACCAAAATAAGACAGGACAAAACACCATACAACCGTATTTTCGGTCAAATGGCCTTTTGAATGGGAGTGCTAAGGGCACTACTATGATTGCAACAAAATAGCTATTTTTAAAACACTAAGAAGGCTCGACATAACATGAAACTTTGCTCGAAGTATCAGCAGGGGCTCTACACGTGAACTCCAGCATTG
This sequence comes from Sander lucioperca, assembly GCF_008315115.2. Lineage (NCBI taxonomy): Eukaryota > Metazoa > Chordata > Actinopteri > Perciformes > Percidae > Sander > Sander lucioperca. Next base: position 31,767,255 of record NC_050187.1, read on the forward strand.
AGAACATTGTTTGTGTACACAGAGTTTACTAAAAAGAAAGGTTTTGAACAACTCACTTTAGCAGTTGGTTTTTCCGCTCGCCGCCATCTTGCCTGTCAAAAAGTTGAACATGAAATACACACGACTCAGTATTTCATACAATAGAATACAATAGTGCACCTGCTGAAAACAAGAAACAACTTACAGATACCAACAACAACAAAATTACTCAGTATTTCATATAATATTACTACACTAAAAACTGATATATTGTTTTTCTCTTTGGTGAATGCAATGCACTTCTACAATAAACAATAGACAGTGACGTCCCCATCTGTTTATTGTATCTGTAAGTTGTTTGTCATTTTCAGCAGATGCAATATTGTATTATTTGGACTAGTTACAACTTTGTTGGATATCTTCTTTCCATTGTGAAAGAGAATACATGCAAATGTATGTAATGTATTTTTCAAAAATTATAATTAAAACTCAAAATGTGTCATTTTGGAAAACCTGTTAAGATGTCCCGCAAACCATGATATATTACTATTTCTGTTTAGCATTCTCGTGAATTGCAGTATGTGTTTCTTGATTCCCATCAGATGTTCACAGGAAGCTCATAAAAGCTTTGCAGAGCAGAATTGGTTATGATTATGGCCATTTAAATTCTGCAATGATTTTCTCCAGAGTTGCAATGACAAGAACAGTTACACTTGGGAAAGCAAAGCATTGCTGCAAGTTACTTGGATGATACATTGCAATGTAAGACAACAAAGACAATATTTTATTTTAAGTAGGATGGAAATACTGTACATTGTAACAGGCCAACAAACAACGGCTGAAATCCAGATTGGAAATTGCACTTTTCAGAGGTTACTTTTCAGATAAAGGACTTGTGTCTGTGGTAAACAAATCGCAATAGAAAATAACCTTGAACTATTTCACTTTTACTGAGAAGATAAGACAACTGCGGATCACACCTATCCATTTGGATCCCAACAGCAGGCGTTCACTCATATTTAAATGGTATATGTTTGCAGTGTGATTTCCATTCAATATCTACACTAAAGTTTACTTAATTTGTTGTTTGTGCAAAACCTCCATCTCTACTGGCGAGAACCTTGCTCCTGTTTTGCCAGAAAGGCTCTTTGGAGGGCTGAAACAATTAAACTCTATATGTAGTTAAGCTCTATATGATTTGCTCCTGCTCATAACATTTGTGGTTAGCAATTCTAACGGATTATGCACATCTGTGTGGATTTGCATGCTGAGTCTTGCAAATGGCTTTAGTATTTTCTGCTGTGCTTTATTTTGCAACAACATACTGTAAGTGGATCCCTGATGATCCCTCATTATTTTATTTTTTCAAACAGCAATCATCACAAAAACCTTTTACCAGCTGCGTAAATGACACTGAACCCATTCTTGTAAGTGTTGGTTCAGTATGTTCAGGTTATGTTGTGTGTGCTCTCTCTTCATAGGTACAGTGTATTTTCATCTGGCTCTTCTCAAATGTTTGTTTTGTGTTAAGAGTTCCTTGTTGTGTGATGACATGATAGATTTTGTTTCATGTTAATAAAAATAGGTTTTCACCCTGTTAAACTTGTGGCATCACAACACACCACTTTGCCAGCTGGATTGTATGTGTCTGTGTTGATGCAATGCAAAACGTCATCATGTATCATCGATGAAATGAAGAGAAAATTCTGCAGCAACATTTCAGTGAGCTGGTTCTGAGTTCAGAAATAGCATCTCTGATTAGGTCTGGGTGGGAGCAAAGCATTTCTCCACAGCATAATTGTACTAGTATGAAGTGAAACCCAGCCCACTGTATCTCTGCCCTTTTTCACTCACTTTAAATACTTGAAACGAAAAAAAAAGGGTTACACTTTACGTGAAGGTATCTACATAAGAGTGACATGAAACTGTCATGAACGTAAACGTCGTAAACATTATAAACAAGTCATAAACGTTTATGACATAACGCTTCTTTTAGTAAGTGTCATTCGGTTTTTGTCATGATAAGTTATAGTTAGGGTTTGGGTTAGGGTTAGGTTTAGAGTTCATGTGTCATGACTGTGTCATGACTGTGTCATGTCACTCTTCTGTAGATACCTTCAAGTAAAATGTTACCAAAAAAACGTTATGCTGTTTTTAAATACAGGTGCAGGATGGTTTTAAGGGATAATATTTTTTTTTACTCTACTGTAAGCCTGCAAGTATTAGAGCCATTTTGACTTTCCAGATACAGATCTCTCCAATCCAAACTACTCCATCTGTCATTCTGCAACGCATTTCAATCAGGAGAGCCTTTCTTGCAGATATACAAAGATTTATTGTACGTATGCATGATATGAAATGTACAGTCTTTGGAGATTAGACTCAATCGTTATGAAATGATATTTTTTAAAGGGGTAGAAAGCCAAAAAATAATCCCCCGATGGAGTCTAGACACTGATGGTGGCGTGAGGAGCCCGAAGACCGAACCGGGGAGCCGACGGCAGTGGCCTGCCGGAGGAGGAACCAGGAGCCATGCATGATGAAGACCGGAGGAGCAAGGGGAGGAGGAGGAGGGTTGTGCTCTTAGCCTGAAATGACAACTGCGCAGCAGAGAGAGACAGATTTAAAACAGGGATGTCATGCTGTGATTGGCTTGTGAAATTCATGGGCGCTTCTGATTGGTTAAAATAAAAGTGAACGCCTCTAACAGCTGTTCAGTTTAGAGAGAGAGAGAAAAGTGATTCAGTTTAGAAGTCTTCCTGAAAGAATTTACGCTGAGCTCCATTCTCATGAACCGGTTTGTATGGTATCCCGCAAAATTACAGGGACTGCCGACCCGTATTCTGCCTTCATCTCAAACTCATTTTCTGTATTACGACATGTTTTTAAGCCATTATTTGACATACATTTTTCCGCTGCAGTACAATTAACATTAGCATTACCAACCAGCGTGAGTGGACAAATTACCTGATCAGAGGCAGATGGCAGACAGATGGATCCATTCCCCAGATATTGGTTCACCTTGTCATTGCTCCATGGAGGTTGTACATGTACTTTGAGATAACAAGAGAATAACTGTTGTTTTTGACACCTAAATCAAAGTGATCTAATCTACAACCTATTTAGTGGAAGCAATGATTGGAAATGGTTTCCCCGGGGTGATTTTTTGAATGTCAGTTCAATATATGAATATGAATATACAAGCTCTGACTGTGTTTGGAGCAATTTGCTGACATGATTAAATGAATCTAAAGTATTACTAATGACGGAATATCCTCAAAATTCAAGACAAATTGAAAGAAAAAAAATGAGCATTAAATGATATAACTGCCTTTGACTTTGCACCAGTTTTAATTATGACCCCTATTTTATGGGTTGGTTACATATGTGACCCAAACCACGATCTTTCCCTAAACCTGACCAAGTAGTTTTGTTTCAATTTACAACGTGAACCACTTGCTGCGGCCATTTCACAATGTGCGTCTGTCGCTGGTATGAGGACGTGTTGAAACAAACGTAATCCGAGAGAAAATACATCTCCCTCTAAACATTGAGAATGCAGTTTGGTTGTATAGGCGCGTTTTTTAATTCTATATTTTTAATGTGTGATTAACATATCACATTCAACAAATCACAGTTTCAAATGTGTGGAGATGGCTTTTGCATTTGGTGTGCACTCCAGCAGTTTGCTTGAAAAGAACCTGTCGCAGTTTAACAGCATTCACACAAACTTAACTGGAAAAAAAAACCCAACCTTCTAATCAGCTCAAGAGTAAAGAACCTTGACATTTTTTTCTCTCCACCTACCTTCACTTTGGCAACTTTAATGCAGCACACTCATTTCCTGAAGAAGGCTGGATGTATGTGAGGGAAGGTTTTGTCAAGGATTTTCTTTGTAGGAAGATAAATCCCTTTACTGTCACCAAGTGGGAGGAAGCCTTAGCATGCTCATTCTTCCCCAAGTGGATATTATTTATGCACAGTTGTGTTCAAACACCAAACATATGTCAAGTGGAAAGATTGATATATTGACGCACTTGACTAAACTTTATAACACTACATGACTGTGTGGTATCTTTGTAGTTTTCTATAGTTAACTGTTCCAAGCTTCATTTTAAATTCAGCTGTTATTACCATCATTGCTTCCCATCAAACACATGATGATGATTTTATTTTCTTGAATGCACAAGAGACAAAATGAAGGACTTCTTGCTGTGACAAATAATAAAGCATATATACTGTGCATTGCAATAAGCTTTGTTGATAGATAATAAAGGTGATAGCTGCACAATTTTCACTAGACGTACACCAAAAAAACAAATAATACAATAGGTTGTCATACTAATGTAGCAAGCATCAAACAAGTTTGACTGCCAGTTCCTTCCAGGGAAAACCTGGGGTCAGGACCTCTGAAGAGATCGCAAGACAAATCTAAAGTGAGCACGAGATGACATGAGATAGAAATTAAAATCTTTGATTTTTTTTGTGATACTTTTACCCCTTCATGCCTGCAAAATGTTCAAGCCTGCAAAAAGTTCTATGGCACTGTGTTCACATTACAGCACTTTACTTAGTTTAAAATACTTCTATTATAGGTAAATAATGGTCTATTGGTGAAATAGCATTGATTCCTTCGAGGGGGGGATACATTTTGTCCCCATTGATAAAAATAATTCAGCAGAGGCAGCGATCTATAGACCACAAAGGGGGAAATCCTACGCATCCCCCCCCCCGGCAAATCGCGCCCTGCAAATATAGATATGAGGCGGTATGGCCCTCCTCTACCTCCTAGTTCGCTCAGTAAGCTGTTATCATCTATTATTAAGCTGGATCACACATTCTCGTCAATATTAGATGCTCAGAGCAACTGCTTGACCATGGTAACATTAGTTTTGTTTGAATTCTTAACTGGACTTCCAGAGAGTTTAAAAAGTGATGCCAAAGGTGTAATGACTACGCAAACGGCTACCATGATCATGTGAATAGATGATAACGGCCTTCTGAATCTATGGTGTAGCAGGCCCCTTCTAACCCATATCTATGAGGCTGATAAGCACTGTCAACATTCAAAACATGTTAAAACCCTTCAAAATCAAGCAATCTGAGAAATAAATGTGACTCTTTGGTTGAACTGCTCACAGCTCATGTCCACAAATAGCTGGGAGGAGGGCTCACAAGTAGTTATTGCTATGTTTTAAAGGGTCCGGAGCAGAAAATTGTTGGGAATCACTGCCCTAATACATGCTATTTTTCTTCATTCTATCTAATATACTTAGCTTCTGTCTAACTGTCATTAACATAAATTACACCTGCCCTGTACCAGTTACTCATCGCTAGTGACTCCAACAAGCTTCTTATCTTTTTTTGTCTTCTTTATGTCAATTTCTTTTTCTTTCTTTCTTTCTTTCTCTTTCTTTCTTTCTTTCTTTCTTTCTTTCTTGGTACTTTGCCATCTCACTTGCAATGTTGTAATCTGATTAGTAGCCAGCTGGCACAAATGAAACAAAGACTGGGTGCAGGATTTTAAACAGTTCAAACTGTGCCATAGGATTAAATGCTTCAGATTGCCCACTAAGGGGATGTAGCTTAGTTAGTTACCAATGTCACATGTCATGACAGCATCAAAGTGGTTTCTGAGGTCAATACTGCTGCTGCTGCTGCTCCTGTTCTTTTTCTGCACCAGACTCAATAATGAATATACTAGTTAAAGTTGGCATCGAAGGACCAGTGCTTCCTCTCAGTGGTTCCCACCAGGAAACTTGTGTTTTCTACTGCCCTATTTCTAAAAGAGATAAGGCGGGTGAAATCCCATGCCACAACCAACTGTGATTCAAGTTGATCTCAGTGATACAGAAAGAAAGCATGCTGTCTCGTAAGCAGCATGTGTTATTTTCAGAAGAAATAAAAATGCACTGAATCTGGCTCAGAAATTCAGATATGAAAGAGTTTAAAAGAGAGGACTTTTGGTACCATATTGCCTTCACAGCGGGAAGTAGGGACAACTGAGGAAAACTGCCACTGTCCTCTGAGTAAAACAGTGGTCAAACAAGTAAAATGACAGACACAGATTGGGCGATTTTATTGATGAGAAGGCAAGAATCAGAGAAAATGAGAGACAGAAAAAGAATATCTAATGAATAAGGCTGAGTCAGCGATGGTTTAAAATGATGCAGGTGCAGAAGCAACCTGTTCTCACCCCCAACTCGTCGAATACTGACGCTTGGTCAGTGTCTCTCAGCGTCAGATAACGACAAAAAAAAATCACCATTTAGCATCCGTACCGCTTGCAGATAACTTTAGGGAAAGTATGCAGATTTTCTGTTCTGCCGTACATGCAGATAAATGTCTCCAGTACCCGGAGGTCTGTCTTTATCTGCTGGTAAATCTCCTGTTGGATGTCAAGCTTCAGAAGGGTTGAAAATCGGCAACTTTCCCTCTTTAGCTTTTAGTTTCGCACGGCGCCATAGCAACCATAAACAACACTGGCTCTAGTGTTTTGCTGCTTCCTGTTTGGTGCTGGAGGGGGTGCACCCATTGGTTGTTGACGATGTTTACATGATTTTTCTTCACTACCAAGATTTTGTTGGAACGTCAAGACGGGAAGTGTTTTTGACACTTTCAGGATCATCTGTTTGAAATGCAAACAGTTAAAAAGTAACTACCACAATGAGTTATTTAACTAAAACAGTGAAATTGCTCTTCCTATTGTACAGTGAACAGGCCGAGCAGCCAGATGGAGTCTGACTGAAAGAATAAATCGCGTCCAGAGAAAGTGGAAGTCTCAAAGATTGTGTTAACATGCAGCTAAATGATATATTAAGAAGAATAATGTACTCTTACTTAAGTAACCCCACATCAATATACAATAACAAACACACTACACCCAATCTCACTGAAACTTCAAAGTAAGAGCAATATTCTTATGCATATTAATGGTTAATTCAATTCAACAGTTTCACTACTTTTCACTGAAGCGGTGTGGATAATTCAAAAGCAGTTTGCATGGAAATGTCATCACTATCTCAGAGGCTGTCATGAGATAAGACAGACTTGTTCTAGTCATTTTTACATTTTAATAAGGGATTTAATAGGTGGCATCATTAAATAAAATAGTGCCAGACACATCATAAAACAACATTTATTTTTTCTTTTATGAGCCATTCAAAACAAAAGACATGGAGAATATGAAATAATGAAACTATAGCAGTAGATTGGCAGAAGGAGTGGGCGGGCACTGCAGTGGAGAGCCAGAGTAGATGCGTGACTGCCAGCATTGTTGCATTGTGCTCAAACTATTTTTACCTTTTTGCATATAACGTAAAATGTTAGTATCATGTGGACTTAACATGAAACTGAAGGGCAGTGTTTCAGATCCCTCTCCGGTTGAAAGCTTCAACTCTCCATTGCACTTGTAACTGCACCCATCAGTGATGTCACAGTGTGTATATATGTACATAACTGCAGCAAGGCTAGGAGGTAAACCACTGAAGGCCAGCAAAAAAAAATGATAATGGAACTACCACAGCGCTATAAATTAAAACTCATGAATGGACCCCAGCAGGCAACCTGTTCTCACTCCCAACTCATGAAATACTGACGCTTGGTCAGTGGCTCCAAGTGTCAGATACCGATGCAAAAATCACCCTTTAGCGTCTGTGTGGAACACGGCAGGCATTGCAGCAGCTCGACCACAGCGCTGTAAGATGACATAGTATTAAGAGAGACAACGGTAGTGAATAGTATGAAGGGAGGTTGGTTGGGGTGGTGGATGGGTCAAACAACACAGGACTTTCCCCCAGGAGTCCGGGATTTGTGTCCCATTTTTGTCCCTTGTGTCACTGAAACGTACATTTTGTAACCCATCCATCCATCCATCTTCTTTCACTTATCCGGGGTCGGGTCGCAGGGGCAGCAGCTCCAGCAGGGGACCCCAAATCCCTTTCCCGAGCCACATTAACCAGCTCCGACTGGGGGATCCCGAGGCGTTCCCAGGCCAGGTTGGAGATATAATCCCTCCACCTAGTCCTGGGTCTTCCCCGAGGCCTCCTCCCAGCTGGACGTGTCTGGAACACTTCCCTAGGGAGGGGCCCAGGGGGCATCCTTACCTATGTCCAAACCACCTCAACTGGCTCCTTTCGATGCAAAGGAGTAGCGGCTCTACTCCGAGTTCCTCACGGATGACTGAGCTTCTCACCCTATCTCTAAGGAAGACACCAGCCACCCTCCTGAGGAAACCCATTTCGGCCGCTTGTACCCTGGATCTCGTTCTTTCGGTCATGACCCAGCCTTCATGACCATAGGTGAGGGTAGGAACGAAAATTGACCGGTAGATCGAGAGCTTTGCCTTCTGGCTCAGCTCTCTTTTCATCACAATGGTGTGATAAATTGAATGTAATACTGCCCCCACTGCGCCGATTCTCCGACCAATATCCCGTTCCATTGTCCCCTCACTCACGAACAAGACCCCAAGGTACTTGAACTCCTTCACACACCCTCTGGTCCCCCTTTTTGAACAGGGGAACCACCACCCCTGTCTGCCACTCCTTAGGTACTGTCCCAAACTTCCACGCAATGTTGAAGAGGCGTGTCAACCAAGACAGCCCCTCCACACCCAGAGCTTTCAGCATTTCTGGACGGATCTCATCAATCCCTGGGACTTTGCCACTGTGGAGTTGTTTGACTACCTCAGCGACTTCCACTAGGGAAATTGACGACAATCCCCCATCATCCTCCAGCTCTGCCTCTGACATAGAGGGCGTATTAGTTGGATTTAGGAGTTCCTCAAAGTGCTCCTTCCACCGCCCTATTACCTCCTCAGTTGAGGTCAACAGTGTCCCATCCTTACTGTACACAGCTTGGGTGGTTCCCCGCTTCCCACTCCTGAGGAGGCGAATGGTAATCCAGAAGCACCTTGGTGCCGACCGAAAGTTCTTCTCCATGTCTTCTCCGAACCTCTCCCACACCCGCTGCTTTGCCTCTTTCATGGCAGAGGCTGCAGCTCTTCGGGCCCTTTGGTACCTTGCAACTGCCTCTGGAGTCCTCCGGGATAACATATCCTGGAAAGACTCCATCTTCAGTCGGACGGCTTCCCTGACCACCGATGTGTCCACCACGGTGTTCGTGGGTTACCGCCCTTTGAGGCACCTAAGACCCTAAAACCATTGCTCCTCGCCGCAGCTTCAGCAATGGAAACTTTGAACATCGTCCACTCGGATTCAATGCCCCCAGCCTCCACAGAAAGTCTGTCAGACAGGGGCCTCCTCCAGACGTTCCCAATTTACCCGCACTACCCGTTTGGGCTTCCAGAGTCTTCCCCCACCCCCTGACCCAACTCACCAACAGATGGTGATCGGTTGACAGCTCTGCCCCTCTTCACCCGAGTGTCCAAAACATACGGCCTCAAACCAGATGAAACAATTATAAAATCAATCATTGACCTTTGGCCTAGGGTGCTCTGGTACCAAGTACACTTATGAGCATCCCTATGTTCGAACATGGTGTTCGTTATAGACAATCCATGACTAGCACAGAAGTCCAACAACAAACAACCACTCGGATTTAGATCAGGGAGGCCGTTCCTCCCAATCATGCCTCTCCATGTGTCTCCATCATTGCCCACGTGCGTGTTGAAGTCCCCCAGCAGAACTATGGAGTCCCCCCCTGGAGCCCCATGCAGGACTCCATTCAAGGTCTCCAAGAAGCCTCACACCCTGGGCAACTCCGGAGAAGAAAAGAGTCCAACCCCTATCCAGGAGTATGGTTCCAGAACCGAGACTGTGCATAGAGGTAATCCCCACCAGATCTAATTGGTAGCGCTCCACCTCCACAAGTTCCGGCTCCTTCCCCCACAGAGAGGTGATGTTTCATGTCCCCAGAGCCAGCCTCTGCCGCCCGGGTCTGGTCCGTCGAGGCCCCTGACCTTCACTGCCACCCGTGTGGCAGCGCACCCGCCCCCCAGCGGTTCCTCCCACAGGCCCATTTTGTAACACCACCCAAAATATTTTCCTAAACCTAACTGTGCTGTTCTTGTGCCGCATGTGAGTTAAACGTACATCCCAACCCAGAGCGTCAAAAAGTGACGCGTAAAGTCCTGACCAAGGGCATCTCAATATGACGCTAAAGGAGACTTTTTGCGTCAGTAACAAACGCCAAAGGCACCTGACCAAGTGTCGCTTTTTGATACACTGGGAGTGAGAATGTGTTGTGATATACAATAGGAGACAAGTTTGTTTGGTCCAAACTTTTATGTCATTGTGTTTTCTTATTACACACAAGAAAGAGGTGAACATTAAACAGCTGATATACATAACATACCAATGTTTAAACTGGGGGTTATGCTTTCCAAAGCCACAGTTGCTCTTGTCAAACTGGAATGCTTCCAAATGTATGCACTATTTGTTTAAAATATAAAATAGCAGATAACTTTAGCTACCTGTAGTGCGGTAGCAATTGACTAGGGTTGGGCTTTGTTTGGATTTTAACGATTCTGATTCCAATTGCGATTCTTCCTTTCGATTCTGGATCTTATCGATTCCTGATTCCGATTCTTTGAGGGGTGGAGTTGAAACGGGTCACATGCTTATTTCACAAATAAGAGGAAAGTTTTATTTTGATTCAATGGTGGATTGCAGTTTTATTATTTCAGTTCTTTTTTAACGTAAAATGAAGCCACACTGGAGTGCTGCTTACTATGCTCCAAGGCTGCAACACAACAAACGCCTGGCTGCTACAGAAACCAAAACTTTTGCATGTTAAATTTGGAACCCATGATCAGATATGAAACCAAACCCTCCAAATGATTCCAATAAAGAAATGATTCTACTAGAATCCAAATTTTTGAAACGATTCCAAGTAGGAATCGGTTCTTGATGCCCAACCCTACAATTGACTCCCCTTTATTTTACCACGTCAACTCCTGAGTCTGCTCATCTTGAGCTTCTCCTGAGTTTGATTCAGAGTTTTCATCAATTTTAGCTAACGTGAATCAAACCCAGGGGTAGCTACAGAGGAGTAGATTCAGGAGATGACGGCTTCAAATATGAGTCAGAGGCCGGGTGTGTTATTATGATGGAAACTGTCTGGGGAAGCTTTGAGAGGAAATAACGGACACAACCACAACAGCAAGCAACACAATTATAGATTCCCAAAGCATCATGTATCAGCAAGGGCTAATCACTGAGCATCTCTGCAGAGTTCATGTCCTCAAATACAGTATTTTTAGGTATCACGTAACATAATCATAGAACTTGCACTCCATAGGCAAAGCACATAACCATATTTCACTAATCTGGTGCATGGAATCAATTCAATCTCTGAGCTTTCAGGCTACGTTTCGCCAGATAGCCAGTCAAAGTCAACAGAAGTCTTGGTCCTGGTTGGTACCAAACTGTAGGTTGTCCAAAGGTAGGTATGGTGTGCTACATATAATCAGCTGTTTCCACCATCTTTGTTTTTTTAATGTTGTTGAACATCTCTTCCTTAGCTCTTGTTGAGTATAATTGAAAGACCTGATTGATGGTTGTAATTTCAAAAAGCTTGGTTTCATTCATCCAGCAATAATAGAACATTTCATCAAGGGTGACTTAAGGGACAGTTGTGTGCAAGGTTAACATGAGAGAGGTGGAATTAGGGGAAGTTTCCATATATTTGCAGATTGTATGAGTTCATTCATACAATAGAACAGAAAAAGTCACAATGCCAATATTTACTTGTGCATACCCACAATTTTCTCTGCCTTTGTTATTGTCCCCTGGGAGACCTGATGGCAAGAGTTAGAATGATGGAGAAGAGAAGGAGAATGGAAAAGAATCAGTCAGTGAACACTGTCTGCTCTCTTCAGGGGAAAGGGGACGTTCAGTACTGCAAACATTCAGGCAGATCAATTTGACAAGGAGACTGGAAATCAGTAGAGAGGCACGCATGTCACAGCCAGAAAAAAATCACATCCAACACATACAGTACGTACTCACACATTCACACAAACAAATACACAAGCCTTCTTCTACCCACTCACTCTCATATTGCAGATTAACAAGCACACAGAGACACAAACAAAACTGAACTTTCCAAGTTAGAACAAGAATAGTTGTGTTTCTACCAATTTAATGAGGGCAGAAAACATGTCTATGTGCACATGTGCAAGCATGTTAATTTTTCCAGTGCTGTGCCGTATTATTGAGACAGATGGGGGAAAATGGAATTGCAAGATGTAAAAAAAAAAACCTGCCTATTAATGCCAATTCTTCAAACGTCGTCAAGGCATTCTAGTAAAAATGTCGTAATCAACTTATGAGAAACGTTTTCCATGTACTCACTCTACTCCACTCTACTCTACTCACTGTAGCTCTTGTTGTTTCCGGCCACTACCACCTCGGCAGTCAAAACGAGTTGATATCCGAATGCGAATGAACGAACTCCATATGAGGCTCCTTTTTCAACTACGAGGTCAATATTGTTTTTGAATAACGACAAAATAAGAAATAATCCATGCACTCATATGGAACTAAGCTTTAGGAGCTTTCCATCTTTACTCTCCTCCCTGTTACGTTGCATTCGGAAATCGATGTTTTTGGCTGCAGCCAGAAACAACAAGAGCTACGGTGAGTTGTTCAAAACCTTTCTTTTTAGTAAACTCTGTGTACACAAACAATGTTGTCAATGCTTTCGTTAAGGTGTAGAGCCCCTGGTGATACTTGGAGCAAAGTTTAATGTTGTGTCGAGCCTTCTTAGTGTTTTAAAAATAGCTATTTTGAGGCTAGCATAAAAGTGCCCCTAGCACTCCCATTCAAAAGGCTATTTGACCGAAAAACGTAAATACGGTAAATCTTAATCGTTGCGATTCCGTCCTAAATATGCTTTTAAACAAAAGTTTGACTCGGGTACATTCACAAAAAGACCCTAGGTTGCATTTTGGCGAGAGTTACGCTTTAAGTTGTGTGGGAAACCGGAACACCCAGAGAAAACCCTATGCAGACACAGGGAGAACATGCACACTCCACACTGAAACGACCGGGATGACCTGGGTTCGAACCCAGCACCTTCTTAACATGTGGCCACAGTGCTCAGCATTGGGCCAATGTGCTGCACTTCTTTAAAAAAATTCACTACACTGCACCAACCTCCTCTTCATGCTACTCCAATCTATCAGTTAATGTCACAGTATCCTTCAAAGGGAAGTATGTGGCAGACACTATATCAGTCCTACCAAGTAGAATTGAATTTAGTTCCATTCAATTGTATCACATAATGGTGTAAAACGTACGCAGAATTAATTCCCCACAGCTCATTCATTCAGACGTCTATGACCTCTTTGAATGATCCTTTGGTCTGTCCTTTCCTTCCCTGGCTCTTCACCTTTGCATTTGTTGTGCAGATTGTTACAAAATATAGGCTGTTATATATTAAATATGTCAATTTAATATATGACTATGCATTTGAGACCCTTTATTCAGTTGATAAAGTACAAATAAAATAGAAATGTCTCACCAACCTCACCTTGTATTCCTGACAATTTCTTCAATACTTCTCCTACCACACTCCATTTCTCTCCCTATCTTCTGAGTACCTGTCTTGTTCTGCAGTGTGTTGCTCTGCTCAGAATTCACATCATGTTCTACCTTTGAGTGACGGCTGACTGACAGTCCATAACCTCTTCCTGGAGTTACCAATTTAACAAACATGCTGTAATACATTGAGATGCAAAAATACCAAACCAAATGCACACAGGTATACACACAAACACACATATACATGCACATTCACTCATATACACATGCAATGGCACAGTTGACATTGTAAATGCACACTTGAGATAAAACACGAAATATGCAGATGAAAATACACATGCAAATAAATGAAACAATGTACCCACACAGGCAAGCCAATATGTTATTCATTACTGTCAGTGGAGTAGTGAGTATACAGTAAGATAAATGTAATAACAGAGGAATCTTCTCCACCTGCCATTCATCTGCAGCTGATAGCTGTGAGTCAGTTGGACAAACAAAACAACTTAATGTTGTATCATTTTGGTGGAGATGTAGAGAAAACACTATTTTAGCTTCAGGCAAACGGCATTTTTGAAAGTATGCATGGTTCACAGTTAAGTTTCAAAACATCCCTGAGATTAGAGGTGAGTTTGTGCTTTGTGTGCTTGTGTTTAAAGCCCCCAACGTCTCCTTCCAGGCGACCGTTGACTTCAAGGCACCTAACCCTAACCTTAACCCTAACCCTAACCATAACCATAACCATAACCATAACCATTGCCTAATCCTAGTGCCGTTGGGGGCTTAAAACACTGATAAACTGATTTTGTAATATTAGAGCATCATTGGGAAAAATGAACTGTCACATACTGGCTACTGCGTGGGTCCGGTGTCAATGCTGAGAACCAAATATCTATTGATGCAATAAGAAAGCAGTTATAGTGTCATTGGCCTAGGTCCTTGCACAACTGCTTCCTTCCATGTTTATATTTTCAATAGGGCTGCACGATATGATGTAAATATGCGATAAAGTTGTTGAATATCGCAACGACGATATTTCTTGCGATAAATAAACATGTTAAAATGTACTCAGTTCTGCATTTCTGCTGCTTTCAGTATTAATACAACAAATCGCTTGTCAAATTTAAAACAAATGAAAGGAAATCATTTCCAACATTGTTTTTTTGAACAAATTGAACATTGAATCAAACATAAAAGGCATCACTGAAAAAAAGAGACATTTTAATCTGCAGTTTTCTTATTTTCTTTAAACTAGCACAAAAAAAACGCGATATGTTGCAGCCTTTTGTGATATATTGCGCCAGTTGCTATTGAGATAACAATAAAAAAAAAAAAAAACGATATATTGTGCAGCCCTATTTCTAGTCCTATTCAATGAATTTAGGCTACTGTTTATGTCTGTAAATATAAACTGAAGTTTTGACAGAGTAGAGAAATGTTAGAAACAGGCTGTAACAATGGTTTGGCCTTTTAAAGTCACTCATAAGTGCCTAATGTCATTTTATGGCACCAGCTGCCTGTAGACTTGTGACCTTTGACTGCTCTGCCATCCACCATGACATAATTCTTCAGGGATGAGATTGGCCTCTGGTCTTTGGAGCTGACATGTCAAGAAGCACTATAAGTAATGGAAGTGTGTTTGTGCGTGTGTGTGTGTGTGTGTGTGTGTGTGTTTTACCCCGTTTTTTACAGTTTCAAGGTTTTTTTTGTCCCTGTAATACTTGTGTCATCTTATCCTAGCTTGCTAAGCTAACAGGTGACATGTTAGCAGGGTCTCTCTCGTGGGCTCAAGTTTTACATCAAACACAATGGGCCAATCTTGCACCCGGCGCAGCGCAAAGCCTGATGCAAGTGTCTTTGCTAGTTTAAGACCAACGCATTTGTCAATTTTGCCGTCTAGCGCCCACGTCGTTTAAATAGCAAATGCACCTGCGCCCATCTGTACGCCCATGGGCATGCTGGTCTTACAGGGAGGTGTGTTCAGGTGAATTCTTGTCGTATTGCTATCTTGATGCAGCGGAAAGTGATCGCGCCATTGACCAAAAAAAATCTGGTCTAAAGTCAATAGCGCAGCATTTCATTGTTATTTTAACAGCAAATTAGTAAAATGCGCCTACGCTCGTGCACAGCGAGTACATACTATGCTTGTTATACACGCAGGTTTTCGCCCAAAACACACCTATGATTAATTAAGACACTAAGTACAACCCTTTTGAACCATGCGCCTGGCGCACGAACCCTTTTTTCCGCCGTTAAACTAGCAAAAGTGGATTCGTACACTCACTAAATGCACCTGCGCCAGGCGCTTCACACCGTGTGCTTAGATCATTACAATAGGGCCCAATATGTTTCACTTAAACCCCCCAGTAGTCAGGGTTCAGGATAGCCTATCCTGAGGCCACAAGTTTCAGAACACATAAAGTAAAACACCACTGCCTGAGCTCTGTGTGAATCTGAAATTCCATCCTATACAAAGATCAAATGTCTCTTAGGTAAATGCCATAAGAACCACTGCATATCCATCATATATGTTTACGATCTACCTATAATTCTGTCTAATTGTTCATGCTGTAATTTTACTATGTTGGTTCATCCCCTTCTATTGCTCCTCCCGAAGTTTCTTCAATTTGTTTTCTTCCTGTTAACTGAATTTTTGGGGACGTTTTTCCTTCCCAATCGAGGGTCTAAGGAAAGAGACTGTCATACACTGTCGACGTGCTTATTAAAAGCAGTATGATTTATAATAACGCTGTGTTGTGGTGGTCTCTCCCCTCTTCCTGCTTCTCAAGGTATTAGGTAATACAGGTAGACTGACATACAATTTAACCAGTCAGAGAGCCAGAATAAGCAGCTACGCTGTGAAGAAGTGAGCAAAGTTGGTTGACGGCACTTTCATAGCCTACTGCACATGTACAGTAAAATTGTTGTTGTGGACTTAATAAACTACTTGTTCTGAGCACAAATAAGCTGTATCTGCATCCTTCCAGTGCACCAGATACTCAGGAATGTCGCCACAGACACTAGACACCACAACTCTGGTATACTGAGAAATACTGAGAGCTTTCCCTCGGGTGACAGGCTTAATCAGCATTGTGTGAACTGTTTTGGCAAGGGATGCAATGTAACAGAAGTTCTGCACTCTAGCTTCAATGTATGGTATATTTTTGGCATTATGAGTTAAGTGGAAAAACTGTAATATCCTCTTCCATTTCAAAACATGTAAGACATTTTATTTTGGCATCCTGTCATAAATGTTGTTTCCCGTCTTTCCTGAAAGGGGTTGTTTCCTTTTGTGCACTACTCTGATACTGACTTTGCTTCCCCCCTGACCTTTTTCTTTCCCTGCTGTCAAATGCAAAGTGAAAACACTTTGAGGTACAACATTTTAGACCAGAGTATAATATTCCAGTCAATTCCCATCATGTGGTGTTCTAAAGAGGTAATTTGTCATCTGGAAGTACACACAACCTCCAGTGTTAGAAAAGTAATTACAATTAATTAGATTAATTAAAGTAATTCAATTTAGAGTCATGTTGCAAATCTTGCAATTGTCCTGCACAATCAACTTGTTTGTATGTATACATACATACACTATAGGTGAGTAAGACAAGTAATCAGGATTTTTCCTTTGATTTGACTCCTCCTCCTCCCTGAGCATTCTTCTCATCCTCCTTTTAGTTAAGGTAAAATAAAATCCTGCTATCCACTGCTACTCCCTCTTTTAAAAGGAGGATGGGATAGTTTAAAGTATTAATAGGTTTTTAAAGGACAGGTAGACTGTCATCCTCCTGTGCTTTAGTAGGATTTGTAGATAACCTTTACCCTGAAGACTTCCAAATGCGCAGATATCGCTGTTGAAGAAATAGGGACATGCTTTATCTGGCCCGCAGCTACACTCACACTCCTCAGACATTTAGTTTTTTCAATAACAGCTTACCTGAGTGGATTCAAAGCATGCCCCTGACCCAAAAGAACAGGTTTTGGTGTTGACGTCAGTTTGAGCATTAGAGAGGGTCAGAGAGAGAGAGCAAGCCTTTTAAAATACTCCTCTGGCTTTCCCCGAGGCATTGAATGTATAAGAAAGTATAAAATGTGGCACGCCAACAAAGCCAGCAAGGCCTGTAGACATTTAGACTACATTTGATTAAAATATCATTGCTGACTCATTTTGGCCACAGGCCTTCTTCAAAGCATTAATGGTGTTAACGGTCCTTTCAATAGGCAGACAGACCATGTTGTTATGGCACTGCTAAATATCTTAATACTAACAATAATAATAATTGTATTCATATAGCACACACTTTTCAAGTTAAAGAGGAGGCCAATGTGGATTGTGGGCATACAAAGCCTGTGACTTTGACACGAAAGGCCGTGGTTCAGATACCGACACAAAAATCACTCTATAGCGTCTGTATGGAACCATAGACTGTATAATATTAATGGACAAAGCATCCGGTTCAGTGAAGTGCTGCAAATGCGGAAGTGCCTTAAACCTGCCTTCTATCTGAATTCCAGCGTTTGCAAAAGGTTGGTTTCTGTAGAAGTCTATGAGAAAGTGACCCACTTCTCACTTGATTTATTACCTCAGTAAACATTTTCATAATGAGTTTATGGGCTCAATTGCTAGTTTTAAGTCTTCTGCAACACAGAATGATGTTCATTTTTTTAATTAGGGTCTCTTTGATTGATTGATTGACTTTTACGGAGAAACGTAAAAGTGCTGATAACTCCTCTATATCAAAAAAGAAAGTAAGGCTCTATCTCAAGAGTAACCTCAACTTCGGTTTCAGGGGGGGGCTCAGCTTTTCTTAGACATGAGTAGGGGGGCGCCAAGGAAAAAAGGTTGGGAACCACTGTTTTAGGGCGTGGCTATGATGTGACTGCCAATGAAAGTGTGTAACGTAACGTAGAGTGTGAGCAGCTCCTCCCTCACTCCTCCCTCTCGTCTAAAATCGTCACATCCGCAACTAGGATGGTTGCGCCCGTAACGGCAAACTCGACGACTCATAGCAGATCTCCACAAACTAATGGGTGACGTCACACATGCACTGTCCATTAATATTATACAGTCTATGTATGGAAAGCACCATGTGTAGCAGCAGCTTGACCACAGCGCTGTAAGATGCGGTAGTATTTAGAGCGACAACGGTAGCGAGCAGTATAAAAGATCAAAAATCAGCTTAAGAGGGTTGGTTCAGCTGGTGGATGGGTCAGACAACACAGGACTTTCACCTAGGAGAGCAGGGTTTGTGTCCCGTTCTTGTTCCGCGTGTCACTGAAATGTACATGTTGTAACCCCACCCACGATCTTTTCCTAAACCTAACTGTACCGTTCTTGTGCCGCATGTCAGTTAAATGTACATCCCGACCCAGAACGTCAAAAAGTGAAACCAAGAGTCCTGACCAAGCACGTCTAAATATGATGCCAAAGGGCAAGACGCAAGTCCTGACAGCGTCAAATAGTGACGGCAAGAGTCCCCACCAAGCGCATTTAAATATGACGCTAAAGGAGACTTTTTGTGTCAATAACAAACGCCAAGACACTTGACCAAGCGTCGCTTTTTGACACAATGGGAGTGAATATGTGTTGACTAAACCTGACCTCACCCATACAAGTGACAGCTCATAACTCTAATGAGGGATTGTCTCAACATTCATATGGGTTGTTTTGCAGCACTGACATCGAAATCACCTAATATGTCACCTAGGTATAAGGGCTTATTGAAACAGGAGTTCATGTGAATTGTGGTTTTCTGAGTGAAGAGACTAGCTCTCTTACCAGTAAGAAGTCAAATCTGTGTCTGAGGCATCATTACAGTAGTTGGCAACGGCTTTTTACTGTCACACAAGCATTACATCTCCATAATACAAGCAAATATACTCTGCAATCAAAATCATCCGTGAGCATTGGGCCCACAGGTGCTTTAATGCTGTGTGCAGCCAAATCACAGATTGCAGGCAAATCCGATTAGCTTTTCAATTCAGATTCGTAAGACAGACAGTCCACATTGTTATTTGCAAGTGATCAGATTGGATCCAGATGTGTCCAAACATCACCAACCTATCTGCATAGGTTGCTGTGGCGACAACGTAGGTGTCTAATTCTGAATCTGAATCTGATATGAGTGTCCAGAGCGTCCGGACTGAAGAAATCTGATTGGATATGCATTTCAAACCACCTTTAAATGTGGTTTGTATCTGATTTGATGTGGTTTTTTGGCTGATTTCCTAAAATCAATCTGGATACAATGTGGACATGCCAAATATGGATTTGGGCTGGCAGTCTGAACAAAACCTAAGTGTCCCAGTAAGCGATTTCAGGGAGCCAGCATGCACACCAAGGACTCCCTGAAGTGGAATGCAGTTATTATTAATGTTATTCAAAACACCTTTGCTTTTCCTACTATGTCAAGTCAAACTTTCTGCCGTGGAAAAGGTAGAGAACTGTCTTTTAATTTCATTATGATGCCATGGTTGTAAGCGAGGTTTGGTGTCGCTAAATAAAGGTCTTGGGCTCTTCTGCTCTGAGTTGGATCCGTGCCTCTGTTACCCAAATCTGATGTACATAAACTAATAAAGACCCATTCTGAAAGTGACCTAGGGCTAATTACATCCATTTTAACCTGAGCCAAAGGACAGTCGAGCGATTAGGTCTGGCCCTATTACACCAAACTGCTGTGAGCAAGAGAGATAAATGAAGACGCTGTAATAAGAGATTAAGATGATATAAAGCTCGACCTGCTGCTGCTCAACCTGTACCACCTGTCAACAGTAAATTATTACTTACGGTACCGTGATGATGAGTGATTCGTATTATCAATTAGACCATTAGTATAAAATCACATTAGGAATTTAAATTAAGTAATCTTCAGTGTTAAAGTATTCTTGGTAAAGACCTCATCACAGTTCATTTATGAAGCAGTTACAGCAGTGATGTAATCAAAATGTATCTACATTACTTACTTTTTTTTTAAACAGTTGAGTGTGAAGCTACCAGCTCATCACTTGCTTGGATAGGTGTTGAAGAAGGGCATGTGTGCTTGTTTGTGTGAATATTCCAGTCTGTTGTCTATCTACATTTCAGTCAGACTGCAGGATGTAGAATGAGGCCCTAAGGGCCAAACTTCCTCAGGTAGGAAGTCCATAGTTGTGTTGCTGCATACCAATGTCAACCATAAGCAAACATTAAGCGTACTGAATGAAATGTGTGGCTGTTTTAGGAATTGTCTTTGGCTTATAACTTGGATGAACATGCATTTTATTTTTTTTTAAGATTCTTTTGTGGGGCTTTTTAGGCCTTTATTTCCACAGGACAGATGAAGACATGAAAGGGGAAAGAGAGGGGGAATGACATGCAGCAAAGGGCTACAGGTCGGTGTCAAACCCGCGGCTGCTGCGTCGAGGAGTAAACCTCTATATATGTGCGCCTGCTCTACCAACTGAGCTATCCCGGCCACGCATTTGATTTGATTTGATTAGGATCCCCATTAGCTGAACATCAGCTACTCTTCCTGGGGTCCACACAAAACATAAAACGTGACAACAAATAAGACACTTTCAGACAAAACAACCACATGAAATAAAAATAAGAAAAGTATAACTAACAATATTCTTTCTCGCAAACATAATTATACATATTCCTCTTCATATACACTTATATACACTATATTACACAAAATTCATAAGCACTGAATATACAAAAGTGAAATCTTTCAACATAATCATATATATATATACATCTACATGATTCCTATACTTAAAAAGTACATAATGTAGTTACAAAAATATGGTTATAGGCATAGGGCCATTACTGGACAAAATGAGTGCATACTCCAATTACTGCCTAAACATTTTGTTTGCCATTTTGAATGGTTGGGGCATTTTTTTTTTTTTTAAATCAGCCATCCTTGATGTTGAGGTGGTGGTGAATGGTTTGTTTCATGTAAAAAAGTGATACCGATGCATACCCTTTAATTTATGTTACCATATAATTACACTGCCACTGCCAGTTTTTTAACACCCCCTTATTCTTATTTATCCACTGATGGAACTACTGTTTACATGTTTTACCATAAATGGGAAACGTGGCACTACCAGTGCACTTTGAGCTACTAATTCACCCTGAAATCAAATGTTCAGTCTTCTGATGGAATTCTCAGCAGGCATCAGGAGAGGCAAATGTCAACCCATGACAGACAAAAGGCAAGCTAGTATTACTTTGAGGCACGAAAGAGTTATTCAGAGATGTTGCCAACAAAAATTACACTTTCAGAAGGCATCTGGATACGGGGTAGCATTGTCACTGAAAAAAGGTCTAGCAGATCAAGGCTGACAACTAAATCAGACAAGGTTGTCTGGTGGAACAGGAAGCTGACAGCATCCCACGTCAATGTTGAGTAAGTCGACAAAAGCACAGAAAGTAAGTGCCCCTTCGGATGTATACTGAATGTATCAGAAAACAGAACTGTGGTGAGATGTAGCAGCTCAGAAAACTTTAGAAAAATGTCAGAACAAGTAAGATTCAAGGGCCGAGGAATACAATACAACAGGGACCAGAATTTTTCTAAGCAGACACTCCGGGGGCTGGACTTTCAAATAAAGAAAATAAAATGTATTTATACCTAAAACGCTTATTCTTGTTCGATATTTTCACTTTCTTACTGAATTAATTCTATATTTTTTACATCTATTAGTGTGAGCAACTCTTAAAAACACATGGAAACTCCATAATAACTGGCTCTTTAATTAGAAAAAGATCTCAGACTAGGAGGCAGTTCACTGAGGAGTGATGGTTAAAGTCTGTGATGGTTGCTGTAATATGCAGTGTCCTGAAAGCAGAAAGAAAGGCCTGTTGTCAGGTAAAAATGTCAATGTCAAAGAGCCTGAAGCGAAAAGTCGACGTGGAAAAGCAGACTATGCATTAGTCATGCATGCCTCATTTGCAATGAAACGATGCTGTTGCAAAAGAATACAACCGGCATCATCAAGAACGAAGAACGCGAACATAACGATCGCGTCATTCATTTGTATATTAAGGAGCCACCTGCATATGTTTAACCCTTGTGTTGACTTCGGGTCACATTGTCCCGTTTTAAATTTTTGTTTTATATCAGAAAATATTGGACGTAGAAATAAGCGCTGAAAATGTGTAGAAGAAAAATTTTAAAATTTAAAACGTTGGAAAAAAGTAAAAAGAAAAAGTTTATAAGAATTTGTCCAAATTTCAAGATTCCCTGCAAGCTAAGATAAACAGTTAGGCTACAAACCCACAGCCTTGGTTCTAGCTTGTTTGTAAAAAAAATGTATTTGCAGAGTAGAGCTGTGTTTGTGTTAGTGTTGTTTTTGGCAGCCTGTTTTAATTTTAGTTTGAGTCTAGTCTTTGTGTCAAGCTGTCATTTTAGTTTGTATTAGTTTTAGTCACGTTGATAATCTTTTTAGTCTAGTCAAATTTCAGTCGACGAAAACTGACATTTTAGTCAATGAAAATTGTTTTTTAGTCTCTTTTTAGTAATGCAATTCTATTTAACCCAGTCAACATAGTATACGTACCTAGTAGTATAGACAAAACCAACATTTTCTTTTAGCCAAACCCATTTCAAACAAGGTTATCTTATTATATTATTGTTACCTTATAGACTCAAGAATGCATCCATTCCAGACACGGAAGACGTTCTGATTTGAATTTACAACATATTTATTTTACCAACTAAACATGTTAGAAGTACACAAACAAATAAAATAAAATAGCATCACATGACAATGCCAGAAAAAAATTAATACATTCAAGTTGTACCTCCTTGAGGCAAAGAAGTCCTGAGCACTTGTTGGCTTGTCCATCTTCTTGGGTGGGACTTGCTTCACTGGTGCTATTTCTGGAATCTAGCACAGGAATAGATACAATGTCAGGACAGATGCAGCCTCTGGGAAATCTAACTGTTGTAAATATTAAGTAGCATAAATCCTTGCTATGATTTTTACCATAGTAAATCAACCTCTGAGTGAGTGACATGACTGTTCGTAAAAAAGAAAAAAAAAAGTCTACATAATCAAAACAGAAGTAGTCTAAGCAGTAGTCTCAGGAGGCATGTTAATGCCAATACCATTTGTTTAAATGTATGTATTGGTCTGGAATAAAGTATTCAAAGTCATGTTGTTGATGCCAAATTCAGTTCAGTGTGATTGCTATGTGAATGACAAAACTAGCTACAGTATTTGGCCAACAAGGTCAGTCAGGTAGGAATTAAGAACCCACTTTACACTCTCTCATGCAAACACACACACACACACACACACACACACACACACACACACACACACACACACACACACACACACACACACACACATACTCACACACACTAACCCACTTTATGCTCTCTCACAAACAAATATACACACACACGGTTTTCACACACGTTTGTCTCAGTTGTTTTCAGCTCCAGTGGCTAACATTTAAAGCTAACGTTGAAATGAGACACATTAACCACAGCCTCATGAGTTGGCATGAGCTTTCTAAAATAGAAAGTAATGTTACGTTAATGTCTTGACTTACCTCAATTTCTTTCTTTCTAAATGTCGTTTCTTCTTTTTCTCCCAAAGACGAACCCCGGCTGGCCGGCCATTGGTCACTTTTTCTGTGTCAGTCCTCATTTTGTTTGTTGTCGTTTACGCTAGCTAACTCACTGCAGCTGCATCTTCTAAATAATGCTGCGTGTGGGGCTTGAGAAAGTAACGTTGCATGTGTCTGCGCAGTGCGACCTGACACAGGAAATAGAATACTGCAAAATAATGAGACGAAATAACGTTATAACATTTTGTCTCGTCTCGTTTTGGTCAACGAAAATGAAGAGACATTTTAACATAGTTTTTATTTTGTAAACCACATTTAGTCTCGTTTTTATTCGTCAACAATATTGCATTATACATTTAACTATAGTCATCGTCACATGACCAGCATTTACGTTGAGTCTCGTCTCGTTTTTGTCACGTGATAAAGGTTCATTGACGACGATATTTCGTCATCATTTTTGTTGACGAAATCAACACTAGTTTGCGTAAAACAGCGCGGTGGACTGGGTAATCCTCTCTGTATCGTTCCCAGTAATGTACTGCGTGTACACCTCTCGGCAGGGGCACGGGAAGTAGGGGTGCTGGAGGTGCTGCAGCACCCCCTGTTAGCAAACTGCGATGACAATAAAATGATAGCTTATAAATATCTCTGGTTGTTGTTTCTGTTCCACGACATTTTGTATGTCATGTATGGGGTGTGGGATGAAGAGAGGGATAATTTTAGTAACAAGAGGGCTTTTCAACGGGGTGGAACAGCTGATCTCTTCACCGTGGAACAGCTGATCCACTTGTGCCTCTGTTTACCAGTGTCTACTGCTGGCTCCGAAAGGTCTTTCTCAGCTCTTCGCCGCCTGAAAACCTGGCTCCGTAGCACTATCACTCAGAGTAGACTTTCACACATGGTACTGCTTCACGTCCACAAAGACATTTTGGATGATCTGATATTCAGGGTATCATGGCAGAGTTTATCAGCCAAACTCCAGAGCGCAAATCTTTTTAGAATTTGTCACATACTTCGCTGTTTGTTGTTCTGAGTTCGCTGTGCAGTATGCACTGTCAGCTCAGCTGTACTTCATGGAGGGGAGGGGAGAGACAGAGGTAGAGTGGTCATTGTAGTTTCTCCCATGAGGACACAGACTTGCTCTTAACAGCTTCATTTATACATTTTTACTTTGTTCCAGAAATAAGTATCTGTTTCTAATCTCTTCATATCATCAAGTTCCTAATTAACAATGTTTGCATACTTTGTTTTTGCTGGCCACTGATGTTTTCCTGAGGCAGGCACTGTTTCAGTTGTGTGTCTGTGATTATGCTTTCTCTTTCCTTTCCTTAATCAATCAATAAATGAGGAATAGGGCGGATTCTGTATCTCTATTCAGATTTCGGTAACACTGCAATTTGTTTTGGTTTTTATCTCTAGCCAGTGCCTATCACTAAACAGTTCACTGGCAATGCCCATCCGATTTCTCTCTCTTTCTTGCAGTTTCTCACACACAGAATGGTGCAGCAGTGGGGCGGTTGGAGTCAGCCGATTGAATGGAAATGACCTCACTGGTCCCTGCTGTTACCGAGGGTCCTTTGGGTCGTACCAGCATGCCCTGCAGCAGCAGAGTTAATGGGATAGCAGCAGGACTGCTGATCAAGCACACTGCTGGCACACACTACACAACACACTCTCTCAGACACACAAACACACACACACACACACACACACACACACACACACACACACACACATATAGCAGCAGAAGCAGTACCGGCATATTCAGTGACACATTCACAGAGACACACCTAGACAAGAAACCCACACAGCCATCATTATTAAAGGGAGATAGACACAAAAGAAAGATGTGAAAAATCCCACAACTCCCACAGGACCTTTCTGGACAGGTCTGTCCCACAAAGCTTCTGCCGCATAGCTTTACTACACACAGGACACTTGTATCAATGCACTTGAGCAGACATTTCTCCCCAAGCCACAGCAGTAAATGATCAACACTACTATTGTACCATCCAAATTGAACGCCAACAGAGTGCAGCATTGTGAAGATAGATGGACATATCACTGTTCTTAACCCATGAATGAATGATGACCTCAGACGTCCTGTCAAACACTCAGAGGAAAAAAAGGAAAAGCTGTCAGTACTTGGAGGAAAGTTGGAAAGTTGGGTCTAATTGTTGCTGTGTTGTTGTGTTTTTATCTATTTCTCCGCATGTGTGAGCAATTATGAGTGAGCAAATCCTGCTTTATGTTAATGAAAAGCCAGCTATAAAGCTTTTGAAATGGAAATGCCTGTGAGTAGAAAGGCGAAGTGGGTTTACAGCTACCAACAGCACACAGGGTCAACAAAAAAATGTGCATTTCTGGCTGAATAAAAAACAGGCATGACTAGAATAAGTTGGTGTGATGGAAACAAAATTTGCTCAAGGAACTCATCTGTGTCTGATGGTTTAAAAGTGACAATCGTGTTCTGCGATTTGGAATTCTTTGCCCTAAACTAGAAATGCTTTTATTGAATCTTTATGAATGACATTTATTTGTATGCGTGGCAAGAGAAGAAAATAATAAAAAATTTTATAATTACATTTTTTATGATTGACTTTAATCCAATTTTTAGACATTCTAGTCTTGATTTTTGTTTTGTGAAGAAAATATAGTAACATTATTGATATTTATGTGCGTAGATGATGGATAACATCTGCTTGTATCCCCTCCTTTGCATGGTGATGATTATTATGACCTAATAATACAAGCTTGAATTACAGGCATTCCTTTAAACCAATCACAATCATCTTTGGCGGCGCTAAATGCTCCACTAGCATCGGAGACACAATGCTGATCAATCACAGTTCTAACCGTCCCCATGCGCTATCTCTCTTGCCCCGGTGTGTATTTACAGTTTTGAAGAGGCGTACAACACCTATGGCGTAGCTACAGAGCCAACGCACATACGGTAGCTACCCCTTCACAAACAAAAAAAAGTCAGTGCCTGCCCCTCTTCAGATTTGTTAGCCTGTGTTACTGATCTCCCGGTTTTGACCCTGCCTGAACTCTTTATTAAACTGAACTTTCCTTAAAAACTCTGAAAGTCCAAGTACCAGTGAATATTACATATAAATCGACTTGGCATGTTTTGTAACTGCCTACGTCTCACATTCTATCATGTTTAAAGGCCATTTGGAAACCTAGATACCTTTGGTTTTGTCCGAAATATTAGTTGATTTTTCTATGGGCGCAACCCGGAAGGTTAAAGCAGTTTATGCCGGGGAATTGTTCTCTTCCCTATGTGCCTGTATACTTTCTTCTCAGTTTTATTGTTGAGATACCAAGAGATGAACACATACAAAACAAGTTCAATATAATGTAATAGTAAAGGCATAGCAACAATAGGCTCATGGCCACTGTTAAATCTGCCACATGACAGCAATTTACATAATTGGTTTGGAAAAGGGCTCTCTCTTAGTGCTGCAAACATTCAAACTCTGGTTCTCAATGTCTGGACGAGTTTAAATCAGCATCAAGCTGTTTTAGGAAAAACACAAATTAACAAAAAACAACAGATGTGAAAACCAAATTGAGAGAACTCTATTTGGCAGCTTCTATGGATACAACATGTTTACTATCTGAATGTGTTTCTGAAGATGCTGTTCACCTGCTGGATATACACTGAACAGCCAAACTCCCCTCGCAGCTCTGTCCCCTTTGTCATTAGCCAGAGACAGAGAGAGTGAAAGCATATCATGCAGGGTGAATAGACAACTTATTAGTCCCTCTGTACTCCTCTCTTCTCAGCAGCTGTCATCAATGCCCATGTGACTTCACACATCCACATCTGCCTGATTTTGTGTAGCCCTGCTTCAATTCCCCAAGTCCCACAGAAAAAAAGATAGGGGATCACATAATCAATTTTCAAATGAATTGGAAACAATGGACAGAGACAGGATTTGGAGCAACTTTTGAAAATAGCTGCTTTTAATTGGGAGTACTATTACAGATTTAGTCACATTCCTCGAGCCTAACAGCCTAAACGGGGCCATCGGCTAGTTTTATTTTAGTATTTTTAGGCTGTGCAACCCTTTTAACAATTTGTATTATTCTTTCTCTTTTAAGAACATCATCAAAAAACATGTACTAGGTTCTCCAGTCAGTGCCCTTGATCAAGGCACTGGCTCAGATCTGGAGTTGGTCCCCGGGACCTGTAAATGGCTGCCCACTGCTCCCTTGAAGGATGGCTTAAATGCAGAGAATGAATTTTGATACATGTATGTGTATGTGGCAATAAAGTACCTTATCTGCACTAGAGAGGAAATATTCTGTACTGGGATGGAATGTCAATTTGGACTTGAATACTGTTATGAGACAGGGATTGTATTTTCTCAGTTAATGCTACAAATCAAAACGCTCATCGAGGCACACCTCAGCAAGGTCTGCACTTTACATTTTAAAAACACATGCATCCAAAAGGCAAAAGCAAGCCGGCTGCAGTCACGGAGAGCGAGTTGGTTTGTTGAAACATAGCAGCTACACAAAGCTGTCTCCGAGCTACGCTATGTGAAAAATTGAGGAAACAGCTTGTGAATCACTAATTGCCACTTGATCAGCGGGAATTTTTGAATCTGCGCCTTAATCTGCGTTTGTACATCCCATGTTAAAGTGAGTTTGCCAGATTCCATGTACCCCCACCTCTCTGACAGCATGACACACAGGATATAATGTGATTAGACGTGACCCTGAACAGTATGTAATGGCATTAGTGGATGGCAGAGGATACAGCACAGGTGGGACTGACAGGTATGAAGAAGTGTGATGTGTGTTCAGACCATGGCTGGATGTTGGAGGTCTAACAGTTGATTTGCTCCTTATTTGTGATGTACCTTCAAAAGACTTTGGGAAGCGGCCTGTGGCCAGGTGGTTTTTGAATTTGAACATGCTCTCCTCCCTGTATTTGAATGTCTCACTATTCCTGAGTCTCATGTAAGTTAAACTTGTCAACAGCAATTTAACGTATCAACTCATTCTCATGAACAGGTTCGTATGACATCGTACGAAAAATATATACACCAAACGTAAGATGTCATAAAAATCTAGGAGACCGCCGGCTGGTCACGTGACTCCGGCTACAGTGGCCGGTTACAAGCTCCATAACGCCAAGCGGCAGATGCTAGTTGTTTTAAGCAGCTACAGAGCTTTGTGACGCCGGTTACAGACCTCCGTCACAGCTCGTCATAACAGCAGCAGTTAGTAGATGTGTTTAGCCTCTAGAGAGCTCTGCGACTGCAGATACTGTGCTCCGTATGGCGCTCCGCATGGTGCTCTGTTGTATCAGAGGTAGTTAGTAGTTGAGCTACCTGTCGTTTCGGCGGACATTACAGTTAAGTTTAAGCTGCAAAAAGTGAGCATTATGCGGCGATGACAGTTGTGTTTAGGCACCAAAACGACTAGTTAAGTTTAGGAAAAAGATCATGGTTTGGATTAAAACACTCCCAAGGAACATCCATTTCCCCGAGAAGTAAACTCCGCTCTCAGGCATGAAAATCCCGTGTTTTAACGCCAACCCATCCACCTCAACCTCCTTCCTACGAGGCCAGTAGTGATGGCCAAATGAAGCTTCGTGAAGCATTGTCTTTATTTTCTGAGCCCACTAGATGGAGCTCTCTGTTCAACAAAGGGTTGAGAATACACTGAATTGCAATGCCTTAGGCCTTTCTCTTAAAACCAAGAGCGCCATCTAGTGGGCTCATTAAATAAAGAAAATGGTTCATGAAGCCTCATTTGGCCATCAGTGGAGGCCAGCCGCGTAATCATACAGCAGCAGTCAATGTGGTGCATACAGCGGGAAAAAAGATTGAATACCTATGAATTATAGTGCTTAACTTTTTGTAGCTTTTTGAACGTATGGTTTACTGTTTTTGTTCACAGAGTAAGATGTATATAGCTTTGTATGGGTATGTGTACATATAGAAAATGTGTTTTGGCATTTTTGGCACACTTCTACCTCAACCTATACTGCATACAGACACAACACCTTTGACTGGAAGGCCCGTGTTCAAAGTGTGTGTTATCATTTAGAGCAGACTCATGGTGAATCAGAGGGTTGATGTTATACAAGGCTGCATTACAGAGCATTTTAATATGTCAGCATGGTAATATCTAAAAACATCTCATTTAAAGCTTGCTTGTTAGGTAACTGTCTCTCCAGGCAAGCACAGAGAATATGGTCTGATCTATCTTTATTCTCCATGCCAGATGAGCTCTTATCCTCTGGCAGAAGAAATAGGGTACCCCAATGTAAACTAAATATTTCTAAACTATAGGCCTAATTTGGACCTACCTCAATTCAAACTTTAAATAATGTTGCTTGAGGCTGCAGGGGTTTTACAATAGCTTCATGATATAGGGCTGTGTGTTGGTTGCTCTTGTCATTGTTTGTGAAAGATGAGCAATAGATTGTGGCTGGGATGTGCTTCAGTCTGGCTACATATCACTTTCTTTATGTTGTTTTTTATTGTAAGTATATGTCAGCTGTATGATAAAACAATATGTCAAGTGTTATGTGTGAAGCATTTGAACTCAAGGCAAATATCCCTCTGGGGACAATAAAGTATCGCCTGCAAATTGGTCTCTATGATATGTAAAAATTAAAACTTTGTCATAGGACTATAGCAAAGACATCGTTGGAAAGGTCTCAACCTGGAGCATAACAAATGTCAGTCTGAAGAGGATACATCACTCCTGCATTGAAATATTGACCTCTGAACCTTGAACCCAGTACATGTTTGAAGGCTTGTCATTTAGCAACAGAAGGACCACCTGTTATAGAAAGCTCTGGACCTCAGCTGTCACGTAGATATGGTCTCCCAAGGAACATGCATTTCCCCGGGAAGTGAACTCTCGCTCTCAGGCATGAAAATCCCGTGTTTTAACGCCAACCCATCCACCTCAACCTCCTTCCTACGAGGCCAGTAGTGATGGCCAAATGAAGCTTCGTGAAGCATTTTCTTTATTTTCTGAGCCCACTAGATGGAGCTCTCTGTTCAACAAAGGGTTGAGAATACACTGAATTGCAATGCCTTAGGCCTTTCTCTTAAAACCAAGAGCGCCATCTAGTGGGCTCATAAAATAAAGAAGATGGTTCATGAAGCCTCATTTGGCCATCATTGGAGGCCAGCCGCGTTTTAATACAGCAGCAGTCAATGTGGTGCATACAGCGGGAAAAAAAGGTTGAATATTTATGAATTACAGTGCTTAACTTTTCGTAGCTTTTTGAACATATGGTTTACTGAGAACAGGCCGAACATATTAACTCTGTTAATATCAAGCCATCCTCCTTTTTCCAAACATTTGAAAGATTTGAAAGCTGAAAGGTCAGGTGGAGTTATTGTATGCCTAGTTACTTACCTAGATTTTAATTAACAAAGGTAAGTAACTATAAAGAAATAATG
Source organism: Sander lucioperca (assembly GCF_008315115.2). NCBI lineage: Eukaryota > Metazoa > Chordata > Actinopteri > Perciformes > Percidae > Sander > Sander lucioperca. Next base: position 31,798,751 of record NC_050187.1, read on the forward strand.
TCGTTAGGAATGAAATGAGAAGCATTAGAGAAACATTCCAGACCACAGAGGCATTTATGATCCTTAAAGAGGTTTGGGATTCATTCAGCGAGTAAATGAATAGATCTAATTTCATGAGGTACTTGGAGAACCAATTTTAAGTATTGATCATCTTGACTATATAGCATTACATTAGGCCTTTCTGTTGTGTAGAAAATGAAAGAGGCTATATTACTTTTTTACTCAACCCCCTTCTAAAATATGTTTCTGTCCTGACTTCTTTGAGGGTCTGTTTAAGACTTAACTGTTGTGATTAAGTTAAAATTCAGTTGAGCTCCAGGTTAAGGTAAGGGTTGGGTTTTGACATTCGAAAGTTAGAGTGTGTGTGTTTGTTTACATGTCAGTAGACATAAGCAGACCTACACTTTTTTTAACACTGCAGCTGACAGGTTTTCAAACTGTTGAATACTTACTGTACATTCAACCCTGTCTCACGGCAGTTTGTGATATGGTCACGTAATTTAATCTATTGATTCATGTACACGGACACGTTTATCTCGTTTTTTTCGTGATGCTCAGCACGTTATTTAAACTAATGTATTTCAATGGGAAGCAGCTTTCGTGATCACAGCATGATTCTTTCTGCCAATTGGGCTGCAGCAGAGAAGCTGTATACAGCTTTGCTATTATTGGTATTTTTAGCCCAATAACCGCTGTTTTAATCAACATGTATTCACCAGATCTTATCATGGTTCATATGCATTTCTTTTAATGTTATTATTTATGTCTATTTCGGTCAGGGAAGCTGGATTGCTTTGTTATTTATATTTTTAAAACTATAACGCTACATCCATCAACAATTATTTAGATGTTATCATGGTATTCATTTCTTTATGTTAATAATATTATTTCGGTCCCATTACCGGTGAAATATTATAGTATACTGTAGTAGCCTACGATACGAGCCGAGCTGGACGCATTCAAAGCCGATATCCCACAATGCAATGCGGGCATTCATATCAGAGAATCGGACAGCGATCAGCGGGTCTTTAACAACAATATCGCTTCAATGTACATATTTAATCAGTGGTTTTGTCACAAGCAACAACACATTGCTCTGTTTTGTTCCAGTAAGTTATGCACCGTAATAATGTTTTTTTTAATATTCCGGAAGTGACGTAGTAATTACCGCTCCGCGTCTGTGAAAGATTGCTGCATGCTGTATGTGAGAATTTATACAATAAATATACCAATACTGAAAAAATAGTGTTTTATGCTAAGCACTTTGATTTCTCTTATATATACTATATAAAAAAAACTGCAGTTGAGTGTTTAGAAATACAGCCTAATGGCTTGTTTGACTAATGGGCTAGCTAATTTGACTTGTACTGTTGTGAAAAACAAAAAATTAACTATTTACAAAGAGAAGCATTTTTTATTTTATTTTATATGCATCGTTATTTAAAAATGCAATTTTCTAATTTTGCAGTTGATGTTAATAGCAAAAGACTAAAGGGAAAGAAATATGAGCATATTTATGCGTGGGACTTAGTTTGATTTAAAATCACACTGCATTATTAGTTGTTTTAAATACATAACTTTTATAAAATAATTTATGGTAGGCCTAACATATTAATTATTATATTCAGAAGATGATCCTCATATCAATCACCGTGGTTACAGCTTGTAGCCATCCTAACCTTTGTAGCCTTTACTTTCAAAATTAAGAAGGGACTAGTTTTGGGAAGCATTTTAGGGAAATTAAAAGGATGAGCAGATTGTTGACGAGGTTTTTGTTCACAGAGTAAGATGTGTATATGCTTTGTATGGGTATATGTACATATACAAAATGTGTTTTGGCATTTTTGGCACACTTCTACCTCAGCCTATACTGCACACAGACACAACACCTTTGGTTGGAAGGCCCGTGTTCAAAGTGTGTGTTATCATTTAGAGCAGACTCATGGTGAATCAGAGGGTTTATGTTATACAAGGCTGCATTACAGAGCATTTTAATATGTCAGCATGGTAATATCTAAAAACATCTCATTTAAAGCTTGCTTGTTAGGTAACTGTCTCTCCAGGCAAGCACAGAGAATATGGTCTGATCTATCTTTATTCTCCATGCCAGATGAGCTCTTATCTGGCATCTTATCTCTGGCAGAAGAAATAGGGTACCCTAATGTAAACTAAATATTTCTAAACTATAGGCCTAATTTGGACCTACCTCAATTCAAACTTTAAATAATGTTGCTTGAGGCTGCAGGGGTTTTACAATAGCTTCATGATATAGGGCTGTGTGTTGGTTGCTCTTGTCATTGTTTGTGAAAGATGAGCAATAGATTGTGGCTGGGATGTGCTTCAGTCTGGCTACATATCACTTTCTTTATGTTGTTTTTTATTGTAAGTATATGTCAGCTGTATGATAAAACAATATGTCAAGTGTTATGTGTGAAGCATTTGAACTCAAGGCAAATATCCCTCTGGGGACAATAAAGTATCGCCTGCAAATTGGTCTCCATGATATGTAAAAATTAAAACTTTGTCATAGGACTATAGCAAAGACATCGTTGGAAAGGTCTCAACCTGGAGCGTAACAAATGTCAGTCTGAAGAGGATACATCACTCCTGCATTGAAATATTGACCTCTGAACCTTGAACCCAGTACATGTTTGAAGGCTTGTCATTTAGCAACAGAAGGACCACCTGTTATAGAAAGCTCCTGACCTCAGCTGTCATGCAGTTATGGTCTCCAAAGTTTACCCACTGTAAGCACTGTCAAATATGGTAATAATCTATTTTCACCTATTTAACGGTTTGATTTTTAAAATCTGATGACACCAGTTTGTTCCCCATCCCAAAAAAACCCAGGGTGTATCCAAAATTCTACACTGCTATCTTCTACTTATAAGAAATATACCAATATATTTAAAAACTACAACGCACCCCAGAACCTGTTACAAAGCTAGTTTACTAGTAGTTCATCCAGGGTGGGTGGCTGGACTTGTTCGACTCCTGTGTTTCTGCTGACTGCCGTGAATGGGCTTCATTCCAATTCAGATTGCCGCCGCCGGCTGGCCGAGCAAACAGTCATGAGACAAATACATGAAACTGTGTTTTATTATTATTATTGTTATCTTCATTGTTTAAATCCTCAAATACAACGTTAGACAAAAACAACAATATTATGAATATTATGTATTTATATCTTTTCTTATCCGACAAGCGGTAATTACTACGTCACTTCCGGAATATTATAATTTAATATATATATATATATATATATACAGCTTCTCTGCTGCAGCCGACTGGCAGAAAGAATTGTGCTGTGATCACAAAAGATGCTTCTCATTGAAATACATTAGTTTAAATAACATGCTTAGCATCACAAAAAAAACTAGATAAATGTGTCTGTGTACACATATCAATAGATTAAATTACGTGACCATATCACAAACTGCCGTGAGACTGGGTTGGTATATTCCACTCTGGTGGGATTAATGTCAGCAGTGACATGGCATTTTGGAAGCACAAAGATCCTACAAAATAATCATATGAGGCATCTAGACCAGGCTTGGTTATGAGTGTCTCTCAATTCTCATGCCTACTGATATAGGCTGCTCTACTGACTGTAACTAGTCTAGTCTGATTACAAGCTGATTTATAAACACTGTCTGTACAAGTCTTCTGTTTCTTTTGCAGAGAAGTCATAAAGATCCTCTAAATGCAGTTACATTAATGAAATCTTCTGAAAATAAAAGCATTTGCTGTTGTTTGAATTACATTATTGACACACTACAGAGATTGACAGAGTTTGCTGAAAAAAAACAACTCAAACAGTAATTTTAACAGAGATTATACACACCTGCTGACACAAATCTGGTGACAGTCGTACAATGGGACAATTGAAAGAGAAAGGTATTGAAATTTAAAGTATATCGCTATACAATTTAAAACACATTTTTTTCTTATTTTCATAGTGCACTCATTTCTTTTCATTACTGCTTTACATTTGTCTTCATTTCCAAGTCCATACCAACCTTATGCAACCAGCTTCAGCAATACTATAACAGTCATGCTAATAAAGCAGTTTTGCACTTTTTAATGGAGGATTGAGAGACATAAAGATGTTTTAGCACCAACTGTGTTCTGCATTGCACTGCGCGTGTGTGTGTGAGTGTGTGTGTGTGTGTGTGTGTGTGTGTGTGTGTGTGTGTGTGTGTGTGTGTGTGTGTGCTGTGTGCATCCATAGTGGCTCATTTACACAGAGACCTACCAACAGTTGACACACCCATGAAAAACCCCAGCTGAACTGCCATATAATCTAATAAATCTTTGCTGAGTCTCCGTCACTGAACACACAGGCGGTAATAATATATAATATACATTAAGAACGGCCTGTCTAGGATGAGAGCATTAGCGTCCCCACCCGGCTCGGTGGCATTAGCATTAGCATAGTTGGGAGGGCACGGTTCCACGGAGCAGACCCTGCAATAAGAAGATAAGGATTGTACAGACGGCACACAGCAAAGGTCTGCTCAGTTCTCCCTACACCACGTGCTAATATTTCCGCCTTCTCCAAACTCGCTGACTCTGAAACATCCAGCTGGCCCGGGGAGAGGAGGTATTAAAAATATCTCTACCATTACGAGCAATATAAAACATACACATGGGGGTACTTGCACATGCACGAACACATTTTTCAAATGTGTTTCTGCATACACACACACTCCCCCAAACACCATTACTCTGCATAATGACTGTGAATGAACTGTGTGAATCAATTGGAGGAAAAGGGGCTGCAGGGATCTTAATATGTTTTATTACTGTGTTTGTGTCTGTTAAAGGGGCACATACAGCGGCATCATATTTTCATTAGGTTATCTGCTATTACAAGAAAGGACCCCGCCATATGGGTTAATTGTTTGGCTAATCACTGATCTGTTTTCTATTGCCTTCCATATTAGCATTTACTTATGTACAATTACGTTTACACGCAAGTATTTTGCAGGAAACTTATAATGTAAAAAAAAGGAACTGATGACGTTAGAACACTTGACAAAACTGTCATAGTGGTGTATGTTTGTTTCCTGTTTTATTTTGTAGTCTGTTTTTCTCCCTTGTCATGTCTTGTTTTACTTCCTGTCTTGTGTTTCCCTGTCTTTGTGATTGTCTGCCCCACCCTGATGTGTTTCACCTGTTCCTGTGTCACCTGTCTCTTGTTTCACCTTATTACCTCTTGTATTTAGTCTCTGTGTGGTCTTTGTCTAGTGTTGGATTATTGTAGAGTTTTGGGTGTTTGTGTGTGCTTGCATTTTCCTGTCACTGGGTTCCTTGTGGTTTTGATGTCTTGTTGAGTTTCTTGGAACTTGTTTTATCTGCCTGCTTGCCTCAGGACTTCCTTTGTTGTTTGCACCAGTTATTTTATTAAATCCTCAAGCTATCCACTGTCTACTCGTCTCTGCATTTGGATCCGTTATTCTCTGAAACCCTGACAAAAACTGAGACAATATCATTATTAATTGGTGGACACATTTTGGCATCGCCATCTCCATGTAGGTCCATTAGCATTTGTGCTGTTGATCTCATTGAGATTAAAGGTAACATGATTGCCCCTGTGATAACTTTTTAGAGTTGGACAATCTTATCTCAAAGTGTTATAACTTTACAATATGTTTAAAATATATAACACGGGGCAGTGTTTAGGTGTTTGATAAACCTTCAACCTCATTGATCTCAAACTGATCTTCCTGGATTGCATTTCACAATGTCAGAGATCCTTGAACTAACATGCCCACACCAATGCACACAGGGCTGTTTTTGATCTGAATATTGGATACTTTTCAAATCCAGGGAAAATGATGCATAAAGACATAATTTTTTTTTTGGTAAAATCATAACACACAATTCTGTCCCAGTTCTTTGATTCACACAACCAGGAATAGCCAAATTGGCAGCACAGGCATCCGTTACAGTGCTACCATGATATTTTCTATATTTACTAAAAACATCTAAATTACACATTTTATCCATCTGCCTGAGAGGTATGATCATCTGATAAGTTTTGTCTGACAATTTGACTGACATGATGAATGGTTCTTGTATCCATATGGCCCTGCTCCGCATATTTGACTAAAAGAAAGATATTGTTCAGAGGTTGGGGTGGTTGATTGGTCAAACAAACACAGGATTTTCACTCAGGAGATCGGGGTTCGTGTTCCATGTGAAACTAAAAGTCAACTGTCATTTTCAATCGAGTTTTAGGGACCTTAGTCTGTGATGAAATGACGTTTTTATTTTAAGCCAATCCCTGATGATTTCCTACCCCTAACTTAACTAGTTCCATTTCACAATGTTTACTATGTGAAATGTAATTTCCCCTTGTGGAATTAATAAAGTTCGTCGTTATCTAAAACTGCGGTCGTAACGTTAAATATAACGGTCATATGAATACAGTCACATAATTTCAACCGCCACCGTGCGGCAGCGTGAATGGTCGTATGTGTCATTTCAACACATTCTCACTCCCAGCGCGTCAAAAAGCGATGTTTGTAAGGTGTCTTCAGCGTTTGCTATTGACACAAAAAGTCTCCTTTAGCGTCATATTTAGACGCCCTTGGTCGGGTCTCTTGGCGTCACTATTTGACGCTTTCGGGACTTTCGTCTAGCCCTTTGGCGTCATATTGAGACATGCTTGGTCGGGACTCTTGGCGTCACTTTTTTTACACTCTGGATCAGGACTATTGGTGTCACTCTGGGTCGTGATGTACATTTAACTGACATGCGTCAGAAGAACGGGACAGTTAGGTTTAGGAAAAGATTGTGGGTGGGGTTACAAAATGTATGTTTAAGTGATGCGGGGGACAAGAATGGGATAGGAATCCTGGTATCCTGGGTGAAAGTCCTGTGTTGTTTGCTACATCCATCACCCCAACCAACCTCCATATGTGTTACGTTCGCATAAAATAGTGGACCCAAAATGCAGAGAGCAGGCAGGTAGGCAGGCAGCAGGTTAGAGCTCGAGGATTTATTTAAACCAAAAGTCGACACAACAAAAGGAGTACAAAAATGCAGCAGGCAAAACAAAAACTCACGGACGAGAAGCCTGGAGTGAACCCGGTTGGAAAACTGACATGCTTGACAAAGTCCAGAAGCAAAGACACACAAACTGACCGGAACGAACACAACACACAAACAATGATCTGACACTGGACAGAGGAAAGACAAAGACTAAATACACAGGGTAACGAGGAAACACAAGACAGGTGACACAAGGCTGGGAAACAGGTGAAACACATTAGGGCAATCACAAGGGCAGGAAAAACACAGAGAGTAAAACTAGACAAGACAAGACAGAGAACAGACTATCAAAATAAAACAGGAAACAGAACATAGACCCGTCTCCCTTCTTCCATTTCTATCTAAAACTCTTGAGCGTGCCATTTATAATCAACTCTCTACCTATCTCCACCAGAACAACCTTCTTGATCCCCACCAGTCTGGCTTCAAGGCTGGCCACTCAACAGAAACTGCCCTCCTTGCTGTCACTGAGCAGCTTCACATCGCTAGAACAACCTCTCTCTCTTCCATTATCATCCTTCTGGATCTTTCTGCTGCCTTTGACACAGTGAACCACCAGATCCTCATTTCGACACTCCGAAATCTGGGTGTCTCAGGCTCTGCGCTCTCATTACTCACATCTTACCTGGCAGACCGAACCTACCGGGTAACCTGGAGAGGGTCTAGCTCAGAACCTTGCCCACTTAAAACTGGGGTTCCTCAGGGATCAGTCCTGGGTCCCCTCCTCTTCTCTCTGTACACCAACTCTCTCGGGTCTGTCATTCAGTCGCACGGCTTTTCTTATCACAGCTACGCAGATGACACCCAACTAATTCTCTCCTTTCCTGAGTCTGAAACTCAGGTAGCATCACGTATCTCGGCCTGTCTGACTGACATCTCTTCTTGGATGTCCACACACCATCTGAAACTCAACCTCGACAAGACTGAGCTCCTTTTCCTTCCAGGGAAGGGCTCTCCTACCCAAGACCTGACTATAACAATTGACAACTCTGTGGTAGTCCCCACCAAGACTGCTAGAAACCTGGGTGTAACACTTGACGACCAACTCTCCTTCACTGCTAACATTGCTGCAACCACCCGATCGTGTAGATACATGCTGCATAACATCAGAAGGATACGTCCCCTTCTAACGCAGAAGGCGGCTCAGGTCCTGGTTCAGGCTCTAGTCATCTCACGTCTAGACTACTGCAACTCCCTCCTGATTGGCCTGCCTGCATGTGCCATCCAACCCCTGCAGCTCATTCAGAATGCAGCGGCTCGACTTGTCTTCAACCTCCCCAAGTTCTCTCACACCACACCTCTCCTCCGCTCTCTTCACTGGCTACCAATTGCGGCCCGCATCCGCTTCAAGACACTAGTACTGACGTACAGGGCTACGAATGGATCAGCACCCGCTTACATCCAGAACATGGTCAAACCATATACCCCAACCCGCCCACTTCGTTCTGCATCAGCCAAACTGCTGGCTGCTCCCTCACAGCGAGGGAGAACTAATCACTCAACCAAATCCCGACTGTTCAATGTCCTGGCTCCCAAATGGTGGAACGAGCTCCCCATCGATATCAGGATGGCCGAAAGCCTACACATCTTCCGCCGAAGGCTAAAAACGCATCTCTTCCGACTACACCTCGGATAAAATCTTGAACTTGCACTTTCGAACCTGCACTTTCATATGTCTCTTTGTAGCTTTGCCTATTTAAAGCTAATGTATTTGCACTTACTACTTGTGGTCTGGAGTTTGAACCTTCACAGTTGAAAGCACTTAATTGTAAGTCGCTTTGGATAAAAGCGTCAGCTAAATGACATGTAATGTAATGTAATGTAAAACAAGACAAGACAGAGAACAGACTATCAAAATAAAACAGGAAACAGAACATAAAACAAGACAAGACCAAAAATCACACAAACAGAAGGAAACAAGACATGACAAAAACCAGGCTACAAAAAATGACAGACACAACACCAAAACCATAACACTATGTGGATTTTAGGTCTTTCATACTACTTGCTACTGTTGTCGCTCTTATTACTACGTCATCTGGGTGCCCAGATAGCTCAGTTGGTCGCGCGGGCGCCCATATATAGAGCTTTACTCCTCGATGCAGCAGGCCCGGGCTCGACTCCAACCTGTGGCCATTTGCTGCATGTCATTCCCTCTCTCTCTCCCCTTTCATGTCTTCAGCTGTCCTGTCAAAAATAAAGGCTGAAAATGGCAAAAAAAATAAAATACTACGTCATCTTACAGCACTGCGGCCGAGTTGCTTCTCTGCCCGGTGCATTCCATACACACGCTAAAGGGTGATTTTTGCGTCGGTATTTGACCAAGCGTCAGTATTTTACGAGTCATTACGTCATTTTGGCAGTCTTTGGAAATCAACTGTTAATGTCGTTTAGGTATGAGGATGTTCATGAGTTCATTTGAGCTATTTCAGGGTCCATTGTGCAAACGCAGCACCCTAGTTTGTCTAATGTGAATTTAAAACATCTGCAATTCAATGTAATTATTATTCATAATGGAACTGTATTGAGTTTTGTTATTGCTTTGGTCTCAGTGTAATATAACCATGTTTCTTTATTATGAAAGGGTTTCTTTATACTTACTTTTCTGTATCCATTTTGTTCATACTGGGAAATGAAAATTGTTACAGCCAACATCTAGATTTGCATTGGAACAAGTTTAATGGTGGAGTCAGACCAAAATTATGCTTACCATTCATTACTTTGTAGAATGGAGCGAGACATATTCACTTCCAGTTGCGACCTGACCCTACTCCTTCAACGTTGACATGCAAAATTGGGACGTTCTCCAATGTTCTCCCCAGTTCTCTCCGCTCCAGTTTGGGACAGGGGATGGGATAATGTCTCAATCAGGAAATACTATTTGTATTCTTTGTAAATGCACGGTGAAATAATACAAGCAGCAGGGAAAGAGGGTTGCTGTTTGGCTGCAGTGAGTTTAAGGATGGTGCCAGAGGTTAATGACAAATGTAAACGTAAAATGTTAGATAAAGCACTGTATAACCTACAACTTTATGGAGTGCTGTTGTTAGCACGCTAGCTTCTGCAGTTTATGTGTACAACCTTACCAACGCTATTTACTATCCCCTGCTTTTGGCCTCACCACGCCAGAGAAGTATAAATGTATGTATGTCCTTATTATCATCACCTAGAATGTTTTACAATGGATGTTGGAGTGACCAAAGAAAAACCTCTAATCTAATCTAAATTGAAACCATACATACTGCAGTTCATTATGACAACTTTCAAAGCATTTTTCCAGTCAACACATTTTTCATAAGCCAATTTAACATTTTCTCCCACTCTGTTTTGGTTTTAACGTGACATTTTTTTAATATGTGTAGTTTATTTGGCTTTGATCCACTATTTGTGTTTAGTCTGACAACAGCCAGATCCTGCTGTGGTCAGATATGGGTGTTAAGGGATTGTCTGTGCCCTGAAATGTGCTTAACCTGTCTCTGTCGTAATCGTTGTAATTTGTGCTCCTGTCAAATTGCAAATGTGATCTCTCTCAATGTAAATCTCCCAGATGAGTCCCATCTTGGCCTTCCGCTACCACATCCAATCCCACAACATGCTGTGTGAAAACATTTGGTGCAAATAAATACTTTATAGCCAAGGTACAACATAGCAGGCATCCTGCCAGTACTGAGTTCAGACCCTGTGAGAACACAAATTCTCACGTGCCTGTAACAAAACAGAAATGGACTCCTGACAGTAAACAGCCATTGTTCATTTTTTGCTGCATGAAAAAGGCAAATATCAGACAAAAAAGTAGAATTAATGTGGAATGGTGAATAGAGAGAATTTGGAAACAAGACCGATAAACTCTACAGGGAGCTTGAAAAGTTTGTTAACAGTCTAAATCTATCATAATGATCATCAATCTTAATAACTATTTCTCTAATTCACACCCGTTGCGTCAACTGCCCTGCTTCAAAACATTTTTAAACCAATCTTTATGAAAATGACTGCCAGTGACTGGACCAGGTGGCAAACTGTCAGAATTCTTAAAGGCATAATGAAATGGCACCTCAACTAAATATGTTGTTTATCATTGCCTTCCAGAATGGCATATTGGCAGGACACTATCATTTATCAGTGTCTGTTTGGAAATATGCACTAAAGCACAATAAATGACATGATAAAGGCCTGAGTTTAAGTGTTATTACCTAATCTTGACAAGTCCTCACTTTATCTAATTTTAAGATCTTTTTTATAGTTTTGTGCTTGCATGTTGCACATTTCTTAATAAATATTTCAAACCAAACTACCACTCAGCGCATCTGGGGCCAGGTAGTATTCTACTACACAAAGACTGTACACATTGCACACACAACTTGTTGTTGATAATATGGACCCAGCAGCTCATTTTTGAGGTGCGCCCTAGAAGGTTTATCAAGCCATGGCCTAAATTCAACTCCTTAAGATGTTACCTGGACTTTTTGCCTGCCGCGATGCTTCCAGAGGACTGGCTCCATCCTGGTTGGAGGCCATTCTTGTGCGGTCGTACATCCAGCCACAGCCTAGCAAACCAACCAGCATCCATCACACAGAGAAAGCCTGTGACAGTCAGAACTCTTAGGCTACATTTACATTGCTACGTTTTGGTTAAAAAACGAATATCTTTTGCTACTTTTTGCACCTCCCATTCACACTGCTCTGGCGTTTCAGAGCCCCTAAACCGGAGACATTTGAAAACACTTCTGACTCCATTTTGGTTTGGAATCTGTGGGGTTGTGTTGCAGTCTCAACAGCCGCATACAGAGACCTTTGACAACACCGACACTGACGCCAATGTTTCCCCGCCTGATTGAGATTGAGATATGCAGTTTGGGCGTGTTAGTTTAAACAGAGATTAGAGCTCCTGCACACTACCTGCGTGGTGTGAGTGTGTCAGCTGCGTGGCGTGTCCGTTTTTATTTCAGCTCCCATGTTAATGTGTTAGAGCTTGCACACTGCCCACGTGCATGCTAGAAATAGGATCGACGCCTATTTTTCACGCGACAGGCAAGCGTGTTGGAAGCGTTTCGAGGCAAAATAAAATACGAAAAGATGTTCACACAAATACATTTAATAAATTACATTTTGATGTTTGAAAGTCTCTAGGTTTTGACATAAATGCAGATATTATGTAATTAAAAAAAAAAAAAAATAATTATCGATTTTCAAATATTGCACCTGTCAATAGAGAACAAAATATTCTGTAGCCTATTTTGCGGTCAATACTGCCAACGTTGTCTTTGCTGTAATCAAATCTTTATGGGAAACATACATGTGTACAGACAAGGCTAGCAGCAGCAGTACCGCATCAGACACGTTTCTGGTGTGCAAAGAATAGAAAACGCCACGCAGCCGCCACGCAACTGACACGCAACAGAAACGCCACGCTCAGGCCACGCAGGCAATGTGCAGGAGGCCTTAGTTCTTCTACTGGAGCTAAAAACACTTGTGTGCAAGTTTGCTTTTGGCTTAAAACTCCGCTTCAAAACCTTTGCTCAGAGTAGCTACGAAATGCAAGACTTTCCTGCGTGCAGAAACCCGAGACTCTATCTGCTGAGTTTGTGCAATTTTTGCTTACTTGGTTCATTGTCTGATGTTTTGCAATTTGAATTTTGCCCAAATGGCTTAAACAGTTACAACAATCAGGTTTGTCTTATCCATTTAAGTAGAAATGATCTTCAAGTGTAGCCACAACACACATCTTATTTCAGAAGCATATACATGTGAATATGAGATACATGCTAAATGGATGACTGATAATAATAAACTGATGATAATAAACTGTGTCATGAAAAGTAACACGTTCAAGAGCTATTTATGAACTGAAAAGATGTAAATGTGACGTCTTCTCCACCTGGTTTTGCCCACATTCCCTTACAGAATGAATCAGCTGTTAAATTTAGTGTATGTGGTCTCACATGTGATCGCGTGCACACACACACACACACACACACACACACACACACACACACACATATATATATATATATATATATATTGTATTATTATACTTGATCCACACACAGTGTGTGTGTGTGTGTGTGTGTGGATCAAGTATAATAATACAATTTAGGGTGACAAATTATTCTATATTTGGGGCCTGACTTTTTTCTATCTTTTCTTATTTTATTACACCAACAATTATACAAAAACAAACAAAAACATACAATCTATACATATATCTACATACATCATTAACATACATGTTACAGATATATATAATGTCAACACAACAAACATCTTTGGAGCATGACTTAATGACCAAGGAGAAGTGTAGATGCTGATGCTGGACCAGTTGAGCTGTTGAGCAGCGGTTCGCATGACTACACACACAAACACATGGCAGCAGTTAATGTTTTACAGTCTCAAAGAAAGTAATCTGTCCTACACATGATGTAAAGGAGTGGTGCATTGTTTTTAATGTGCTCCAGAGGGCCAGCTGGATAAAAGCTGCCTTGTGAGAAAAGGGAGAAGAATTTTAACTTCAAACCGAAGCACAGGGATGAGTACCGACAGCCGGAGGAAGAGAACAGTGGCAATCTAGTAAACATAAAGGCATGACAATCTCCTGTGTGAGAGTGTGGCTACATGTGTGGACATGTGTGGTGTGAAGAGTGTTTCTATGAGCATGCAGGTCAACCCATTGTATCATTTGTTAATTAGCAGAACACACACACACACACACACCTTATGTATCCTACCTGCCACTGCATACACATGCTAATGAACAAAGATGCACGTAGATTTGTTGTGACACGTCCTGTGATTTGCTTTCTCTTGAAGCTCATTTCTGGCTCCAAAAGATAATTAGTTAGCCTTCATGTCCGGTGGATAACTGTCCTAACGGATGCAGAACAGGAAGCGCTTGAAGTGGTTCCTGTCCCCTCTATGACACTTTGGTTACATGTGTAGCAGTATGAGTTTAACTGGTAACTACATGGCGTTCTTTTGGCCAATCACTGCCACAGGGCCTCCTATAAAAACAGGTAGTAGTCCTCCTGACTGCTCTCTTGCTCGTTGGTGACGGAAGTGCGTCATACTTCCGGGTTGCTCACTCTGTGTTTGTCGCTCTACTGTCTGTGCACTTATTCCACTGTTATCAGCTGCCATTATGTTTACTATGTATTGAACGCTCGTAGCTCTCCGGTTCGTTCAACGCGTGCAAATAGCGGATCTCACCGGTAAGTTGCCCTTCCTCTGGGTGCCCAAATGTTTGGCTGAAAATGTGCTAACAAACTGTTCTGTCATAGATAATTGCTGTGCGGCTTGCACGCTTTACGCTGCCTCCTTTGGGTCCACGCAAACGCTGCTTGATCGGTATGTAGGCTAAATGGTGTAGGATTTATTCTTTATTATTATTTTGTGTTAACTACCATTTTCTATAAATAACAGGAACCTGGCTGGTTCAGCTGGAGATCGTCTTCAGCCACATATAGCGGTCATCCACTGGCTGCTGTTTTGCCTAGGCTGCTGTATTTGCCTAGGCTGCTGTTTGACTTAGAGTGCTGTTTGGCTTGAGTGACTGTTCTGAATACTTACCTTCATGGCCACTGAGCAACAATGGCACGGTCATACGGTCGGTACTTGTATACGGTGAAACTTGTGAGCCACTTCTTTTATGTGGGTCTAGTGTTTTAAATGTTCGAATGTAGTGGAATGGATTAGCTCCGTACATTATAATTTGGTTGATTAAGTATTTTTCCTTTTGTTATTTTGTTTTCAATTCAGTTAAAAGTTGCACTTACATTTTGTTTGGTTTTTCATTCGTGAGTTTAGTTTTCTACCTACAAATTTGAGTTTCTTTGGTTAAGTTCCCATCGTCTGTGTTCAAATTATAATTAGTATTTTGTTTTCTTAGTTTATTGTTTAAGTTGTCTCCTGTGAGGTCTCACAGATTGAGTGGTTTCCTTATTTTCTTTGAATTAATATTGACAAGTGTTTTCTTTTGAATGTATATTATTTTGTTTTGCACTGCCTCCCTGGAACTCCCTGGTGGTTCTGGCAGTTTATATTGTGATAAGCTTCTTCCAGTTTGTTATTTTTTATTATATTTCATATATTGATTTTCTTTCTGTTGAGTGAATCCCCCTTAATCGTATGTGGGTCCCTTTTTGTCCCCATTTCATTTATTGAGAGCCGAAGGTGGTGGTGCTGGTGTCCGGATGGTGGTATCCCCTTCCTGTGTGCTGTGCTGTCTACCCCGTTTTCTTTGCTGTGTTCACTGTTGTGTGTGTTCACGGGTGACTCTCCCTGGGATCCCTCACTACTCTTGTGACCCCCTTCTCCTCCACTGGTAAGCCTCAGTGGCAATAATACTTTTCCTCTCCCCTAGGTATGAATGTGTTTTAAATTGTTTTGAAATTATCTAAATAAATTTGTTGTTCTTATTTAAATTGAACCTGGTCTCTGGCTAATTGTATACGTACCTGTGTGTCCGTATCGATTACATTGCAATTAGGAGGAAAGTTCGTGCCAGGCTCCAGTATTGTCACTGGCTGCAACTCAGGGCAGCCAATGGGTTGGCCATTCCCTACATTGGCTACTTGGAGCTCGACATTGAGCATTGTAATAAATGTATGCAGCGGTGTGGGTTGCTGGTAGTCAAAGATCCCTCTGGTAGTGTGTCTTCTCAGGTCCCTGGTGTTTTGGGGATGAATGTGATTCGCAGATGCTACAGAGAGCTTTTCAGTCGGCATGGCTTGGCCATGTTTGACTTACCTGTGGTTGCCAACAGCCCAGAATCTGTTGTGAAGGCGTTGCAAAAGTGCCAACAGGCCAGCACTCCTTCCCCTGATGAATCGCATGCCCTTTGGGCTCTGTAACGCCCCTGGCACCTTTCAGAGATTGATGCAACGGCTGTTTGGTGACCAACAAAACCTCCTTGTTGCTTTACCTTGACGACATTGTGGTTTTCTCCTCCACAGTCCAGCAGCATTTGGAGAGGTTGGAAGTGGTGCTGGGCCAGCTTCAACAGGAGAATCTAAAGGCAAAGCTCACCAAATGTGCCTTTTTCCAGCAAGAGGTGCGCTACTTGGGGCATGTGATCTCCAGCAATGGGGTTGCCACAGATCCAAGCAAGGTAGAGGTGGTAGCCAACTGGCAGCCTCCCACTACAGTTTCAGAACTGCGGTCATTTCTATTGTTGTCAGAGTGCAATTAATAATACAGAAAACAAAATAGAATAATTGTAACCCATGCTTAAAACATTGTTGATTATGTTATTTAATAAGTGTGGTGCAGTTGTTGGTAAAACATTTCACTTATGTTCGTGGTGTTCACACCCAATTATCAACCCGAGCCACAAATAGAGGGTGGATAATAAAATGTGGTTGCCAGCTTTGAGAAGCTGAAGACACTTTACAAAAGGTGCTAACAATGGAGACCATTGGTATTCAAATTTATAATAAAGGCAACCTATGCAGTACACAAAAGAGGACCCAAAAAGACCTGCACATGAGGAGACAGGGAAACCTTTTCATACTGCTCTAACTCTACAATCATTGAATGGCCATTATTTATCGTTTGCAGGCTTTACTTTGACCAGACATTAATCACCCTGGACTGTAGTGGGTAAAATGTTGTTCTGATAGGCTAATAATGGATTAGGCACTAAAGGCCTATTCACATCTACAACAATGCAAGATAACCAGAAACTATAATGATGCCTGTGCTGTGCTGCATTTCGCACAGTACTTACACTTCTTTCTTAGAACTTAACAACTTAACAAAAAAAAGTTTTATTGACATGCTGCCTTTAAATGGAACTCACAAGGTTGTAGTTTTGATATGTGTAGCCTTCAAGTGGTGTAACTTGTTAGCGTGCAGTTGACTGACAACAAAATATGTGCATTGCCTCTTGTTCCCATTTACAAAATGGTGAATGCATTCCAAACTCATGGGTGCAAAAGTGCGCAACTAAAATGACAACTAGTGATGTCCAAATGAAGCTTTACAAACCATTAGTAGTATTTGTTGACCCAACTAGATGGCGCTCTTGGTTTAAATAAAAAGGCTCAAGGGATGGCAATTCAGCATGCTTTCAACCCTGAACAGATCTATAGGGCTCAGAAAATGCTTCACAAAGCTTTTTCTAATGACAACCAAACTAGAACGTCACATTCCCAGTTCACCTTTGAGCTATCTTGACTTGGCGTTGAAATAGCCTAGTAAGTAGCCTAAAGTCAAGAATAGCCAGTCACACTTTTAAACTTTAGAATTGTGTGGTCTCGTTTAAAAAATCCACCCATCCAAGTTATGCTTTTTATTTCATTTTTCTGGGACTGAAGAAAACATTGATGTCATGGAATAGGATGTCCACCGCACTTGAAGAACTAACAAGTCAGCATGGGCCGAGGCCCCAGCATGGTGTTTGCTTTTTGCTTTGAAGAAATGAAGGTGTTCTAGAGACAAAACAAGTTATACCAATTACTAGTGACCTATAATTGCAGCAGCCTAATGTGTAATTGCAGCAGCAGCTGACAGCAACTACATCTGTTAATACTCGTGTGCAAAATGGCAGAGGTCAACTTTTGTAGTTTGTTAAATTAACTGTACCGCAAAAACTGATTCAATCACTGGCTTGGAACAAGTGGTATGATTATTCAGACAGAATAATCTTCTGAAGTATAATAATCAGGCAAAATCAATAAGGCCTACTGGCTCAACACTATTGCACCAAACCGCCTTCTGGGCGGTAAAATTGGGTTATTTGGTCTCATTTCCTGGAGTGATGAACATGATGCATCCCAGAGACATTTGTTTTGGCATGCTCCTTAAAACTTGTGAGGTCAGAACTATCTGTTGTCATGACAACCCATCCTCTGATACACTTACAGTAGCTGCCCCTCCTTTCGCTGCCTTCCTCTGCATCTCTGTGTCACTCACCTATTCACCAGCCGGCCTGGGTGAAGAGCTGCATTGGTTGCTGAGTGAAATGATAATGAAGACAGGCTAAGAGTCTTATTCCATCCCCAATATACGCTCTTACTATTACACTCATTCTCTCTCTCTCTCTCTCTCTCTCTCTCTCTCTCTCTCTCTCTCTCCTTTTACCCCCAGCACCCCCCTCCCACCTTTTCTCAGTAAATCTGTCCAAACATTCCAGCTGTAACCTTCGGACGCTCAAGAACACTGACTCAATCTGTATACATGAATTCCTTATTGTTACCAAGAAATCAAATCATTCTACAGGAAAATTGCCACCTTGAATGCCACACACACACACACACACACACACACACACACACACACACACACACACACACACACACACATGCATTTCTTCTTATTTGCCTCTCACAAGCTATTCAGGTAATATTTTTTTCCTTGAAAAGCCTTTATTAAAAACAGTGCAACTGCAATTTAGCCCACTCACCTGCTTGTTTCTCACATTAATATGTTTTCATTTTCCAAGGTTAAATGACTCAGCCAGCTGACAAACTGACAAACACACCAGCATACTGAAAGGCAACCATGACAACCAAATACCTATGATTATGTATCAAAATACCAAATCGAATCTCATTTATTTTTCACACAGAAAACTTTTACAGTCCAGCTAACAAATGTAGACCATAAGGCCTTTCTAAGGACATACCTGGTTGAATTTACAACTAGAAGGGCACTCGGAGAGTACAGACCTCCGCCAAGGCCAATAGTCCAGTCTTCTATGATATGCATGTCTGCAAGCGCAACCACTTTATATATCTGGATAGTTTTTCCAAAACTATTAGAATTAGTACTACAAAGCTAAGACGAGTGTACTGAATACTGAAAAGATTGAACACAAAAAACATTTGCAGATTTAAAAGGTACGTCCACATTAAAAAGTATCAATCCATGTCTCAAATGCATGGTCTTATTACAGCTTATGACTCATACAGCACAATTAAAAAACAAATCCAGGATGACGAAAGTCCTTAAAGTTACTAGCAGACCCTCACACGCTCATTCACAACTCACAAATCGGCAGGGGACTGAACAACCAATGGAAAAAGAATGATTGATGATGGTGACTAATGATTCAAAGCTCTCCAGGCTCTGTCCCTGCTGTAGTGTGTCTGTAGACATCAGCAACAACACAACACAGCTTAAGTGTACAGGCAAACCAAGCACAGCACATCATATGACTAACAACTGTTGGGTACTCGTAGGTGTACAGATCAGATTATTGGCATATTATCAAAGATGTTTATCAATATTAATAAAGTTATGAATATCGTTATTAATAACTTAATTAACTTATCAAATCAACAAACAATCAAAACAGGGCACCACCCTGAAACTTCAGGGGCCAATACTGAACTGTGGAATAGTCTCATTTGTCAGTGGAAGGGTGAAATCCGAGCACTGACCTGTGTTTAACCAGCAATTAATACAATAATTATACAAATAATCACAAACAACTGCTAATTAAAGTATAGTAGAATTTATTAACTTCAAAATTATCAATCGCCAATTAATAATCCTTTGATCCATTAAAACCAATATACGTTTCTTTTAAGTACAACAAAACAAAGCAAAAACAAACCAGCATGTGGGGAGACCCTCTCTGTGTGTGTGTGTGTGTGTGTGTGTGTGTGTGTGTGTGTATGTGTGTGTGAGTGAGAGAGAGTGAGTGTGAAAGAGTAGGGGGGGTGACGAGGTGTAGTCTAGCCAAAGACTACAAAAATGGCTACTCCTGTGAGCTGCACAAAACCGTTTCACCCCAAGAGGGCGGTATTGCTAGGCTAGGCCCAAGATTAGCCGTTAGCTCATTCAGGCTACCGTGTGGTTGACACAAAGGGACACCCTGAGGAGCGCAGTTGTTAAGCAGTGTGCGTTCTGTAGCTAGCTACTTGACTAGCTGTTGGCCAGCTGTTCACCTTAGCACGTGTGTGTAACTAGCTATGTGTTCATATATAGCCTACGTGTGTGAGAGGGAGATTAGAGAACGAGGAAAGAAAGAGATATACACTTAGAAAAACCAGATTTTCTCACTCAGTACAATAACTAAAAACTCTGTGAAAGGGGAGTTAGCAATGTAGCATTATGGTTACCCTAGCTACATTAATCAACAACATATCAACAATGCACCGTGATCAGAGTACATTCACAGAATAGATTTGACTCAGCGGTCACAATCCTAGATTAATACATTACACGCGCAGCAGTAGCGCTGTATTAATCAGATCACATTAATGGTAACACAAAATAGCAGCAATAGCCAATTACTCATTAATAAAACACACTATTTATCTCTGCCCAGACGTAAGCCTTCTTACTGTGTGTTCAGTCCGTTTGTCCGTAGGTTTCCACGAAAGAAACAGGGGTCCGTGTCTGCTCGTCAGCAGATCACGGAGGAAAACTTGTCTTTCTTCACGGGCAGTGAAAGACAAGCTAGAGTCGACTTTGAAGAAACCATGTCCGATTTCCTTCTAGAGAACGTGTTGTTCTCTCTGCAGTTCTGAAACATGATGTGTGTTACAGAATCCAGTAGTGTTCTTTCAGAACACCGAGAGATAAATCCACTTTCGCCAGAAAGTAGAAGTTTTGGCACAAGCTTGCGTGCTTCCTGCAGCAACGGGGTTGCTATGAAAGACTGAGATTTCTGTGTGTCATGCTGTAGTGACGAAAGTCACAGGGCAAAGACGAGAAGTGGGGGTTTACGTGAGGTTTTATAGCTCAGGTCACCAGACCTGGCTCCATGCTGGTTTTATGGTACCTCTGAACCAATGGGAGAATCAAAGTGAAGCTGAAGGTGTTGAACCTTATCTGCAGGCCCCTCCCTGACGCCATTTTACTCTTCCTATCTCCTTTTCTTCATTTAGGAGTTTGGAGCAAGGGATGTGGACTCTACCGTAGGCCAAGATCCTTTGTCTTTGAGTCACATGTTGGCTGAAAACCCTTTGCTGGAAAAAGATAATGTTTAACCTCCTCGATGGTCCCAACAAACATTAAATAAGAAAATATTTTATTTGAGGGTGATGCTGTGTAACTCAAATACTATAAATATAACCTGATTATCAATCATACAAACAAACTCACCATATAAACGTCGCTGCTGACACGGTGTCTGTCTGCTGCGTCCCGGGTTGCAGCTGCAAACATTATACGACGGCCAAAATAAACAGCTACATATAAAGCTGTAGCTTAGAGTTTCTTAGAGATTCTCTGGCCGAGCCCGAGCCTGAACCGGGCCCGACCCGACCCACAGGCCGGGCCGACATTTTACACCGCTATGATCAGGCCGGGCCCTTAAACAAGCATTTGCGTTTTTTAAATCATTACTTTATTAGCCTTATTCGGTGGGGAGAAAGCTATGTCTCTCCAGCTTCTCCCGTAGCTCTGGGTGTATGTCCTGCACTGACTTGAGTGTGAGGTAAACTGTGCTACATTGCGTCTTCCCCCCTCTGCAGCACTGTTGTCGGCCAATTAGGTGATCTAGACAAGAAAGTCTACTATATGGTTCCAGGGCTTTGATTATGTTGCTGCCTTGATCTGTTGCCTACACTATTTGGCTGAGGGAGCAGCTAGGGTCGAGGTTTTGTTTTAAGTTTCTTCATTCGGATCCATTTGCGATCTGTTCCATTCTGAATAAACAAACAGCAGTTTACATGCTACATCCTTGTTGCATTACTTGTATTTATTAAGAACGTCAGTTATAACGGCCCAAATATTAAAAAACTGTCAGGTTTAAATCGGGCTCAAGCTCATAATTACAGTTTGTGTGTCGTGCCGGGCCGGGCTCGGACACAATGTGCATGGTCTCGGGTAGGGTCGGGCTTGATTTTTTGGGCCCGATCTAAGCTCTACTGTAGCTCCATCTAGTGAAAAGGTCAATCCATTGGTTACTGATGCCTGTGACAAATTACTTGTGTATCGGCCCCGTGATTCAGATCCGCTCCAAAATTTAATTTTTTTCTTCAATGGCCCTTGCTACACCTTCCCACAAAATTTCTTGAAAATTGGGTCAGTAGGTTTCCCTTAATCCTGCTGACAGACAAACAAAATAACTAACCGAGCCAGAAACATGGGCTTCTTGGTGGAGATTAGACAGCTTTAGAGTTTGGCATAAACCAAAACACAGTAAGAGTTTAGAATACTTTTTGCAGATTAATACAAAGAAATTTGTTGGTAGATAATGTCTGGGGGAGCTATGGTTTACCTAACATATTTTTAACATTTCAAAAGTAAATATGTTGGCAGTTTTACATGTTGGTCTCATATCTAATAAGCGGCTGACTCACTTGTCATCTGACAAGGATCTGACTAGGGCTTGTGACTTTGCTTAGCTTCCGTGTTGATACTCCTGCCTGAGTCTCCAAACTGGGGGCATATAAAAATATGAATCTTATACAAACCCACTTCAAAAGATCTAAACTATCGGGCACCCAGATAGCTCAGCTGGTAGAGTGGGCGCCCAAATATATAGAGGAGGTTTACTCCTCGAAGCAGCGGGCCTGGGTTTGACTCCGACCTGCGGCCCTTTGCTGCATGTCATTCCCCCTCTCTCTCCCCTTTAATGTCTTCAGCTGTCCTATCAAAATAAAGGCCTATGGGACTGTTCGTCATTTATTTAAGAGGCCACCGGAGGAGTTTTGGGACCTTTAGCCAAAAAAGACATGACCCTCCCCTTGCCAGTAAAAAAATTTCTATGACCCTCCAAAACAATGTTGAAAAAAGGAATGACCCTCCCCCAACAATTCACACATACCTTCTGTACTGGTTTGCACTAGGCAAATATATACAGATTCCCATTGTTTTCTTTTTCTTTACAGCCATAACATACTAAACCTCTGCATTCTCATCTGACGCATCACTCTCCTCTGTTATGGTGTGGTGGCCATTTCAGTAGATTTACTCACTAACATTGTTGTGGAAACACAATAAACATGGAAACTAAATGCACACTTCCTGCATTACTTCAAATATAAGTTACTCCTCTTAATCTAGTATTCACATGAAATAAAACAATAAAACATTGAGACCATTCAGCAAGGCACTCTGGGTAGCCTAACATTCAACACACAAACTGGTTGCTATGGACTCGTCACTAGGCTTTCTCCACTTTGCTGTTTAAACAAAGTGGAATAAACGTATAAAAGTCCAAATCTACACAAAACCCGCAATCAATTAGTAAGCTGACATCAAATGTGGCATTTAGGAAACCTTTATTGCAAGGTTGGCACGGCAAGATGTCCAGACTAGTGCAACAGTCATTTTCGTTTTTTGCGTCCTGCTGCTCCCATCGTCAGCCAGGTAATATTTTTTTTACTAAAGCAGTATATGAAATCTGATGTATTACCTACCACCATTTAGTTGTTTTGTTTTATATAAGATATTTATAAAATATCTGATCATGCCAGATGTTATAATTCCACTCATTTTTTAAACAATGCAATTATCCATTTCAGCCTCCAGGAGGGCAGCTCCCCCTGCCCCACAGCAAACTCATGGGTCAGACCATCTGGTAGCGAAGGAGGGCCGAGACTGAGAAAGCTACATGGAGCTACATGGAAAAATATGCACCAAACAAGCCACTTTGAAATTTTGCTGTTTCATGAATACAAAAGTTGGGTGACCCCCCCACCCCCTGGACTGAAAAATGTTGGATGACCCTCCCCTCAGCATAAAATAAAAAGACATGACCCTCCCCTATTTTCCTCCGGTGGTCCATTCCATAAATACCGAACGGTCCCTAAAATGCCCAAAAAATAATCTTTAAAAAAGATCCAAACTATCCCTTTAAGGGTCAATCAGGCACTGAACACCTCTATTGTCCAGGAGATTCCTGTGTTTCTGTTGAGTAAAAATGAGGATGTGTCATGGTTGTGGTTTTCTGTTGTGATTTTTCCTGTTTATTTTAGTAATTAATTCCCTGTTTCCTTGTTGTACTGCCTCGTGTGTCTCTGTAGTCCTTACCTGCTTGTCTCACCCTTGTCAGCCTGTCATTGTGTTATCAGTCCTTGTAGCATTGTTCCCACTGTCTTGTCATTCAGTTTCCTGTTTTACTTTGTAGAGGGTTGGTTTCTCCTGTGTCATGTCTTGTTTTACTTCCTGCTTTGTGTTCTCCCCACCTCTGTGATTGTCTGCCCTGAATTGTTCCACCTGTTCATCAGCCTTCATGTCACCTGTCCCTCGTTACTACCCTCGTTACCTTGTGTATTTAGTCTCTGTTCTTTCTTTGTCTCTTGTCGGTTCATCGTCTGATGCATTGGTGTGCCATGGACAGTACACAGAAATGGTCCCAGCTGAGCCAGCATGGTCCTTACAGTGACCCAGCATGTTAAAGCCTGCACTACATAAGGAAGATCAAATGTCATATATAAAAGTGACAACAAATGCTTGAGCTACTGAATGGGCTTCTCTGCTCCCATAGTGGTTGCAGCTGGGGCGCTCCTCTGGGGCTGATCTGGGGTCAGGTGCAGACAGCTTCGTGTCATTGTGTTCATGTTGTGCTGCTCTGACAGATGATCGCTGTCTGGGGTCCTGAAGGGGGTTCACACTATCTTCTCACACGGTTCTGGAGCAGCACTGATACAGCAGAGGTCAGCTTTAAATACAGTGACTATTCCTTTAATATTGCTGATTATTAACACAATACGTTGGGAATATATGTGTGACATGTTTTCTTTAGTAAAACATGAAACAATTACTTTAAATACATCTAAAATATTGTTGTGTTACTCGTAGTAATGAGTGCAGAAGCAAGTTGAATCACTTAATGGTAGGTTTAAAAAAATAATTCATGTGTTCGGGTTGTTTTGTTTTTCAAATAAAGGACTTAATAAGCTACATGTATTTCCTCTGGCATGTTGCTCAGGGTTTGTTGCTCAGATTTTAAGAGTTCTGATTGCAGGAGCTTAATTGTTGTCTTTTGTCTACATGATTTGTGTGTAGATCTAGATGGTTTTGATATTGATGTTTCCGAAAATAGGCTAGTGTTGAGTCATGTGTCTCTAATTGAAGTATGTAATGTAATTGTAACTTTAAAATCTATAATCTGACTGGCAGCCACACAGATTATCCTGAAAAAAATAACCAGTAAATGTAAATTAAATAGAAGAAAATAAAGTAATAAAGGGTAACTATCTGTAGGATAGTTACCCTTGTTGGATGTATTTTAGGAGCTATATTCAGCAATCATTTTCAGACTAATATTTAATGCCTGCTTTTTTGAATATAAATTTTTAAAATGTTCGTTTGTTTATGGAAAAAGGCTGAGACGTAGAAATGTGTTTCCTGTAATTAGTCTGGGGAAGACAAACTGTGGACGAAACAATACAAATGTCTTACTGTAACTGAGTATACAATAAGGCTACATTTACATTGCTATGTTTTGGTTTTAGTTGTGAGCCAAAAGCGTACTCTGTGCACACAAGTGTTTTTAGCTCCAGTAGAAGAACTAATCTCCATTTAGATGAACATTCTCATATACTGGACATGAACAGGAGGCAGCATGTATATTCTCAGAGAACGAGACGTCATGACAGATAAGACCCAATCAGGTGGCGAAACAGTGGCGTCTGTGTTGCCAAAGGTCTCCGTTTGTGGCCGTTGAGACTGCAACACAACCCCTCGGATTCCAAACCTAAACGGGTCAGAAGTGTTTTCAAATTTAAGTCTCTAAAGTCATTCCCACTCCCTATTGTACTTTCAGTCAACCTGAACAAACTGGAACTTTCCTGCATATGGTCTGGGAGTGTGAACAGGTGCATGAGTTTTGGAATAAAACAACATCAATAATATCTGATGTGATAGGATGTTGATTTCCTACTGACCCGATTGTTTTGTTACTTAATGACAACTCTAAGTTACACCTGCTTGGCTCAACTGCAACCAAGAAAATGATAGCTCAACGCTGGCTCCCTCCTCACTCGCTTTGTATAAAACAGTGGGTGGAGTATTTTCTGGACATAGTTATGCTTGAGCTCTCTACAGCTAACAAAGCCAAATCATCAACTATCAACCAATGGAAAAGCACAGCAGCACTAATATCAGACTTAATGACCTCAGCCCCACAAGAACTAGAGGAGAGTGTATAGGTAAGGTGTGGTTTCTGTTTGTTTGTTTTGTTTTGTTTTCCTTGAGACCACAGAGGGTGGGGGGTGGGAGAGGGTCTTTGTTCTTGTTCACTTTGTGTTTCTTTGTTCTGTGTGCCATCTGACCTGTCACACATTGTGGAATTTGTTTTGTATGTCTGAAGGTGCTAATAAAAAATTGATCAAAAAAAATTGAGCGGAAGTACATAGGGGGGCGGAGCAAGGCTATGTAAACGTAGCCTAAGTGTACAAAACAATGTAAAGAAAATAGAAAGGAACACAGAGAGTTTAAGGAAGTGACTCAATAAAAAAAAAAGACTGGAGAGATAGTTTTGGCAGTTGTGAAGTGACTTGCAGTGTACAGGCCATACATCTGTCTAATGGCTGGAACTGTGACTCTGTGTAAATGGCTGGATGTGTCACACAGCTGATTTAGAGGCTGGGCCGTAGTAAATGAAGCGTGGCACTAATGGTCCTTCCCGCCACAGCTTTAATAGACATACCTGCAAAGCACCGGGCACAGAGCACCAGCCTGCCAACATGCTGGGGCTAGGAGGTAGTGAGGTGGTGGGGATGGAGGACAAAATCAAATAACAGAGGAAGAGGTGATTAAGAGGAGGTGATGTGGAGAAGAGAAAAGTGTGGTGAGTCTAGTGCAGGGGGCTTTATAGGCCAAGGACCCCTTAAGGCAGTGACACACCAACCCGATAAACGGCTGTCTGACAGTCTGGCGAGGTCAGTGACTCAAGTCTGTTCGATGTGTTCCGTGCCGTCGTCCATCCAAGGAGTTGTCGGCCTTCATTTTGGCCAACCTGACATGTTGCGTCGGAGGGCGGGCAGTCGGACTCCATGACCAATCTGATTGGTGGAGTGCTAACCCGAGCGGGATGAGTGTGATTAAGCCTCTCAAAATCTGACGAACATCTTTTAAACTGACCTTTGTCGATCTGAAATGAAGACAGATTCAGCAACTGCATGGCCTATTTCTTGCTTAAAATGTTTTCAGAAACATGTTTCTGTGAACTATATTCGTAAAATATGAAATTGTATTCTGAACGAGCCGCCATCATGCCCGGTTAAAAAATCCGGGAGCAGCCAGACCCACGTGATGCATTCGTCCAATCAGCTGCCGGTTTTCATTTTTTGGGCGACAATACAGATTAGCACCGCCTGCTATTATGGAGACGTATTACACGCTCAAGTCGGCGTTGCTTCGGTGTGTTCTGAGGCACTTTTTGGACCTCGGGGAGCCGACTGATCAGTCCGACTGCCTTTTCTGCCAACGTTCGGCCATCAGGTTAGTGTGTCAGGGGCTTTAGCTGAAAAAGAGACAGAGTAGCGATCTCCTACTACATGTACTGTATAAATGAAGTTGCCTTCAACTGGGCCGGATGGATGAAAATGAATGGCGGTGAATGCTTAAGCTTAACTGTACAGCTACCATAGTGGCTACCTTACCTATAGTAAGCTTATATTCAATGTGTAAATGTAAAGTGTGTGTTTTTTCCACAAATAGGCCAATTTATCTTTGCTATTAAAATGTTGGATTGATTTTATTGTATCTTTTCAGACATATTAGCCCTAACACTAACACCCTAACCCTAACCCCATTTTCGAAAAAATAAACTTTCAACACATTATTTTTTAAACAACTTGGGCCCCCCCTGCACTAACTCTGAGGACCCCCTAGGGGTCACAGACCCCCTGTTGAATATCTCTGGTCTAGAGCCTATCGTCCTTTGTGCAGAAGATGGCAAAACATGGGGCGATGTCCATATCTCAACAGGAGAATAATGTTACAGATTAGTTTTACTCAACTCAGCCCTAATTTACTTACCTCATTCTCATTCGCTCTTCCCCTCTGTCCTCCTCCTCCCTCCTCCCTGATCACCACTGACCTCTAGGAAAGCATTTTGAGCACCCGGGAGGGTTTTCCTTTGACAGATACCATTAATCCTCACTCGGAATCTAATTCAAGTCAACTTTTTGAGTCTTACCTTCAGTGGTAGGTGGCTTTCCCAGATGGATTTAATTAATGATTACTGATTAAGGTTTGATTACTCCTGATTGCATGAGGTGGTAGAGTAGACTGGGTAAACCCAGCCCGATCTGCAGGCGATTTGATTTTGCCCTGCAGCTCAGGCTGGAAACCTGTACATTATTCTATCCTACTTCCTGTTACAAATCTGCAGGGACCAATCACAAACTGGCTTATCCACCTGGCGCTCTATTGGCGGATTTAACACGATGACAATAGGGAAGCGACGGCAAGCAGCTTTTTGTTTACATTCAACATGGTGGCCACCGAAGCACAGTTCTCTTAATACATCCATGGCAGCCACCCGTTGATGCCGCTGCCGCTGCTACGTCACCCGGATCGTTGGTCTTGGTCTTGCTCTTGTGCAGTAGAAAATACAGAGCAGACTCCTCAGACTAATGTTCAAGCTTAAAATATTGAGCTTGGTCTGGTGATAGCTAGACTAGTGGTAGAGTTTACCTGCAAACACTGAAGGCTTACACATACTCAATGTACAAACATATGAGGGCAACATTTTTTTTTGTTTGTTTAGTTTTGAGCCAAATCATTACATCTAGCATTCAGCACTGCTCGCTAATGAAAAACGAAGGTACATTATGGACATTGGACGTACCAGTTTGAAAATAAAAGTCTTAACGCAAGGCCCACTGACTGGAAACTTTTTGAAGCTTTCTCACTTGTAAGTGGACCTTATGCTAAGAATATATTTGCTTTTTTAAACATGTTTTATGATTTTGTATTTGTATTGGTATCAAATATTTTATTGATTGTATTTTTTGTCTTTGATCTATAATAAACTTATAAAAGCTGTTTTGTGAAGCTCATGCAGTCGAGGGCAAAAAACAAACAAAAAATATTCACTTGTTGATAGTTTCCACATTATGTTTGACAGGTCTAAGCTGCAGGCTAGCTGGCTACAACTCCATTTCCATCCTTGGTAACACATGTGTAGAAGTTGCTAATGATGCCCAGTGTTTGTTTGTCTTTGGCTTTGTTTTGTAGCCCAAAGTCCAACATTCATAGGATTCTGTGGATGTTTTGCTTCCGCTTTAATGCCTCTGAGACCTGTTGGACTGTTTACATGGCTTTTGCTAATTACAATTTTAATGCTGTTTCCCTGCCTGTCTGCTTAGGTTGCACTCAGCTGCATTCATGTATGAGTTGTTTGTGTGCATGTGGGTGTGTGTGTGCACGCCATCATGCCCTCAGAGGACACTGGCCCACCTCAGACGCTCCTATTATTCATGTCCATTGTGCAGGAAGCAGCCAGTGACTTTCCTGATGGGAGTTTTGTAAGTTAACAAGCTATGCAACGTGCAGCGCCATCACTGCACTCTTCCTGCAATGAAATAACTTTCATTGAAATCCCCCTAAAGGTAATTTACTCCAACAATGTCAAACTGAAAGTTATTAAAATGAACATGAAAGGGTAACGGTATCCCTATATTCCGCCCTGCGTCCCAACGAGTTTGACGAATACAACAGAAAGGAGATGACGAGAATGACATAGTCATATCAATTACATTTTACAGAGGTTCAAGTCTCAAGTTAGTCGCAACGAAGATGTTCCTTAGTTTGACATCTAACCTCACCAAACTGTTGGATAGATTTCCTGTACAATTAATCTTAATGACTTTGGTTTATGATCAAAAACCTGCAATTAATGACATTCCCATCAGCTTCAGTTGTAATTTGTTTTTTTAATAACCTTATTTAATTTGGGTCAGCATGTGTGCATATGTACTGTATGTGTGTATACAGCCTGGTTTATGCATGTATAATATACATATGTAACATTTTTTCAGTCACTTTTTCCCTTTTGCCCTTGTGAAGCCTTTTGCAATCTTTGATTTAAATGAGTGCTGTATAAATAAACGATAATATTAATGAATAAGGTGTGTGTTTTAGGTGAAAGGCGAGTAGCATTTTCCTGATGATACTTACAGACTTTTACTGAAGTAACATTTTGACTGCAGAACTTTTACTTGTAACGGAGTATTTTTACAGTGTGGTAAGTACTTCTCCGCCAGACTCACCGTGGCCAGCGTAAACCTCTTTGTGGATGTCACTGGAGTTGAACCTGATCTCGCGGATGTAGAAGGGAAGCTTGCCGTGTTCCTCCGAGTTCACGATTCCTTCGTCCGGTCCCAGAAACGTGATGATGCCCTGAAATTCCCTTCTTTAATAGCATCAGCTTCGTTTAGTTACGTACAATCCACTAGGGTGGGCACCTAAAGCGGACCAAACGAGCGGGGTATGCTTTCAAACCAACACGTGAGAACCTGATCCGACACTTTTGTCCACATTTTTTTTAAATCCTTTTCCATCGTTTTTTTTACTTTTTAATGCTTTTTTGTCGCTATTTTTTTCACCGCTTTTTACACTTCGTAAGTAGTACACATTTTGGTCGCTTCTTTCGACGTTTTTCAGCTAAAAGAGCCTTAGGGTGCTTTCCCCACCACCTCCTTTAGTTGTGTTGAATGTCTCTAGAGTTGGTTTTCCCTCTTGGGGCGGTTCAAACAAACACAACATTATATGTGTTAGCTTAACCTACAGACATATAGTTAGCCTAAAACTGTCTATCTCTGTACGGATCCTTTCCATAATGTCAGACGCTTGGATTTGATCATGGTCATGATTAAAAAAAATCAAGTGGGGGTCTGAGGAGGGACACAAAAGAAAGTCTCAAATGAAAGTCAGACGCGCTACACATCCACACATTACTTTACACAACAGCACTGAATGTGGCCAATAGATTTATAAATCATGTGTTGCAGACATCCAAAATCAGAATCAGAATACTTTATTGATCCCCTCGGGGAAAATGTTCAGTTGCAGTTGCTCACAGTCAGATTCAAGGTATAAGTAAGAGTAAGAAAAGAGCTAGTCAGTAAGTGTACAAAGAGTAACAGCTACAGTGCAAGAAATAAAAAGTTAAGTAGAAGTAAAGTAAGATTAGGTTTAAATATAAGATTGGGTTAAAATATTATGTTGCTGAAACAATGGATTGTGCAAATGCTATTGTAGTGCAGTGTGAACATAAATAAGTACATGAACAATAATAAAGTAACATGGCACAGTTCAGCAGTACATATGGACGGACATCATAGTGTGGACAGATCAATATATGTTTTACACAAATAAATTCAAGGAATACAGACTAATTTATATTTTCAATACCCACAGGCAACTGTCATTCCTAAAGGCGTTTCCATTTAAAGGCATACTATGTAACTTTTCCCTCTTCGGTACCCCTACAGGTTGTCTCAATGGAACGACAGCCGCGCGAGCTGTAGTTCCAATGAGACAACCTGTAGGGGGACCGAAGAGGGAAAAGTTACATAGTATGCCTTTAACTTTTTCATTTTCCATCTTCTATCAAAGGATTAGGAACGTGACTGTGGATTAATGAGGAAATAGATTCTGAAGCTGTCGTGTTATTTAAATATCCATTTTGCCTTGCCGAGACACATTAAAGTCTTTGAAAAGGTTCGCTACCTTCCATATTTCCCATGCGGTGTCAGAGGGCTTGCTCATGTGTGAACACAATGTGCATTTTGTTCTGTGTCAGTGTGGTTGTATAGTGTGCTGACACATTTAGCATCCATAAATTATGCATTCAGCCATCTTGACTAGTTAATGTGAAAAATGCTTCTCGGTGCTTCCTTTAGAACTGCTGTACGCTAACAGTGTTAACACAGTGCAGATTCTGGTTAAGGTTGTATCTATAAAAGACTTTTTAACAAAGACCCAAGGTAAATAAATAGTCAGCATGACACGATTATGGCTGCTGGCAGCTCAGCATGCAGGCAGATGGAAATGGGGAAAAAATAAGAATTATTTCTGTGGGAGGGTACTCAAAGCGCATCATTGGCACTTGTTATATTCACTTAAGGAGAGGATCTGTCACATGCATTCTGCCATCCACAATTTGTGTCCTGCACTTGCTGAATATATTTATTCACTTACTCTTCGTTCGTATTTATTTTCATATTGCTTCATCCCTTCATTCAGCCAGACTCTGTCTCTGGAGGTTGACAGGGGGATAGGAAGTGGGATGACAGGTGGGGTGTTATAGAAGTGCCACTGTCATTAGCAGCAACACTGAAAATTGTCATCTCAAAAATTGAAAAAAGAATTGCCGTACTGCGCACACTGCAAGATAATTTTTGTCATGTTCACATGCAACCCTGTCTCCTGTAAATTAAGTTGATATAGTACTAGATTGCTTTAGTCATCACGCTGTGGTGATAAATGTAGAGGCAACACTTTTCTTGAGTAAATGAAGAATGAATGTATGTATGTATCTATGTAGCATTGGGGGGGATCGGGGTTAGGCAAGCAAGTGTGGTCTGGGTTCAGGCAATAAAATCCCTTTGGCTAAGGTTAGGGGAGGATCATGGTTTCGGATAATTGTCTCAAGTCTATTCTGTTTTGTACCGGACCAAGAATATTCCTAAACATAACCACAACAAGGTTTTTTTAATGCTTTAGTCAGCAGATGTTGAATTGCAAGAGCAGATCATTTGGCAGAAACCAACAACATATTCATTGACATTTTATTTGACACGTTCAGTATCAACATTTTTGCAATTTGCTAGATACGTTAATATGGTGATTGTGAGCCGCTGTTTGAATTCAGGAGAAAAAAAGGAAATGGGTGCTATAAAAACACTTAAAAGACAGATGTCGGTCGGGTGGCAGAAGCGTTGAAAGCTCTCTGCTGTGTTCATGATTCGACTTCAAACATACTCAAACCAGCCTAACTGAGTAGCTGCAGATCAGCAATAGTCTCTATGAATGGTAAAAATGAAGCTTGTATCTGCTTAAGCAAAAAAAAAAAAGAAATTGGCAGGTGATAATTGAGCAGAGTTATACCAGTCTTACGTAATCGTTAATGCAAAACGTTAATGCTGCAAAATGTAAATGGTGGCATTAACTGTCTAACTGGGACGTTTTGGGACTGGCGGGATTTGCTATAGCAAATGAAGTTTAACCATGTGTTCAGCTAATTTACATAGCTTACGTAACTGGATTGTGTGAACATTTAACTTAATTTGATATTGTATGTGGCGTTTTCTTTTGTGGGGTGCAAATGTTCCACTAAAACAAGTTCCTTCCTGAGACTATTTTGCAGAGCCAAGCTCGCTGCGTCCGAAGCTTAGCGCCACCCAAGACGATTGTGTTTGGTTTAAAGAAATGCAAACAACCCAGATCGTTCTTTTCTCATATCCAGGAGTGTACATGTGGAGGGGCCAGACCTTATGCCACAGCGCTAACCCTAACCCCTAACCTTAACCCTATTAGGTCTGGCAATGCGAGACTATGTACATGGTGCTTCTCATGTCGCTTAAATTGCCTCCCTAACTCCTCCACTTGCCTCCCTTCCTCGCGTCTTAGTCCCTCCCACCTAGGAGGCACGGGAGAGACGCGAGGAAATCATGGGAGGAGAGAGGCAACAAGAAAATGTGTTTTAGAGAGATGAGACGTCCTTTACTCTGAAGCGTCACATGAATACGTCACATGAAGCTGTTTGGGCGGAAGTAGCAACTCCTTCAGCTGCTCGGCTTCCAGGAAGGCTGCTCTCGTGTTTCCTCAGCTATAGCTCCTTTATGATCCCTCCTTCATGCACGCTCCTAGAGGCAGAAATAAAAGCTTTAAGACGGCCTTTACCGAGGAGGGAAAGAAAAACTTCTGGTTCAGCCGAGGACCGAGGAGTCGAGGCGCCATCAAATAAGCAACATGAGAGCACCCATAGACTATGTACAGCGTTGACGTTTGGTGTCTCTGACCTCAGGACTTCCCACAAGTAAACAACAAGCTCAGCACAGCGGGGAAGTGATGATAATAACCCCGTCCAACACCTACTGTAAACCGAACTGAACTGGAGCGCCAACTGCGAGCCGGTACTTTTTGGCTATCAGTGTCCAACCACATTAATGGTGACAATTTGGAAAAAAACAGTAGACAGTAGAAACAAACGAACCAAAAATAGCAATGACATTAACATATATAATACTGTTATGGCCTTTCCTAGAGAGTTATCTTTTCAGCTCTCTTCCATTGGTGTTCTTTACTGTCAGAACATTTCAATTTTCTTTCTGCTGTCACCGCCATGTATACTTGATAACCTGTGATTGTCTCTCTCCAGTGTGAGGGCATATGTTTAAGCTTGACAGCTATCATTATGTGGTTGTCGACAAAATGAAATCAGAACAGTGTTAACTGTGAGGAAAGTCAATTTCCTACCAAACTGTCATTCATGATGGAAGAATTAAAGGGAAAGAAACAGAAATGTCCTGAAATGACTGTAACAGAGATTCAGAATGCAGAGAACACTTTGAGCCGTTTTTCCCCGGCCAAACAGATCGGTAGTCCACCCAAGGGGATGCCAAACATTTAGAGCAGGGAGGGATGGACCATATTTATCGATGCCAGTTAGAGCATCTCACTGAAATATGAAGCCAGGGGACTTAGAACAATCAACAGTTTAAATAGGGTTGTTATTGCATACAGTATTAAACAGTATGTTATTGGATAACCTTTATTGGTAGAACACTTGTTTTTCTTGGGTACAAAATGCATCAACAACCTAACTCGTAAAATACTGACACGGTCAGTGGCTCCCAGCGTCAGATACCGACACAAAAATCACCCTTTAGTATCTGTATGGAATGCACCGGGCGTAGCATCAGCTTGACCGCGGCACTGTAAGATGACGTATTATTAAGAGAGACAAGGGTCCAATCAAATTCGCCTAAGGAGGCAGGTTGGGGTACAACACAGGACTTTCACCCAGGAGGCCTGGGTTTGTGTCCCGCGTGTCACTGAAATGTACATTTTGTAACCCCACCAACGATCTTTTCCTAAACCATTCTTGTGCCGCATGTCAGTTAAACTGCGTCCCAACCTAGAGCATCAAAAAGTGACGAAAAGAGTCCCGACCCAGGGCGTCTAAAAATTACACCAAAGGGCTAGACTCTGAAGGAGACTTGTTGCGTCACCGACAAACGCCAAAGGCACCTGACCAAGCATCGCTTTTTGATGCACTGGGAGTGAGAATGTGTTGGCATCCGACACAGTGTTTAGATTAATTGAATCACCCTTTTAACTGGCTTTTTATATTTTAATTCCTTTGCCCAGTGAAAGTGTTACAAACGTCACTATTATAGTAGAAACAGGTAATGGTTTAAAAATGCTTCACTCTGAGAACATATTTCCACATTTGCTACTTCAAGTACCACCTAAATAAATAATACAGCTAATTTGCTGTTATTTTGTATCTATTTTTAATATTTATCCTGTAGAACAATAGGACAAACAAGACTAAGGCTATTTAAACAATTTCAAGTTTGATGTCCACAGCTTTATTGTGTTTCTGTTTCTGTGTCTTTTCTTCTACTATTAGGCACACAGTGTCCTGAGTACAAACAGATCCCTTCATGATTGCACAAAGTGGAGCCAGACCACATAACTCCTCCATTTCCCTACTTTATGCAGTGGAATTGATGAAATTATTTCACTTTGTCAATGTAGCGCTAAGATTTGTATTGACAGGACCTCTCAGTCCAGAGTAGCAGTGCTTGGCCCGCTATTCAAAAATCAATACCTGGCAGAGGGATAATCACCAAGCTACAGACCACTGCCAAAAAACTGAAAGCTAGTGGCTTTCCTCATTGCAACCTATTGTCTGTTGAGTGTATCCCATGTGTGCACGCCTCTATTTGTACATATTACAGTTCTGTACAGCAGGGTCAGTGCATGTGTTCTTGGGAGTCTAAATAACACCTTGATACCCAAAAAGACTTCTTACTGTACCTGACACAACTGGGAATCTGCATTGCTTGTAAAAGGAAACATGAATTGCATTTAAACAGAAGGCTTTTTTAGTACATTTTTTGAGAATGACCCTTCCTTATGTTACTGTACATCCTGCTGCTAACACAAACTCCTCTCCACGAAATCGACAGCATCAGTTGTTTGTTCAAACAGAAATCCAAAGGTTTGTTCTTAGTGCCAATATAGTGGAAATTAGTGTAGCATCCTCATAGTGCAGGGAACTACAACTACAACTGCAATCTGTGCACTTTTAAAGAATTCAGACTATAACGATGGGGTCAAGGCAAACTTTCTTTCTAATAACATATTCCTTACTTCTGCCGGTAAGTTTCTTTTATTTTTGGCGTATTACTGCCGCAAGTTGTCGATTAGTGGAAGAGTGAAAAACCCTCAGCAGTAATGTGTATGCATGTGAGCATGCACAAACCAAATGGAGGCCCGCTCATACAAACATTGCTCAATAGAGCTACAAGTGGCCAAATACTCCTTAACAATTACATTGCATGCAATCAAATGGAATCTAAAACAAGACCTCGATCTTAAAACTGATAACTGGAAGTTGGAATGAAAAACCTCTTTGACTGACTGCCAACTAGAATTAATTAAGAATTTAAGTTTCACAAGAGAGTATTTAGAAGACTGTTCTCCTTTGTACAGGGTTTTCTACTTTTCTGGTCCTTCTGTGTAATCCTGTTTGTCTTTACCTAAACAGCCACTGAGACACCAGATAGATAAGTAACACTTGAACAAATAAAACTGACAAATACAGTTGTTGTGTTACAGAATAACTCAAGGCAAGCCACTGAACGGCCTGTCCAGCCCTTCGAACTCAGCTCCCCCAAACATTTCATTAGATGAACGATTCCCTTGCACCGCTTTAGAGGAGCAGTTTGTAGCACCTGGCCAAGGTGAGAGCCAGCTCTGGATTTATAGTGGAACGTGCATAACCTCAAGGTAAACTAGCTAGTAATGACACTATTTCTGGGCTCAGAGTCCCTCTCCCTCATCCTCCCCCCCATTCACATTGAAAAGCCTGTGATGTTGTTGAATCATTCTACGAGTCTTTCATTCTTTCGATACCTTTAAATCTAACAGGGGAATAGCGAGCCTGGAGCATCCGGGACGTAATGGGGGTGAGTTATTGATAAGACAGAATCACATAAAATAGACAGATGACTGGTCATCAAAACTGAGCTGGAAGATAAAGGGGGAACATAAAATAGATTTTGTGGATTATAGGACACAGGCTTTAAAGTTGTTTGTAATGTGTGTGCATGCATAGATGCATGTAGCTCTGTTAATGCATATTTTTGCCCATCATATAGCTGACCGGTGATGTACTGTAGGTTTTAAAAGTAAGAAAGATATTAAAAGTCATACGATCATCACCTTGTCCTTTATTACCTTTACAATATGACAGTCATAGACTTACTATTTCATTCTCTGATGACTTTCTCTCAGACCGACAATGTTCTCAGGAGAGCTTCAGGAATAATGTTTGCTTTCATCTTTGTATACATGCACAGTGCATGCTGGGAACACACTGAAAGCCCTTCTAAAGCAGTTCTTCTTCATGTTTTGAGTATTAAATAATCACCTTCTCTAGGCTAGAACAGCAAAGTGCACTTCTTTGCTGTCCACACATATGTTAAGCATATTCCAGACACTTCATGATAGTATGCCAAAAAATGGCTAGTACAGTTAACTTTATATTTGCTTATGTCACTTGCGACCAACATAAGCAGACATATAACCCTTTTCCACCAAAATTAACACATATATGCAGGTTGATGTTTATTTATTTTATTTAATTATCCATGGAATCATTCTAGTTATTGGATTGATAATTGCATGTCCCCACCATTGCTGCGTTGTTGATGTTGTCGTTGTTTATGTTCTGTTTTTCTGTTTTCCAGACTTTATTGTTGTCAGATGTTTGGTGTGGTTTTTATTGTTTTTATTGTTTATGGTTATTTACTGTTTACTGTTGTATGTGCTTAATGTTTAATGTTTAATGTGGCTCCCTTGAGTGCAAAACAAATTCCCCTCAGGGCAATAAAGGTTTAATTCATTCAATTCATGTTGGAAAATCCGCTTAAAGCAATAGACTCCTTTCCCATTTCCAGTAGACAAGTATGTGTAAATAATCTGTTTTTTTGGTGTTTCACATTCAATGTCACACACAGTAAAACAGGCAGTAGAAAGCAGCATGGGGGCCAGTGAAAATGTTATGGTGGTTTACCTCTTTTTTTATATTTGTTACTTATTTAGTTTCTCTTTTAAATGCCAAAGAGTCCCAGAAGTTACAGAAGTCATAGTCGCAGCAGTGCGCATATAAAGGGGCTAAAAATGTGCGTCTCCACCTGGGTGTCATGTTAGCATCACTGCCGATCGGAGCTGTAACCGAAAAATACCTGTGACTTTTTCATAATGCCGATTGTTACCTTTCCCACTGCAGACAAAAGCCAGATGTTCATGGATGTTAGTGTGTTTTTAGCCAGTGGAAAAGAAGTGACTGTAGTAAAGGTAAACAGCTGATAACAGTAGCCTCAAAAGCCGGCTGTGTATTACGCTGTTTGCCAAAAAATATGGTATATAGTTTTTCAAACTAAGCTGTTACTGTAAATGATCAAGGTAATGGATGGGGGAATTACTCTTAATGTTCAATCTCTTGACCCTTGACGTGTTACCGATGCCAGGCTCTGTATTCATTTGGGAACTTGCTCTATCCAGCATGATATCCACATTAATAGTATGTGGATTGCTATGCACTGCAAGAGAACAAAAGGAAATTACACAAAATGAGAATTTTGTCACATCTTTGGCTGATGATCATCCAGTCAGTGCTGTGCAGTCTTAAGAAAGGTTGACGCTGAGATGGTTGTACTGAGGACATGTGTTCCCAACTCATTATCCCCTTCCCGTTGTTAATTTGTAGAATTAAGATAACTGTTACGTCCCTAATATGTCTAGGGGTGGAGGACGCAAACAATTTAAAATAATAAACCCGGGAGGTCTGAACAAAGAAAAGATAATTTATTATACAAAAAAAACACAAGACAATCTTCAGAAGGAAGACGATTACAGGCTCTTAGTCACTGGCTTGATTTAGCTTCTCACAGCAGCACTCCTCAGCAGCACTCCTCAGCTCACTCTGCTCAAAACACGGCTGGCTTTCACTGCAGCTTCCCCACTCTTTCACTCTCTGGCTTCCACTGAAGCCACACCTCACTCTGGCTTGGCACAGCCATTTAACACCTTCCCTCATCAGCTGATCAGCTGCAGCTGCAGGAGTCTCATCACCAGAACACACCTGAAGAGAATCTCTCACACACACACACACACTCACACACACACACACACACACACACACACACACACACACACACACACAGAACACAGCAAAACAAAACACGGCACGTAACACCCCCACCCATAAAAGGAAACCCCTCCCCTATATGCATGTCATCACGAAATTATGACGTCACTAACATGGTTCACCGTTAATTCCACGTCACCAATACCGACCCACTAGTGTAATCAGAATCTCACTTATGTTTCTCAAACTTGTCTCACCCACGGGACAGTGCGTCAGCCACAATGTTGTCGGCTCCCTTCTTATGTTTGATGCAGATGTTGTAACCCTGGGCCAGGAGTGCCCAGCGCATCAAGCGCTGATTGCTGTTGTACATCTGGGCTAAAAAGACAAGCGGGTTATGGTCAGTGTAAACAGTGACTGGATATGAACTGCATCCTACATACACTTCAAAGTGCTGTAGGGCAAGGAGCATGGCTAAGGTCTCCTTCTCGATGGTAGAGTAGTTAAGCTGATGGCGTTTGAACTTGGTGGAGAAGAAACAAACAGGATGACACACATCCCCATCACCGTCCTGCAACAGCACTGCACCAGCTCCAGTGGCGCTGGCATCCACCTCAAGCTGGAAAGGTCGAGTAATGTCAGGCGCAGCCAGCACAGGAGCACTACAGAGGAGAGACTTAGCAGAGTTAAAAGCATGGTCACACTCATCATTCCACACAAAAGGAACCACAGGACTACACAACTTAGTCAGAGGAGCAACTACTACCGAGAAGTTCTTACAGAAACAGCGATAGTAACCTGCCATGCCTAAGAAACGCCTCAGTTCTCGCCTAGTGCTGGGCACTGGTAGTGATACAACAGCAGCCACCTTAGCGTCCACTGGCCGGACCTGCCCCTGACCAACCTGCTTACCAAGGTAGGTAACAGTAGCCTTACCAAACTCACACTTGGCCAAGTTAAGGGTAAGAGAGGCGTCCGCCAGCCGCCGGAATACAGTTTCCAGACTGGACATGTGACTCTCCCACTCACTGGAGTAGACCACCACATCGTCAAGATACACACTGCAGTTAGGTACATCTCCTAATACACGCTGCATTAGGCGCTGAAAGGTGGCAGGCGCGTTCTTCATGCCGAAAGGCATCACGGTGTACTGCATAAATGCATCAGGAGTGACAAAGGCTGATACCTCAGAAGCTTGCTGTGTCAAAGGAACCTGCCAGTATCCTTTAAGTAGATCAAGCTTTGTGATACACACTGCTGGTCCAACCCTGTCAACACAATCATCCATGCGGGGCAAAGGGAAAGAGTCCGACACAGTAACAGCATTCACTTTGCGAAAATCAGTACAGAAGCGAGGACTACCGTCAGACTTAAGCGCCAACAAGCACGGAGAACTCCAGGGACTATAGCTGGGCTTGGCAAGGCCATTCTCTACCAGATAGCTAACCTCTCTTTTCATGGTTTCCCTTTTAGCGAGCGGACAGCGATAGGCATGCTGTTTAATGGGAGCGGCATCGCCCACATTAATGTCATGCTCCAGCACACTTGTACGTGATGGTACATCTTGTAGAATACCAGGGTACCTGCCAAGCAACCTAATCACATCTTGTCTGTGAAGCGCGGAGAGATAGGACAGCTGCTGGTCGATTGTAGACAAGAACTCAGAGTTAGCTAGCCTACCACACAGATAACCTTCACAGGGCGTCAACAAGTCAACCTCCAACTCAGGCTGAGTACCGACGAGAGAAGAAACCCCTACCACCACAATGTCTGAGGTCTTCTCTGGTCCTCTCAGGTCAGCTTCTCTGGGATGAAAAGATTTCAGCATGTTAATATGACATAAACGTGTCTTACGTCTACGCTCAGGCGTACGGATAACATAATCTGTGTCTGAAACTTTACCTTCCACCACGTACGGACCTGAGAACTGGGCAGCAAGAGCAGAGCCAGGTGTGGGCAGCAAGACCAGCACTTTATCACCTGCGTCGAACTGCCGCTCGACTGCCTTCTTGTCAAAACGTCTCTTCGTGTTGGACTGAGATGAAGACAGTGACTCCGTAGCCAACCGTGTAGCATGGTGCAGACGCTCTCTACAGCGGGATACAAAGTCCAACACGTTATTTTCACAAGAGTTATCCCCTACTAGCTTCTCCTTCAACACTTTCAACGGGCCACGCACATTGTGACCGAACACTAGCTCTGCTGGACTAAACCCTAGAGACTCCTGTTTTGCATCACGGATAGCAAAGAGAACAAAAGGCACACCTTCATCCCAGTCATTCCCAGTCTCATAACAATACTTTTTCAGCATTGACTTCAAAGTCTGGTGCCAGCGCTCAAGAGCACCCTGAGACTCAGGATGATAGGCACTAGACACAGAGTGGGAGATACCCAGAGACTGGAGAGTCTGCTTGAAAATCCTGGACAGGAAGTTTGTTCCCTGATCAGTCTGTATGGTCTTCGGCAGACCATAAGTCGTAAAGAACTTAATCAATGCTTTAGTAACCGCCTTAGCGGTTATCTTGCGCAAAGGAATGGCCTCAGGAAAACGGGTAGAAATACACATCATGGTGAGCAAAAACTGATTCCCAGACTTGGCTTTGGGCAATGGACCCACACAGTCGACCAGAACATGCTCAAATGGCTCACCAACTGCGGGGACAGGCCGCAGCGGAGCAGGGGGCACAGGCTGATTAGGCTTACCTACCATCTGGCAAGTACTGCAAGTTCTACAAAAACGCACTACATCTGCCTTCATTCCTGGCCAAAAGAACTGCTGGAGAACACGATCATAGGTTTTGCTGATGCCCAAGTGACCTGACCATAAGTGCTCATGCGCCAGCGCCAAGACATGCTGCCGACAGTTGACAGGGATCACTACCTGCATAACTACCCCCCAATCCTCCTCTGAGTCGGTCGCCACCCACCCTGACCGTGAGACCCATCTACGCATCAACACACCATTCTCCACAAAGAATGGCAGTTTTCCATTACACTCTGTCTTGTTGACAACTGACCTCTAACACTTGTCTAGTGAGGGATCATTTTTCTGAGCTTTAATGAGAACCTCCCGTGTAAGCGGCAAGGGTGCAGCAGCGTCAGGCACCAAAACTGTATCTATAACCTTTTCACCAGGCTCACCTGAAGTACAGCTTACGGGTCCACCACCAGAGGGCACACTTTCCCCAGAAAGTACAGAAGCAAACAAGGAGTCAGACAAATTAACCTCTTGGGCCCGCTTACGACCCTGCGCTCTAGTGGTCACACTAGCTACAAACACATGAGGGTGTTTTATGGCTAGCTCATCGCGTTCCGACTCAGGAATGGGGGTGCACACCACATCAGGAACAGGATACACTTTCCCCCCTGCAATATCATTCCCCATGATAAAGTCAACGCCGTCAATAGGGAATCCTGACCGGGCGCCCACTGTGAAATACCCTGTTACTAGGCCAGACTGTACATGAATCTGATACAGTGGCGCCTGCACAAAACCCATTTCAATGCCCCTTACAACTGCACTCACACTTGAGCTGGGACCTAACGGCAGAATGTCAGACAGGATCAGTGACTGTGAACAAGCCGTGTCTCGCAGTATCCTCACTGGACGCTGATCCTCAGATTTACCTGAAAGAGACACAAAACCAT
The DNA here is from genome assembly GCF_008315115.2 of Sander lucioperca. NCBI lineage: Eukaryota > Metazoa > Chordata > Actinopteri > Perciformes > Percidae > Sander > Sander lucioperca. The sequence goes on from NC_050187.1 coordinate 31,841,697, forward strand.
CAAAAATGAACGGGTTAAAACAGTCATCAGGCACGTCAGGATGTAGAGACTCCAAGGATTGGACCCTAGGAGAAGTCTTAATCAATCCCACACCCTTAGGCTGTTTCTGAAACGACCCCTGCTGCTTCCGCTTCCAAGCGTCACAGCTAGCCACCAAGTGACCGGACTTACGGCAGAAGAAGCATAGTTTCTCCGACTTTGGACGCGAGACAGCGCTGTCGTAACGCACCGGAGGATCTGATTTTTGGGGAGCTTCACGTAGAGAAGTATCACGTTTATTAAAAACGGCCTTATGCGTCAGCATAAACTCATCAGCAAGAGTGGCAGCTTGCTGCAGGGTGGAAACTTTCTGCTCGTTTAAATACACTGTAGTACGCTCAGGCACACAGTTTTTAAACTCCTCCAACAACATCAGCTCACGCAAAGAAGACAGATCGGCAACCTTACACGCTGCACACCACCTGTCAAAAAGGATCCCTTTCTCCCGCGCAAAATCAACATATGACTGGCTCTGCGCTTTTCTAAGACTGCGGAAACGCTGTCTGTAGGCCTCAGGCACTAACTCATATGCCTGCAAAATGGCACCTTTAACTTTGTCATAGGTGAGCCCATCCTCCACAGACAAAGAGGAGCAGGCCTCTTGAGCCTTACCCACCAGCTTACACTGCAACAAGATGGCCCACACGTCTTTAGGCCACTGTAAAGCAGCAGCAATCCGCTCAAATGCACCGAAGTAAGCTTCCACCTCTGACTCACGGAAAACAGGCACCAGTGAAATGTGCTTACTCACGTCAAAACTGACAGAACTGGGAGAATGCGCGCCAGCAGTGGTAACATTACGGGCACACACACACACAGAACACAGCAAAACAAAACACGGCACGTAACAATAACACTCCCTATAAATTCTACTTCACTGTAAACTCAGCTCTGACTGCCTCTCGTGGACTTTGCTCTTTGACTACATCTGTGATCCTCACACACCACAGGAAGCAGCCAGGCATCGAGCGGTAAACACCAAACATTTGATATGATCGGAGTGACTTTTATCTTTCAGCGAGTCCATCACTGGGGTGAGATAACATTTAGAAGCATTTCACATTACTAGATAATCTGAGCAGGCCATCAGTCCAGATCAAGAGGATGAGGGGACTTCCTCTCAGTTGTCATGGTGTCCAAATATGCTGTTAATTGAACCAATAAGCCTCTAGACTGCCCTTCCTAGCCTAAACTACAATGCACACGTTAACACCTTAGTCCGTGTTTGGATGTGTGCTGCACATTTCAGTAAGCATCTGACAAATCATGTTGAGTGGCATGCAACCAAAACGGAACTGCGAGAGGCTGCTAAGAAGATGAGGCTTAATGTGTTTGTGGAATGGAAACAAACTAATCAGCTTTAGGAGTGCACTTATTGGAGCACTGGAAACTAATCAAAGTGAAGAATAGGGCTATTCCAGTCCAGGGACAAAGCATTCAGTCTCCCTGAGAGGACAAAAGAAGACATATTAAAGAATTACAGCAATAACAGACAGCCACACCCCTTATTTCTGTTTTATTTCCAGCCCACTAAATATCGTCATCATGTCATTTGTTCAATAAAACATCAATTATAAAGACGTGTCTTTAAATTCATTAAAGTACGGATTCAATTTACAATCTGGACACAATAACAAAACATTCAGCAGGATGCAAATTATTTATAATTGAACCAACTGGACAACACGACATAACCACCTCTAATGTAACCTTAGGACTCAAGATAAATGAAATTTGCACACAGCAGATTATGTTGATGTATTTGCTGGTGATTTTGTCAGATACTTTTGGCAGTTATATTGTTCTAACATTAGGAAGGTTATGAAAATGTGACCTATTTGTACTGTTTTGTGACTCAAGAGCTTTTTCCCTTTTTTGACATCCACCAGATGACATTAAATGCATCGTTTCACAAGCAGCAGAGATCTGGCATTATCTATGGCCTGCATTTCCATAATCTTTGTGTTCATGCCTCTGGGGAAGGGAAAGAACACTCTGAAATCAGAACAGTAAGAAATCACATCTTTATGGTCCCACAGTAGTCACGGACAGAGACAGAAAATCCCTCTTCCTACTTTTCAGCATGAGAAGTGTTTATCCTTGACCTCAAACATTTCTAGTCAAATCAGTTTTAAACAGCTTAGGATCACATACAATGTCTCAGTGGCCCACAACAGCAGTGGTTTCCAACTCAGGCCAATCTCTGAGAAAACAAGAGATTGGGGGTAAACTCTCCCAAAAACCTCAGTACTCAGATGGAAATAGGAAGAAACCTCAGGAGACAATATTCAAAGAGTGTGTTCTCTCTCTCTGTGTGTTCTCAGAGAGCTGGGATTCTGTATGGCAGTAACGTCTAAACAATAGATTTGGTTTTTGTAAAAATGCAAGGCACAGTGATTGGGTTATAGTTGAACAATACGACTAGGATAGGTCCAAAATAATTCCTGTTAATTGTTAAAAGACATTTTAGGACATTTTACTCTAACGCAGATTGAGGGGATTGATACAATATGAAGCTACTGCGAGCAGTCGTTTAGCTTAGCTTCGCACAAAGACTACTAGGGGGAAAAGCTAGCCTGTCTCTGTTCAACAGTAACAAATTCCACCTCCCAGTACCTCTAAAGAGTACTAATGAATGACATGGATTTACATTAATAGCCAGACTAGCTTTCCCCCCGTTTCCAGTCTTGTGCTAAGCTAAGCTAAACTAACCAACTGCTCATTATAGCTTCATATTTACCTCACAGAAATGAGAGTAAAATCAATCTTCATATCTAACTCTTGGTAAGAAAGTGAATAAGTGTATTTCCCAAAATGTGGAACTTTTCCTTTAAACATTTAAGTATTTCCATACCACAAAAGGTGAAAGAAGCTGTTTGAATCCATATTTATGCTAAGACATCTTTCTGCTATCTTATTAGCTTGCTAGTCGTGGAAGATAGCTAACATGGATATCATAACTATTGATATAATTAAAGCAACTTAACAACGAAAAATGGCTACTAGAAATGTCAGTCAAAACAATGAATTTTCCCATAATAGTTGTGCTAATAGCTTGACGCTACATGACTAGCTGTCAGAGGACTTTGCATGCTGTTCTGATGTCTCATTCAGTGCGTTTACATGCACACCAATATTCCACTATTATTCCGAATATGACAATATTCCTAATTTAATACAGGTCATGTAAACAGCATATTCCGGTTGGATATTCTGAATGAGGCCTTTTTCCGTATACAGCGCATTCGGAATATGCGTCTCAATCAGGGTTTTTACTGCAGTTTACGCCCAGTTTACAGCCTCTTGCCTGTTTACGGCTTATGGTCAGCTCTGTGCATTGCTATGGTTGCTGTATACAAACCAACCAGCCAACAGTTTCCAAGGTTGCAGACCCGATAAGAAAGAGAAACACATTTACTTTTAAACATTATCAGACTTGGATATCAACAGGTTTTTGGATATGCGCACACATTGTTACGTTGACCTTTTCGAGAAGCTGGTTGAAGGAATGAAAGAGAGATGCTGCGTTCGCACGGTCCAACAACGCCATCGTCGGAATATCATCTTTTTCGGAATAAGGGCAAAAACCAGAATATTATGTGCATGTAAACGTACTGATGGTTTGCTCTTTTACATTTTTTAATAGTTGTTTGGTCACACATCAGGAATTTAAGCAATGATAAAATATGAGCATGCAAGTTCAAAGCCAAACCTATTTTCTACGTCTACCTCAGAATGAACCAAAACCCAAATTTTCCTGTCAGCTTGTATAATCTACTTTTTCAACAGTCTGCTACGGAGGGCTCCTCACTGTGTTCCCCGAGAAGTCCAATGACAGCAGTAATAAATGATCTTTTTGTATGCTGGCTCTTTAATACGCATATAAAGCCCCCTTCTCCTCTAGAACGGTTTCGGTGTCTGAGTGCAAGTATGGGCCACAGCTGCCGAAAGAGCAAACATAAAAAGGTGTGAGTGACTTGATAAAAGCGAGACAGCGGGAGGTAATGAGAGGAGAATTTCATTAAATCGAAGGCCTTTTTTTACCTAACTGAAGGAGGAAAACCACAGTCCCATTCTTATCGTCAAATAACATCAAAAGAAAAAGCTTTTTGTGCTTTAGTGACTGATTTGCTGTGTGCATTTCACCTCTATTTCCAAACACCGTTGACACTTTGCACAACTCCTACAGTGGTGATAAGAGGAAAACAATTACAATTCCTGCACTTTGCCTAAAGGCGCACACACACACAAAAGCATTTTTCTGCAGTTTGAACACACAAACTAACAGCTCAGTCATATATGTATGAGTTATGAGATGGGCGTATGGAACAAAATGGTCGTATTTGGATTTATGGATTGTTTGCATTTTGATAAGAGGGGAATTAGAAATGAGGGGTAAGAGAGAGTGAAAGGTGTGGGTGTGAGTGTGTGTTTTGTGTCAGCAGCAATGGTGTAGCAGAGCAGAGTGACAATGAAGGTGGAGAAAAAGAGAACATGATTGAGTGGGACATTTTGTCAGCCGCAGACGTGAGCTGGAGCCTGGATTGTGTGTGTGTGTGTGTGTGTGTGCGTGCGTGCGTGCGTGCGTGCGTGCGTGCGTGTGTGTGTGTGTGTGTGTGTGTGTGTGTGTGTTTAGGGGTATACCAAAGTCTGAGTCACCCTGAACCTATTCTTTACTGCTTTATTGGTATTCTAAAGCAACCATCTCTGTGCTAACCTGAGCAGTGCCACGGTTGTTGATAGGGCTGCCAGTGCCCATGTTCTTTCTCATTGTTTGTGTGGTTAGATGTGTGTGACAGTGGTTGTGTGTGTGTGTGTGTGTGTGTGTGTGTGTGTGTGTGTCTGAACTTAGCCACATCTGTGCACGGATTCAAACCAGCTGATAATGGCCACCGAGTATACTTGTGCACATAATTGGTAGCTTGAGTTTAGTTTCAATGCATCATGCATAAGATATGATCTAGATATGATGGTCTGTCTGTGGTTAGGTTACAGGAGCATGTTACATTCATTAATGTCTATAACATTTTTCTTCTTCTATATCTCATAATCACGCCTTAAAATCTCATAATGTGAATTATGACACCGTCTCCTCAGTCTCCTTCACATTCAACACAAGACCGTCAAGATTGGTTAGAAAATGTTAACATAAAAGGATTAACACCCATCTGTTTCAGTTTCTGAATACACATGTGAGGTTGTAGTGTATTAAAAGCTAAGCTAAAATAACAACCAAAAGTAGGCATATATAAGCCTTGGGGTCTTTTAGGTGTTAAGATATCAGGTGTGTGATGCTATCAACTGCATCATCTGTGCTATGCTCTGGCTTGTAAGCAAACTGGAAGGGTCTAATAATACATCTACCTCTTTCCTGAGCCGAGAAACTATGATCCTCTCAAAAAATTTCATGATAATGGATGTCAATGCAACATGCCTGAAACAAGCCTCATTGTTTACCTTTGGATAAGGTTTTTTTTTTAGGGAAAAACAGTGGGCTGTTGGATGATGTCACTTTGTATTGCAGCAAAAGTTGAGTCTGGTTTTACTTTTTGCTGGACAGCCTTGTGCATTTTTGCTATACATTAGCCCTCTGCATCAACATATTTGTTGTCCACCACAGTGGTGTTATTGAAATGACTACGGGGCATGCAAGATTAGTTTTTCATGCGGAGCTAAAGTTTTTATTAACATTGCCTTGTGGTTCTTGGTTTTTGTGTCGTATCAACTCAGTGGATAGTCCTCACAACAACAGAAATACACCGATGTACTTGTGTGTGCTTATAGTTTGTAATGGTTGCTTTCAAAGAGAAGTGGACACAAACCAATGGTTAATGTAAGAGTGTTTGTGTGAGACAAAGCCGATTTTTCTCCTAAATGGTCTACTTAGGCACCCGTATAAAAAGGATTATAGTATGACAGGGATTAAAGGCCTTTTGTGACAACAAATTAAACATCACGCATGAATGTTGGAACACAACTTTTGTATGCACATGCACACACAGAGACACATGCAAGGCCTCTGGAGTGAACTGCACAGCTGGAGTACAGAGTCACAGAAACAGACTGGTTTCCTTTCAGAGGACAGATGGCTGTCAGGAATACACATCCCCCAAAACCAATGATGTAATATTAATTAATCTCACTAACAGTGAGACTGAACTCAGTCATCAGGCTGCAGTACGGTATTTTGGTTCATGTGTACAGATGGTTATGACTAGTGCATATTGAACCTGGTTGATCTCTAAAGGAGATAATACTCTTTGTTTAGCATGAATAGCACCTTTAAGCTGCAGTATTAAATTGGTGGCCACTGTTGAGCAGAATAACTCTAAAACAAGCTGACACACGAACACAGGCACGCTTTACAAAGAGTGCAACATGAAGTCACCGCCAAATCCTTTTGCATTTTCATTTTTTAGCTCCTAGATGTTCAACTTCCCTCACCAGCCGGTAGTCCTGTGTGGAAACCATTTGATGTAGTGTACGAGTGGGTTAATCAGAGAATGTTTGGTCAAAAAAAAACGGTCACCGAGGTTGATGAGAATATCTAGACTGCCCCAGGTTATATTTTAGACTAAGTCCAGTGACGTGTAAGAGATGCTTATAGTGTTAACATCACTTTAGTCATAAGAACACTGCTGCTGGTGACCGAGACAATAACAATGAGTTGCATTTTCAAAAATTGTTAATGATTTTTTTTTTTTTTTCTGCCTTTCATGCCAAGAACAAGGATATGGTAAATAACAAACATTACTATATGTCACACCTAGAGAAGTCCGAGCTTTCAGAAAATTCCCACTCACAAATTTGGGAATAATACATCATTGGGTTAATCAAATAGATTCCACTTGAAGGTGTCACAAACCGACACTTGAAGGTGTCACAAACTGAGGGGAGACCAGACAGGTTAAAGTGCCAATTAATTGTTTATTGTTAAATGAACAAAATAACTATTAACAAAAGAATCATAACATGTGTCGAATCAATGGTATCAGTAGTGTGTGAGGTGTGTGGGTGAGTGAAGGATGTGTGGATAAATGACGACTGCAACAGGTGACACAAACCCAAACCAGGAGATGTGGAGCCTAGGAGAAGGAGAAGGCAGAGACACAACAATGAGCCATGACTTGCTTAAATAGTCTTGGTTGAGGCCTACCCAGGTGTCCACCAATTAACTAGCGAACCCTCCCAAACTACCAACTCGGTCAGGAAAACCAGAGAAGCCAACAGCAGGCAGAAAATCCATTCAGCCTCAGTGTTGGGTGATTTTCTGTGGAGTTGTTACTTGATGGCATTTTAGCATCTGTACATGGATTCAATGTCTTTACATCAATGGCATTATAGATTTTTCACAAATTAGATATTGAAGCTTTTTAAAAAACAATGTTCTTAATTTTTATATTTATTTGAGAAAAATATAGGTATCCATATAATTTTAGCAGGATCTTCCACATTTGTTATACTCAGTAAAAAGCTTAAGCCAAATCACATGGCTGGGGTTTCTGTTGTAGATGTGTACGAGGACATAATAGGGTTGAAAAATAGAGCTCGGAGCCATTCACTGGATGTGTTGAAATCTAACTAGACAAGCGTATGTGGCATTGTTTCCTGACTTCTTTTTCTCTCTTCATCCCTGAGCATCTGTTTGCATCCCCTCACGCAGGCTTCCTGTATCTCCTTCTATCTTTTTTATTCTGTTCCCTGGATACCATGGGGGCACAGTGTAAGATGTGTTTGTTTGTCTCCTTCGGCAGGCACTTGCAACACAGCATGCATACACATTTGGGCACACACATGCACTGATGAAAGTGTGTTGGTGTTAAAGATGCCTCCAGCTCCTGAGAGAAGATTGATATATAAATATAAATCTCAGGTTTGGAACAGAATAGAAAGGGAGAAGTCGTAGAGAGAAAAATGCTGGCAGTCTACTAACAACTAACTATTGATACAAACAGTAGATGTACAAAAGGTGTGAAGTTGTTCATCATGTTTGTTTTCTGCTGTGGAGAAAGGTTTGCTTAAAAATATGAAGCTCATCATTTACACAATGCATATCAACGGAACACTAACTACACTTTCATAAAACATACTTACAGTAAATGCCTGACTCCATAGTGTGAAAGAGCAGTTAAAAGGGGCACTACAGCTGACAACGCAACACCCATCAAGCCAGCCATTCTGTATTTGTTTAAGGCTGATTCAGGGACTTTTTATAATCTTGCACTTATACAGTATCTGTACAGTCACATTTTAAAGCAGGGAGAATGACTATGTATTAATAGTAAACTCAGATGAGAAAGTTTTTATTAACATGCATATTCTCAGACCGCCCTCACCAAGAAAACAGCCTTATAGGTTGATTGTAAAAGCAGCTTATAAGGACCCATATTTACATTTACCCTTGTAGTAGTCTTGCATTGCCAGACCTTCCTCCACAGCGCTCTGGAGGAGTCTGGCTAGTCCACACAGCATTCTGGAATGGAAGAAAAACGTGCTCTGGTTTGTTGACATTTCTTTAAACCAATCACAATGTCTTGGGCGGTGCTAAAAACCGGATACAATGACGGTGCCTCTGCAAAATAGCCTTGGGAAAGAACTTTTGATAGAACATGTACATAAAGTTGTTTTAGTCGTGCAACAGAAAACTCAGATTGGACAAATAGTCTAGCTAGCTGTCTGGATTTACCCTGCAGAGATCTGAGGAGCAGTTAACCATAGTCCTCATAAATCGACCGGCGTTTAGAATGAAAGAGAGACAAAGAAAGAGGAAGGTGATGTACATCCGGCCGAAAATGAGGGACATCCGGCGGAATTTCCGACGGCACCTGAACAATCCCAAGACTTCTAGTGGCAGTAGTAATAATCGTGGGAGCCAATGAGAAAGTAAGGTAACAGAGTATAAGTGCAAATATCTGTATAAGGAAGTATTTGGGGTGATGGAAGCGTCTAACAACCACAGGACTTTCACCCAGGATACCGGAGTTAGGGTCCTGTGTGAAACCAAAAGTAAATGGTGACTTTGTTTAAATTAACTGGTATGTAACAGACATAAGCCTGTGACACAGTTACTGTACATTTGTGACGTAGTTCGGTCCATGACTCATTACGTCCGTGACTCATTAGGTCCATGATCTTCTTGATCATAACCAAGGTTTTGTTGCCTAAACCTAATCATGCCATTTAATTCCTTAAACAGGGCTCTCAAGTTTTGAAGACAGGCAAGAGTGACATTCTATCCGCATGTTGACTAATGATGCAGGGGGTCTGGAGGTCCCCCCCCAGAAACTTTTGAGCATTAAACACTTCATTTCCTGCATTCTGGTGAATTTGTATGCACTTATTTCTACCTTTTTCTGAATCAATTTATGCTGGAAATATCATTATGTAAAGGGAAACAGATTACAATCCAAATATAAAAACATAATGGAATATATTGCAATAAGGCTCTCAGGCATTCTGTATTGCTTTCATCTATTTATTCTCCTGTAGATCGACCTTTCTAATTATATCTGAGTCACCACACACGTCGCCTAGGCATAATGTACTCTTCCCTTCTCTTTTGCATCTTTTGTTGAGGAAGTAACCTCCTTAAATGTGCATATGACAATTATTCACCTCAATGATACATTCATTCATTTTAATTTATTAATAAACCCCTGGACTGTAATATTGTTAAGTTTGAGCAAGATTTCTGCTTATGTTCAAAACTTTGTGCACATTCAAAATATATCTGTGTTCTCTGAGATTTGGAGGAGTTGTGATATTTTGAGAAAAATAAAGCTATATTTCAGAAAATAATCCACCTGCACCATAGTCTGCTGTGCATTACGTGATTGCTCTGCTGATATGGTAGATCTCAGACCTTCTGACAGACACAGAGCCCCGTTTGGGTCTCTGGTCTCTGAATGAGCGAACGTTTAGGGAAGCATCGCTGCTCTATGCTTTTTTTTTTCATTGGTTGTTGCGTTAAATCTTACCCAGATACAATAGTGCTATTTTCTGATTGGCTATTGTGTAGCCCTTTCTTTTTTTTGATTGGCTGATAAGTGGCAGGCTCAACTAAGAACTCCAGGGGAGACGTGCTTGATATCTGCCGGTTCCATAGCGAGAGCGGCGCGCCAGAGGAATTTTGGGCGCTGCGGCATATTAAATACATTATAAATAGTTTTTCCACGTGAGAAATACAATGTGTGGCGGGAGTGCGTGAAAAAAGACCGAAATGAGTGACTGTCTTGCGTGACACTTGAGAACCCTGCTTAAACAACATAGTTTTGTTGCCTAAACTTAACTAGTTTAGGCAAACTCAACTAGGTGACGTGTTACAGTCATATGATTAGATGTATAAAAGTGTTCGGTTTGAACACTTACCAAGCACTTGAAATTAAAAAGAAACCAGATCCAAAACGACCTATTTCTCAAAAAGAGCCTACTTCTCAAAATAATAGTAATGATGCTGCTTGAATTTTTCATTTTATTCTATATCTTGCCGCTGTTGGTTGAGAAGATTTTATGATCTTTGTCTTTTGTCTTTATCCTCAAAGAAACTTCTAAAGGGTCTATTTGACTTAATATTTGGTAAGAACAACTAAAAACATGTATTGAATTAGAATCACAATGAGCAAAAAGATAATGCTACCTTTAACATTTTCCAAATAGCATTCAAACATGACCCAACATGATTTGTTTATTTTGATTGTTTGTGTTTGCAGATGACTCAGAGGGCAAATTCATCAAACATCAATCAGTGTCAAACTAAATAAAAAATATTCTAAACAATAAACACACAAACCTATCATGCATGCATTAGCATTACCAGCACTACACTGTAAACACATTAACCTATGCATGTTTTGATTCAATGCACACCACAAACAGCATATACCAATACAAAAACAGAACTACTCATGCATTCAGAGCAGAACATCCCTCATTTCCTTTTTTCTTTATTTGAAAGGAGATAACACAATGGCATGTGCAAGGATGTGACATGGGAAAATATGTTTTAATGCATGAAGAAGTACCACTTGTAATAGTACAATTGGTTTGAAGTGTGGATGTCAGATTAGAATATAAGCAGTTGTGCATTCCTGAAGAAATAAGAGAAAAGGTGTGCTGTCATTATAATAAAATAAAAAACAAAAAATAAAAAATAAAAAATAAAAAATAAAAAATAAAAAATAAAAAATAAAAAATAAAAAATAAAAAATGCAGTTTTGATCAACTGAAGCAAAGGCAAATACACTGCTTGTCATGTTCTGTAGCAGGGCTTTGTACTCATGAATGAGATGTAACTGCAACCTTTCCTGCTGGTGCTGTTTCACATTAGAAGCTTACTAGTGGATGTTTTTATTGTGAAGAGGTTACTGGAAATGCAATGTGTTAGTGGAGGTTAATTATCAGTACTATTCTTCAATAAAACTGGTCTAACCAATCAAATAAGGGACATATTCTGTGCAATGTGGGCAGCAGATACATTTAAAAAAAAAAACTGCAGGGAGGAATGGTACAAACACAAACAGCCACAGTGAAAAGTGTTGAAGACGACAGGCTTTCACTGTGGTTTGTCACCGGGACACATCCAACACGTCATCCAGGTAAACATCTGTACCTTGCTGTGCGGCAGTTTTGTAGTCAAGACCACCTAAACCAAGACCAAGTCATCACTAAGACCAGAGTGTATCTAGGCCGAGACAAGACCAAGACCAAGGCAGGCCGAGTCGCACACTGCATCCCACGACGAAATGTGGAAACTGCTTACCATGGCATTCCCATAAAAAAAAACACCAGCAGAAAACAAATTAAGATTATTCTTCATTCACCTATTTTATTGCCATAAGTGTATCATGAGAAATGCCTCGATAAAATAATCAAAAGGCAGACAGATAGATACGTAGATAGATGGACTTATATATCCCAAACTGGGAAATTACTCTGTTACAGAAGGACATACACACATACTTACTCACACACAGACAGAAAACACATGAACTACACTAGAAGTAATAAATAATAACAATAATAATAATAATAATAATAATAATACTTTTGATTTATATAGCGCTTTACATGGTACTCAAAGACACTTAAACCAGCACATATAGCACATTAAAAACAGACACATAAAACAAGCATATTAAAAGCAATTAAAAACAATAAAACCAGTAACTATATAAGACTATTGTTTGTGGAAAGCTAATCTGAAGAGGTGTGTTTTAATTAGTGTTTTGAATGTGTCCAGGTCAGTACAGTGTATGAGTAGGGAGTTCCAGAGGGAGGGGGCTGCAATAGTGAAAGCTCTGTCACCCCAGGTACGGTGCGTGGTCCTGAGTGGTGGGGAGACGAGGTTTGCGTCAGAGGAGCGGAGGTTACAGGGGGGGGATTGTGGCGGTGGAGCAGGTCTGTGAGGTAGGAAGGAGCCTGGCTATGGAGGGCTTTGTGGGTAAGGAGGAAGACTTTAAAGTGGATGCGTTGGGAAACAGGGAGCCAGTGGAGGTTCTGAAGGATGGGAGTGATGTGGTCACGGTAACGGGTGTGGGTGAGGAGACGGGCAGCAGAATTTTGGATGTGTTGGAGTTTATTTAAGGCTTTTGCAGGTGAACCATAGAGGATGCTGTTGCAGTAGTCAATTCTGGAAGTGATGAAGGCGTGAATCAAAGTTTCGGCAGCAGAGAAGGTGAGTGATGGGCAGAGACGGGCAATGTTTTTGAGGTGAAAGAAGGCAGTTCTGGTTATTTGGTTGATGTGGACTGACCTATCTGGGTGTGTTTTGAGATGCCTGATGAAGTTTGACGTTGTTGATCCGGCATAATTTATCTTGGTGCCACACACCTTGCATGTAGCTGTTCACTTACTGCCACTGTTTACAAAGTTATTGAAAGCAAAACTAATGACAAAAGGCACAACTCTGGGAGGACTTGGTGTCACCATCGGCAATGCATTTCTGTGAGTGCGCACACATAGGCATAGCGCATGCGTTATGTTGCACATTATGGCAAAGGGCAGGGGACATGCAGCTCGTCATACGTTTCCCCAACGTATATGCGGCAATAAAAGAAAATAGAAATACATGAGTAAATTTAGATTTAAAAAGCAATAATTGCATGAAAACAGGTTGTTGACGAGTCTCGAAGCTTGGGTCCGAGTCAAGTCTGAAGTCTTTTGGGTCGAGTCACAAGTCAATTCTGAAGTCACTGTTTGTCAGACTTAAGATAAAATAAGATAACAAAAGATCAAAATACCAGAACACCTACTGAAAAAATATATACTTAGAGGAATGAAAAGAATGTACATGTATACACGTGTAGAATTCAATATACAACCTACATACATACATACAGTATATGTAACAAAATGTGTATAATATTAAATATGATGTAAACAGTGTGGAAGTAGCATAATAATAATAGCGCAATATCGTAATGTGTGAGGAAGTGAGAGAGTTATTTCACACACAGCTGTGAATGGTTATACAGTTTTATGGATTGTGGCAGGAAAGATTTCCTGTAGGGGTCCGTGCGACATCGATGCTGTCAGAGCCTCTAAAAGGCAAGGCAAGGCAAGGCAAGGCAAGGCAAGGCAAGGCAAGGCAAGGCAGCTTTATTTGTATAGCACATTTCAGCAACAGGGCAATTCAAAGTGCTTTACATAAAACATTAAAGAGCAGTTAGAAAACAATAAAAAAAAAAAAAAAAAGCAAATTAAAACATCAAAGTGCAGGCAAAAATGATTTAAAAAAAAAAAAAAAAAACATTTCTCCAACCACAGATCCTTATCTATGTCACACCCGCGTTGGAGAAATTCTCAGAAATATGTCCGTTACCTGTTCAAAAATACCATTAGATAAAAGACAAGAATAAAATTGACAGTGCAGTATAAGAAATTAAAAGAACTGAGAGATAAAATACGTGAATAAAACTTACAGTGCAGTATAAGAAAATAAACATTAAAGAGCAGTTATAGAATGTCATACAGTGTCATCAATGCAACTTCAGTATAACAAATGAACAGTTATTTAAAGAAAGGCAACATCAAAAAGATAGGTCTTTAGCTTTGATTTAAAAGAACTGAGAGTTGCTGCGGACCTGCAGTTTTCTGGGAGTTTGTTCCAGATATGTGGAGCGTAAAAACTGAACGCTGCTTCCCCCTGTTTAGTTCTGACTCTGGGGACAACAAGTAGACCTGTCCCAGACGACCTGAGAGGTCTGGGTGGGTCATAAAAGAAAGGTGTTCCGCTGTTGGACCAGTGTGGGATGGAGAGGGTGGTCAGGAGGACAGCTGTGGTCTTGACCGGTCTTGTAATAAGAGATAAAATAAGACAAGATAAGATAGACTTTATTAATCCCACACTGGGGAAATTCCTGTGCTACAGCAGCTCAAAGAAGAAAAAAAAATGTACACACATCAGAATAACACAAATATACATTAAGTAGAAATGGAAATGGAAAAATAGAATAGAATTAGTTAATAATAATAATAGTAATAAAACAACCGTATTTACACAATAAACAACCTTATATAAACGGACAGTATATAAACACAGATGAGTACGGTGCAGATGAATAGAGATGACATATTGCACAGTTGGAGGTAGCAAAGAGTGATAAATAGATAAATGTGCATAGTGCAGGATATTGTCCAGTGATGGCTCATATTGCAGAAACAGCTAGCACCATTAAAGGGTCTGACTGCTGCTGGAATGAAGGACCTGCGGTAGCGCTCCTTCTTGCAGTGAGGGTGCAGCAGTCTGCTGCTGAAGGAGCTACTCAGGGAACTATATGTTCTCTCATGAACTCTCATGTAGGGGGTGAGAGGTGTTGCCCATGATTGATGCCAGCCTGGCTAACATCCTCCTCTCCCCCACCTCCTCTATGGTGTCCAGAGGGCAGACCACAACAGAGCTAGCCCTCTTCACCAATCTGTTTAGCCTTTTTCTGTCCCTCTCTGTGCTCCCAGCTCCCCAGCAGGCTACTGCATAAAAGATTGCAGACACAACCACAGAGTCATAAAAAGTTTTTAACAGAGTCCTGCACACACCATAGGACCTCAGCCTCCTCAGCAGGTGGAAACGGCTTTGGCCCTTTTTGTACAGGACGTCTGTGTTTTTGGACCAGTCCAGTTTATTGTTGAGGTGAACACCCAGGTATTTGTATGTCTCCACCATCTCGATGTCGACACCCTGGATGTTCACTGGTCACCACCATCTCCTTTGTCTTGCTGGCGTTTATGTGAAGGTGATTTAACTCAGACCAGTTGACAAAGTCCCCGATGACCTCCCGGTATTCCTGATCATTCTCCTCTGATACCCTCCCAACAATGGCAGTATCATCAGACAACTTCTGCATGTGACAGCTGCTTGTGTTGTGCCTGAAGTCCGCTGTATACAGGGTGAAGAGAAATGGGGCGAGCACTGTACCCTGTACTGCTCCTGTGCTGCTGATCACCACATCAGACACACAGTCCTGGAACCTCACATATACTGTAGTCTGTCAGTGAGGTAACTGATGGTCCATGCAGACAGGTGGGGGTCAACTCCAGCTCCCCATAGCTTCCCCCAGAGCAGTGATGTTGAATTGTATTGAAAGCACTGGAGAAATCAAAAACATGACCCTCACAGTGCTCCCAGTGTTCTCCAGATGTGACAGTGATCTGTGTGATAGATAGATAATGGCATCCTCCACCCCTATGCCTGGTTGGTAAGCATAGGGGGTCCAGTTCTGAGCTCACCAGGGTTCTCAGGTGTTGCAATACAATCCTCTCCAAGGTCTTCATCAGGTGAGAAGTTAAGGCCACCGGTCTGAAGTGGTTGGGCTCCCTGGGATGCGCAGTTTTAGGAACTGGGACCACACACAAAGTCTTCCACAGGACTGGAACTCGCTCCAGACTCAGGCTCAGGTTGATGATGTGCAGGATGACCTCACTGAGCTGATCTGCACACTCTTTAAGCAGTCTAGAGCAGTTTCCATCCAGGCCTTCCTTGCCTTGATATTTTTTATCTCCTTCTTCACCTGATTGACTGTCAGAGAGAGACTGCTGGAGGGAGGTGTAGGTGCTCCCTGGAGAGAAGGATGGGGGGAGGGGTGTGAAACATCCATGAATGAAGAATCAAAAGCAGTGGACAGGTGTGAAGTGGGGGATGCTGATGTCTCACAAGCCCTGAGAGGGGATGAGGTGGTCCGCAGTGGCCAGAGAGGAAAAGGTTGAGTCACCAACAGGTCTGAGGTGTGGTTGGAGGGGGGAGGAGAGGGGGTAGAATCAAATCTATTGAAAAAAAGATTTAATTCATTTGCCCTGTCACGGTCACCAGAAGCAAAGCCTCTACCACTGTCTTTGTTTTGACCAGAGATGGTTTTCAGTCCCCTCCAGACCTCTCTTATGTTGTTTTGTTAAAGGCATACCTCCAACTTCTTCCTGTAGCTGTCTTTTCCTAATACAATCCCGAGTCCTCTTTATCTGACAAGACCGAGTAAAAATGCGGTCGGTTCCCAGACAAAACCTTCAAAAAGTGTTTTTGTGACCGGTCTCGAGATCAAAACCGATCTCTGGTACTACAACTCTTGTGCGGTGCAGTGGAGAAACACTTGCACCATACCAGCGCCAAGCCTAACCCCTCCACTATGGAAAAACCCTACACTACTCCAACTGTACATACTCATCCAGTGCTTCCACAAACACACACACGATGCAATTAGTGATTGATTACAGCTCTAATCAGCAGATGAGTCGCAGCTGCTTCACTGGTTTTAGGAGCAAGCCGACAGATGTTAAAAGAGCGATAGGGTATTAGGCTCCGACTCTCTCTCCATCCATCCATCTCTCCTTCTCTCTCTCGTCTTTTGTCCTCCCCTCTTCTCTGCTTTCCTCCGTACAGTTGCCTCACCTTCATGTAACCGGCCTTAATAAGATTCCCCCTGCTATTCAGATACAAGGTGATTCTCTTGATTCAACATTTTGCTGTTGGGTGCTCTATTCGTACTCTGCATGAAACATGACCTTCCTATTCAGGCCGTCTATTCTGCTTCATTTAAGTGCGTTATCTCAGCAAGGCCAACCCTTGCTGTCAGAGTTTCTGTACAGTGCAGATAAATGATGATATTTGCTTACTTCAAAATATAACTTGATTGACATGATTGTGTCGAACTTGACTTGACTTGATTAGTGGACAGATATTTATTACAAATGTAAGTGTTACACTTGTGTTTTTCACGCTAAAAATAGCATACAATACAACCATTTTCTCAAATGTGAGGATTTTCAGCTTGTCTCGGTTTCAAATCATTGTAAATGTAATGTTTTAGAGTTTTGGACTGATCTGCCATCAAATCTTATAATGAAATTTACACTGTCATCAAAAAAGGTTAAATATTAGGTGATTTATTTTGACCAACGCTATTCAAGATTGAAAGCTATAGTGATAGTGAAATAGCTTTTTAAGGTTCAGTATAGTTTGTGATTCCAGCTAACCACTTCACCAGTGCTTTCACTGATTAGTTTCTACTCCCTGGAAACGTGTGCTAATCAATAAACTCATCTCACCCGGGCGCCTGGATGGCTCGGTTGGTAGAGCGGGCGCCCATATATAGAGGTTTTGCTCCTCGACGCAGCAGGCCCGGGTTCGGCTCCGACCTGCGGCCCTTTGCTGCGTGTCGTTTCCCCTCTCTCTCCCCTTTCATGTCTTCTGCTGTCCTATCGAAATAAAGGCTGAAAATGCCCAAAAAATTATCTTAAAAAAAAAAAAACTCTTCTCACCCAAGAGTTTGGTTGGGAAGAGAACCTGTTTAGTCTTTGACAGCATAGGTTTGAGAATATATGTCACCAGGGATTTGTTGGCCGGCCCCATTCTTGTGGTGTCATCATGTGCCTGCTGTATCAAACACAAGAGACAATCACTGTCAACTGCTCGAGGGAGTTTTGTTGTCTTGAAGCTGAAAATGCATAGGCCATGTTGGAATAGATTGCACATTCCATTTCAGATTACTTACTTTGTTCAGTCTTGCTCAGATTGATGTGCGAGCCATCCCACATGTTTTTTAATGGGTTTAAAGTCTGGGCAGTTAACTTTCAGATTCCTGAAGCCATCTGTTAATTTGGCTGTACGCTTCAGGCTCCTGTCCAATTTACATCACTTGACTTGTTTTTGTGGCACACTGGAGCAAGTTATCATCATTGGCAATAACTTTCCTCTACCTTTTACAAATGTCCTATTCCCTCCTGCTAAAAACAGTATAATGCTGCCATCACCATGTGTTAGAGCAACGCATTCTCATGAAACATTTTTACATATAGCCTTCGAAAAGTAAGGCACTGAAATTCGTGTATAGATTCCACATCAGTGATGTGATGTTAGGCAGGATGCTTTCTATGATGCAGTAGTAGAAATTGCTCAGTATTTGAGGGGATACCTGGAATTTCCTCAAGCGTCTGAGGTGAAACAGCCTCTGCCTTGCCTTTCTCCCCACTGAGTCAGTTTGCAGCATTCAGGTCAGACCCTCGGTAATGTAGTACCCAAGGTACTTGGGTCAGGGTTCCAGTCTCTCCATCGAGGATTCGTTGATATTAAGGGGGGCAAAGTTCCTTCCCTGCTTCTTCCCAAAGTCGATAATCATCGCTTTAGTCTAGCTGATATTCATAATTAGGTTGTTAACCTGACCCATGTATGGCTGTGAGAACAGGCAGCTCAAAACTGTTAATTTTTTACTTTCTCTCTCACTTCTGTGTCAGTTTAATGAATTCCTAGAACAGTTTCTCTGACATGAAATATCCTTTGTGTGGGCTACACTATGTAGTTATAAATCATGATAATTGCATTGGCCACAAGTAGAGTCACATTCGACTTATCAAAGACGTTCAAGATTGTGCTGCATAACTCAGTTTATCATGATACAGAAATACTTAAATACTTATTTTCTGAGTTTAACTTTGATCTATTCACTAAATAAAAAATGAACTTTGACAGTGATATCTGGATCCAATCTGAATCCCCTGTTGGTTGTAACGGCAGACAGTATTGGAAATTCCACATGGCTTTAAATGCTTTCTGAAGACACTTTATGTGCCGTTGCTAGGACAACACAAATGATGGTAAGCAACTTAACTCTGACTGATTGACCATCCTTTCTGGAAATTGGTTCAATCAACAAGAAACCTCTCAGGGGCTCATGTGAGTTCTGCTCATCTACAGCATACAAGTGTGTACCTCCTGTGTGTTAAAATGTAACCTCTGCACAGATTTGAAAGTATGCGTGCTCATGAATGAAACCTGTGGGGCCAACAGGGTACCAAGATGCCTCTGTGGTATCTTTCCATGGATCAGTGGGTTTGTGTGTTCTGATTTGTTAATGTTCATGTACAGTATACACACAGATATACAGTTGATGGGTTAAGGTGAAGATTGAACCATACACACATTTCCCGCTTGAGCAGTTACTAACAGTTACTGTGTTTCAACTCAAACACACACAAAAGAAAACACACCTTTATGTCATCTGTCTTCTTCATCTAAAAAGGGTTGTTGAAGCAGTTTTCATGTCAGTCCTGGACTATGGTGATGTGATTTATAGACACGCATCCTCTTCAACTCTCTCAAATCTCTGGACTGAGTCTATACCTCTGCCTTGAGATTCATAACTGGTCATATGGTACACATCATTGTATTTTATATGAAAGTGTTGGGTGATCCTCTCTCCAAGAGAGACGTGGTACTCACTGGTATCTCTTTATCTATAAAGAGTTGGGTATACTCGAGCACGACACCGTGCGCGGGCCGCCGTAGATGGCGCGCGCTACGAGCATGCACGGAGACATGCTCAACACATGTCTCCGCATTGTTCGTTGCAGTAGTCTCCCAAACACCAGAGGGCGTACAGACAAAATAATCTGTAAATAAGCAAGAAGTAGTAGAGAAGAAGAGACCGGAAGTAAAGGAAAGCAGGCTGCCTGGCAACAGTAGTAAACAAATCCATGTTAAACACACACGTACTGCAAAACATTACATTTATCTACTCTAATCATTAACGTGACTGTTGTTTATCTCCAAATCGAAATGACTGTCTGCCTGTAACACTGTTAAGAACACTCTTTCCACGAAGCTGTTTTTTAGCTTTGACAAAACGATCTCTCATGTTTTTGCACACTCTCCAGCAAAATGTTTCTTCCTTTCCCAGTATGGTGTCTCTCTCTGACCACATATTTAAAGCAGAATTCCGGTCAATTTCAACACGTAGCTCTGTTGTTTGGAAATTTGGAGTGCTGTCAGTAGCAAGAAAAACTAAAACAATCGGTGCTGCCTACACCGTGTTATCCCCCTGCTAAATGTAGGACATGTCCCATAAAAGGCAGGGAGGAAGTTAAGGTTTCAAAGCATTATTTTCATATGACATCTACACTTGTTTGTAAGGCCTTAAAGCTGCATAAATTGATTTATAGCTGGCTAAGAGGCAGAACAAATAGAGACAAGTTCATAGATACACAGCAACCATGACAGCTACTAATTGGCAAAAGCGTGACCACAAAATTTTCCTTCATATCCAGCAAACAAGAAAAAACTTTGCCAAAAAAAAAGTGTAGCTGCTCTTACGCTACATTGGAACTGTTGACAGAACATAATGTAGAAATGCTCTCAGGTCATGGACAGCTATTCTATGTCTGTGTGGAGCTACCAATTAGGGAGTCAAACTGTAAGCTAACAGCAGGCCAATATGCACATTAAATATGTAACATTTTATTCTAAATATTGTCTGGCAACTGCTCAATGTCAGTGGTGGGCGGCTGCCAATGAGCAGAGTGAGCAGCTCACTACAGAAGCACAAGCTATTGATTGAATGCTTTGTATACATCATGCTATGCCCTCAAGGTTTAAAAAAAGAAATAGATGTTATAATAAACAATACAATAAAACAGGACCACTTTGATCTATAAGTTATTCTGTTTCTTTCTAAAAGGCTTGAACTGTGGGTGAAATCGTTGAACATGTTGCATGGAGCCCTTTTCATTTTTCTGTTTCTGCACCAGTGGACGCTGAATGCACTATTATGTTAATAAGACAAGTGAAACAAAGAATTAGTTGAATGGAGGGATGAAGGACCAAATGTCTGGAAGGGTCACAATGGCTTGTGGGCTGGTAATAGAGTCATTGCTGTTCACATTTAACAACAATGTGGATGAACAACAAAGCAATTTGCATATTTATGTGTATGTGTTATGTAACGTGTGTGTGTGTGTATGTGTGAGAAAAATGCCTGTGTGTGTGTTCAGAGCCTTAAAATACCCTTTCCATTTACACCTAGCATGTATTGTTTAACCAGATCGCAAATGTGATTCCATGTCTTGCGTTTCCGTAGACACAATTCATGATAGGTCCTACTCTAGTTCAGACTCTGCTTTTACTAATCTCTCCACTGTCACTTTACCTTGCAATTTTTGTCTCTTTATGCTCTTGTATCTTATAGTTTTCTATTATTTTTTTGTTTACAGTATATTGAATATACCTCTTATTTTTTCCTTTCTCTATTTTTTACTGTACTATTGCTGTCCTTGTGCTGCTGCCACAACCAAATATCCTCTCTGGGGATCAATAAAGGCTTATCTTATCTTATTATACAGCTTACTATGCTGCAGACGAACATCCATAAGGACCTAGGCTTGCTTTAACACATACAGTATTACTTTTAAATCAAAGCTACAAACATATATGTACAATGCATATATGCCTGGCCATACAGTTGTTGTTTTTTTCCTTTTAAAATATCATCCTCTCTTAAAATGGTCATGGCCCGCTCAAAGGGCCATGGCAAATACAGGGCAAGACGCCAGATAATATATTGATTTTGAAAAAAAATGAATGATTTAAATCACAAAAAAACGTGGATAACAGCAAAGTCAGTAGTGTCACTGAGTGGTTGTGTGGGAAATAGGATGTGTAGGTGACAACAAACCCAAACAAAGCACATGGAGAGTGTCTTTCCAATAGGACTATAAGGTGCCATCTTTAATAGTGACTGGGACCATTGGGTCCAGGTGCTCCCAGTCAGCCCTGCAATAGAAGAGAAAACAAGGCACTTCCAAATAGTCCAGAAGGCCATCACAAAACATATATTGTTCTCATGCAAATATTCTTCATTGCTTTTCAACCTCAGAGGGATACTTAAAAGTGAATTCAAAGTGAAGTTCAGCGTGGACTGAGCCCGATACATTTACACTCTGCCTGTAGATGGCTGTATGTACGCGTGGGTGGATGTTGTGTGTGCCACTATTTTTGGAGTGAAGGATTCATCTAACTTTGTCATCACCTTATGCTCTGATCGAAAAAAATCAGCCTACATGGCTGCCATGGCAACTTCTAATAGCCTGAGCTAGGAAAATCTTTGATTTAAAGACGTGTGATTATTTAAAAATAAATAAAGTACATTTACCAAATGAGGCAAAGAAACGTGCGAGTGTAATGTGCCAATATTTTCCCAAATAAAAAGCAGACAAAAAAAAAAAGTTTGTAAACAAACACTGTTAATCATCAAAGAATTACATAGCCAGTGTTTTCTGCCTCCATAATTTTGTATCACAACAAAAGGGAAAAAGCTCAGAAAATATTATCTTTTCAAAAACTGACAGTTTGAGAGGAGAGAAGATGTTTTTTTGCATTTTGCTGACAAATGATTGTCTTTTTTTTCTTTTTTGTTGGGCGTCAGATAAATTGTAGAGGCTGCATTTAAATACTGATGAATACCTTGATGAGCGCATGAGCGCAGCATCAGCTAGGGGCTTTTCTCTCGTGGCCCGAGATACAAAAGCATGACAGACGCCATGTGCCACCCTAAAGGGCTCAAGCCGGTACTTCACATGATGGAGGAAGACCGGTCTGTGCTGGAGGCGGATGATAACGTGTGCACTCGCACAGGCAATTGTGTCAAACTCACGCATCAGGTCATTCAATCACAATTTCCCAATCTGTCAACGCACACAGTCCTCAGCACACACACTCTCCTATTCTCTGCTAGACTTTTCTACAGAGTAATGTCTTCATAACACCGAGCCTTTTGACTCAAACGCGCTGAGATTCCTCCTGACAGATTGCTGCTCGTCAGCTGGAGAGAAAGAGAAAAGGTCAGCTAACATGGAGTGCATTATCACTCAATTCCTCCGTCCTCTCCTTCCTCTCAACCTCCTTGCCTCTAGACCTGGACACAGAGACGCACCCAAGATAGTGTGTATATTAAAAAAAAAAAAAAAATGTGTCCATTATATTTCATTAACATTTTGATAGTCTGTATCGAGGAAGTTTCACGGGATTGCTCCGGTGCCGTTGTAAATCCCGCCGGATGTCCCTCATTTTCGGCTGAATGTCCGTCACCTTCCGCTTTCTTTGTGCTTGTATTTTAAACTCCGGTGGATTTCTGAGGACTATGGTTAACTGCTCCTCAGATCTCTGCAGGGTAAATCCAGACAGCTAGCTAGACTATCTGTCCAATCTGAGTTTTCTCTTGCACGACTAAAACAGCTGTTATTGAGTCCGGCCCTTAGCATGTCCCATGATGATTGTGATTGGTTTAAAGAAATGCCAATTAACCAGAGCCCTTTTTTCTCCAATACCTGAATGTTATGTGGACCAGCCAGACCCTCCTCCGCAGCATTTTGATGACTCAAGGAGAGCTCCCCTGTGCCACCTAGTTCCCTTGTGTGTGTATGTGATGGATGGGGTGTTGATGTGTTGTGTGGTCTAACCTCATTCTGTCTCTGTCTTTCTGTCCCTTTGTTCCTCTTCCTTCCTCGTCTACATGCAATCCACAGATTGACAGTTGAAGCAGACAAAGTTTATATTCCTTCTTTAATCCTTAATGAGACTCTGCCTGGAAAGTTTTTCTGGGAGTTACTGTAATGTCAGACTTCTTGATTTACACTTTCTGAGGCCTGTCAGGGGCCAGCAACTGGACTTGTAATTACTTGAAGTGATATATATAATGTTTATATATAATGTTAGAACACTTTGAAATGCTGTTTTGCTAAAGTGGGGCAAAGACTTACTGCTACTGTATTGACACATGAACAATTGGAAAGCTCCCAGCAAGCTGTGGCTTGCCAAACCAAATTTAACAGTAGCAAACTGGGTCAAGCTAACAAAAATATTTTAAACAATGGAGCAGAAATTGTTAAAAAAAACATTTACAATAGAGGAAGACAATTTATGCATTCTGCAGTAAGCACTGATTTGGTGATTTGTAGGTCAACAGACTTCAAACCGATTAAATTAGCTAAAAAGTTGCATGTATTCATTACTTCAAAAGCATTCCACTGACTATATTTTAATGTAATGCAGGTCAAAATCACATTTTCAGATGTAATTGACAATTATATGTAACATACTGTAGATGCCATTTGGTACTACGCCAAATTGCTCCAAATGAGCAGACCTGCACTTACAGGTGTGTGTGTGTGTGTGTGTGTGTGTGTGTGTGTGTGTGTGTGTGTGTGTGTGTGTGTGTGTGTGTGTGTGTGCCCGTGCAGTGCAGTGCAATACATTGCAGTCTATATACCGGTATTTAAAATTAGACTCTTGCTGGCTTGAAAGGTTTACAGATCAAAACATAATTTTAATCGACTCATAGGTCAACAAACAGCATGTGAAAAGATCCATTTGTCGCTTAATAATAATAATATCACACAGAGGCCATATACTATCAGATATCTCCTTCCCTCTTCATTGTCTGCATTCTGTTCTTGTCACCTACCTCTATCGAACACATAACTGTTGGTGAGGACACATTTCAATTTCTTCCCTTTAATGTTCATATATCAACTTCCGTCACACCACTGAAGTAATACTCAACATTTATGACTTTATTATTAATGACAGATATTATTATTATAAGAATAGTTGTGCTATTATAGATTTGACCCTGTCACCTATAATAATAGGCAGCAGTCTCTGTTTAAGAGAAAAGGTGCCAGTAGCAAGAAATTGATGCAGCTTTTTCTGTGCAGACGGCAAGGTTAAGAATTGCCAACATAAATATGAACGAGAGCAAGACTGAAGTCATGAGACTGAAATGTGGGTGTTTCTGTGTTATATTATTCATTAAAAGGAAATATTAACTGTCTATTAAAGGGATATTTTTAAGGATATTATTAGATTTGGAATGTTTTATAACTGCTAGATCTTTATGATCATACTCTGGGGCGGCTGTGGCTCAGTGGTAGAGCAGTCGCCTGCCAATCGGAAGGTTGGTAGTTCAATCTCTGGCCCTGCAGTCCCATGTCGAAGTGTCCTTGGGCAAGACACTGAACCTGAACTGAGTTTTTATCTGATGAGCAGGTGGCACCTTGTACAGCAGCCTTGGCCACAGTATGTGAATGGTGAATTGTTCCTGTACTATGTAAAAGGGCTTTGACTACAAAAGACTACAAAAGCGTTATATAAAAACAGTCCATTTACTCCCACATATCTTCTTCACAATCAGTGGGCAGCAGCGTATACCAGCATGCATCGGGCAAAAGGCAGTTGAAACCTTGGGCCTTGGGCACAAGATATAACAATATAACAACAACCAAGTTAGACCCGCAGTAGCAGTGAAGACTGCAATGTGTCGATACATTATTGTTCATTGAAAATTCCAATATTTTAAAATCTGATTTGACAGTGAAAACCACCCTGTCTTTGCTTTACAGACATGCGTAATAAATGATTCACATTGCAAAATTGAAATGGCTCAACAAAAAAGCTATTATTTCTTAGACATGGAGTTTTGCTACTGGCACCTTTTCTCTTAAATGTGGGTTAATTTCTCCTGGGGCAAAGCACTCTGTCTGAAGTAATCCCTGGAAAAATAAAGGTTAACAGACCCTTGTGTTTTTGCCTCTAAAAGAAGAAACTTTCACTTGTGACTTGAAGACCATTAGTATAATGAGCAGGCTGAGAATAACAATCATTGACTAAGGATTCATCTTCAAAATGAAGGACACTTCTTCTTACACAGTATCACATTTTGGAGGACAGCAGCAGGACCTTTAATGCCTCCATTGGTGAGTCATGTGCCTTTTCTAGCTTTCTTGGTAAACTTAATTGCACTGTATCATGACTGAGAGAACATAATGTCTAACTTGGGCATCATTATTAGTAGCAGACAGGTCAGGAGTACTTTTTTCACAATTGGACTAACCCTCCTGTTGTCTTTGGGTCAAAGTTGACACATTTTCAATAAGTTTCTGTATCAGAAATTTGGGTTTTACTTTTATCAAATTGTTCAAAACAATAAGGTGAATGGTTCCATTCAAGGCTCTTCACATGTAAAATAAATGATCCGTTCACTACTTTTATTGAATTTGGGTGTTTTATTGAATTTTATAGTATATGAAGGGGAAAAAAACGATAAAAAACGTTGAAAAAAGGTTAAAAAAACGTGGAAAAAAAACAACACAAACGTCAAAAAACAAGCGCAGGAATAATCAACAGACAGAATAAGTGACGTCTAGCTTTTTGTGTGCTTGCCGTCCTTTTACATCATTATTTTTGTCTTTTTCAAAGAAATACAAAATATTTTCTGATGGGCCTCTGTTCATTCCGCCTTAAGCTTTTTGCATTAGAAGCACCAGTGCCATTACAGCTCCGTGAAGAAGTAAAAAAAAATGAGATGCTGACATGGTGTTGATTGGTCTGAATAACTGGACTTCTATTTAATACAGTTTGACAACGTTCTAAGCTGAGCGGTCCTGTCATGATGTGTCCTGCTATTCCAGAGTTTTGTGGGACTTCCAAAGAAGAAACCATCCGCGCCGAGTGCCAAGAAATGTTTAAATGTGTTAAAGTGCCGTACAGCTTATGGCTGCAGTTTCCACATGAGTAGAGGTGTGGATGGGGATCATTGAGTTGTGTCACTGCTGATCAGTTTTCATACAGCCTGAGCATGAATGCTTCCAGTGTCGCCTAATGTAACAGTGTGTGTCCTCCCTCTCCTGGTGACAGGTGTTGCCTCCATCAGCCCGACGGCATGTTTGGGAATGTGGGAAAAGTCAACGCTCTGTCTCCTGCTGCTAAATGAATAGCTGCACCAAGATATGCATAACATATATCAGGATGCATTGGTGGTGTGTGAACATCTGCACTATGGGCCTATTAGGATTCATGGATTTGTGTATCATGGCTATATGATCTGCAAGTGATTGTCAGAAAATTGCATCGTCCTTCCCTTAACTTGGTGTTGGGCTTAGCCAGTTGTGTCTGTTTGAACACCTGCATACACATGAGGGGAAATATCAACTTGAGAGAGAAAATACCACAAGTCTGTACAAATGAAATAGTTAATTGCCTAACAGTTGTCTTGTTTTCGAGATTAAATCTTTACTTTCTTATTGTAAATACTGACCTGATGATGGTGCTAGATGAGAAGATAAGGATCACAAAAGTGATTACAATTCATCCTCAAGGGAACATGAATGCTGGCTTGGCTAAAAATGACCCACCCTTTTTGGGGCTGTTCAACCAGAAAGTACCCTGACATGCACCTTTATAGTTTCACCATAGCTTTTACCCAATCAGTTAATTTCCTTATTTATGTAAATGTACAAACGTATGTTCCAATGACAGCTTCATGTAGGCAATATATTTCCAAAGGTAATTTAAAGGTAGTTGTGTTTGCTTTTGTTTTAGATTTTTTTTTTTTTACAAATGTATGTGTAGATTTATTGCCATTATTGACTTTTAATTTTGAAGAAACGTAGAAGGGCTTAGGGGTACTGTTAATATGTTGACAAGAAACGTGTCAGGAAATTTGTCAGGAAGTTGTCAGCATTTAAAAGAGGCTTGTAGCCATAGTACTTCCAAGGCATTTGCTGAACACCATGAAAGAAGGCCAAATAAACTGTTCACCTCTGCATACTTGGTTGCCGAAAGGCTAGTCTATATCCTTGACGTCCACATCCAGGATTGCTCTGGTGCCGCAGGTAATTCCGCCGGATGCATGTATTTTATGTTTCCTTCCGCTTTCTTTGTGTTGGAATTTTAAATTCGATGGATTTATGAGGACTATTTTTGACTGCTCCTCAGATCTCTGCATGGTAAATAGACCTTTTTCACAGCAGCCATGTTGACATGTCATAGTAGGAAAAGCACAGGTGTATTCAAAACCATTAATGATGGCTGCATTCCACTTAGGAGAGGCCCTGGTATTGTACATGTTGACTCACTGAAATAGCTTACTGGGACACTTGATGGAATTGAGCCATCATTAAGGTTATCAATTTCAGCTGTGCTTATCCTACTATGACAAGTCAACATGTCTGCTGTGAAAAAGGTCCATTCAGACAGAGTTTTCTCTTGCACAACTATTTTGCAGCAGCTCTGTGCGGAGCTTAGCGATTGTGATTGGTTTAAAGAAATGCCATTAAACCAGAGCACGTTTTTCTCCCATCCCCGAATGCTATACGGAGTAGCCAGACCATCCTTCAGCACTCATTGGAGTAGGGTCTGGCAAAGCGAGACTGACTATTTCAAGCTATTTCAAAGGCTTGTGAAATACTTGGCTGAAACCAGTCAATAAATCTTCTCAAGTGGACGTTCTAGTGACTTTAATATCAAAGTCAAACTGCGTGCATCTGGAAAGTATCTTAATTCACGAGACTTAGCATGACGGTCTAGCTGTAGCTCCTTACTGGTCAGGTGGAAAGAAGAAGGTACAGTACCCAGAACCTGCCAGGGGACAAGTAAAAGCCACTCTTGATGAATGCCTACCCATTGCTCATAGCAGACCACATAACCAATTTGAAACCCCAGCATGGTGCCATGATACATCAGGTTAATTTGACGTAACCAATTTAAAGTGTCATTGTGGTGGAGTGATGGATGGCACCCATCTTGACATGGCGGGTGAAAACGGTGAAATACACACATCATTTATCTCACCTTCCTGCAGAGTCCCATCCTGCCCTTTATACCGGAGAAACTCCCCTAGATCAGACCAGCTGTGTAAAAGTAAAGATGCTGTGTGTCAAAGAGACACTGGTCAGATAACCTCAGCATGTCTGACTGAATCTGCTGTCTTGCTTGAGATATGTAGTTTATTGAACTGAAGTTACATTTAATGTGGTTTTAGATGTACACGATTTGCAGTTAAAATGTTTCCTCCCTCCACACAAAAGAAAATCAAGAGATGTGAAATAAAGGTTTGGCCAGGCATTCACTTGTATGATTTTAAGAGACTTCATAAATCTCTGTGGAAATGTGGAGGGTATTGAATTTTTGGAGCAGTCTATCAGAGGTGTTGACCGTCTTAAAAATTACTTCAGAGAGAGACTTCTTGGATCTTTAACTGTGATTCTATGGGGAAATAGATTTCAGACCTTTTTATGGAAACTGCTTAGTCCTACAAATATTGCTGTCATTGAGAATTCATTTCATGTGATTTCAGTGTTGAAATAGGACAAGCAGGGCACCTGGCTAAGTCCTTGACGCAGCAGCCGTGTGTTCGACTCCAACCTGCATGTCATTCCCCCTCTCTCTCCCCTTTCAAGTCTAAGCTCAAGTCAAAAATAAAGGCCTAAAATGCCCCCACAAAAAAAGAAACATCAAGGGGGAGGCAAAACTTGTTTGCATATGAACTGGGTGACCAACTTGCATTGACATTTTGACACAAACGTGATTGTTTGGAAGTGATGACTGTGGTAGAAAACATATTTGGATATGAAGAAATGTTATGGTATGCGTTGTCCTTTCTGCCCTACAGTAGTCTATATCCACAAGGTTCCACTTGCGGGATTGCTCCGTTGCCGGATTGAAATTGATTGGAATTCCGCCGGATTTCATTCATTTAGGCCGGATATCCGTTGCCTTGGGCTTCCTTTGTGTTGGCATGTTAAACTCCGGTGAATTTCTGAGGACTATGGTTAACTGCTCCTCAGATCTCTGCAGGGTAAATCCAGACAGCTAGCTAGACTATCTGTCCAATCTGAGTTTTCTGTTGCAAGACTAAAACAACCTTTGAATGTATACGTTCCACCAAAACAAGTTCCTTCCTGAGGCAATTTTGCAGAGGTGCCGTGGCTCCGCCTGGCTCTTAGCACCACCCAAGACGATTGTGATTGGTTTAAAGAAATGCCAATAAACCAGAGCACATTTTTCTCCCATCCTGGAATGCTGTGTGGACTAGCCAGATCCTCCTCTGCAGCACTGTGAAGGAGGGTCTGGCAATGCAAGACTAGCCCTACAGCAACCCCTTTCCCACCATTTCCATCCGCTGACCTTCCTCCTTACCCCCCTTATCAGCCCTGCAGTATATATACCGGCCCATTTCCACTCATTCCCTGCCAGATTGTGTATTGGGCTTACATCTTAGCTTTCCAGCCTTTTGTTCTGCTGCCTGACCTTACCTGCATGATTCCCCTGCCTGATGCCTGCTTCTGATCTTTGCTTGTTTTTGACTACAAGTAAACACTTTTTTTTTAAGATTATTTTTTCTGCATTTTAGGCCTTTATTTCCGACAGGACAGCTCAGTCTTGAAATGGGAGAGAGAGGGGAATTGATATGCAGCAAAGGGCCGCAGGTCAGAGTTGAACCAGCGGCTGCTGCGTTGAGGACTAAGCCTCTTTATATGGGCGCACGCTCTACCAGGTGAGCTACCCAGGCGCCCAGTAAACACAAACTTTTACCGAACATGCCTGTCTTTGAGTCTTCCTGTTTAAGCCTGTGATTCTATGAGCCTTCACAAAACAGCCTTTAAGGCATAACAGTTACAGAGTATGTCTTTAATCGTAAGCAATCATTTGAAAATCCCCATTTTTGTTTAAATAACGTTTTATTAACAGGACTAAATTAACTTAGTAATCATTTGTCTGACTTTGTACGGTGTTCACCTGCTAAATTTACAATCACCTCAGTTGCAAAATTGTTTTTGTAATTAATGGACTATTCCATTATTCCATCTATTTTCATTTGAGTTTTAAGCTCTCTCTTATTATTGCGGTTACTCGTTGGTGTTAGTTAGGCCCAATATTTATGGTATAAAGTTTTCTTTGCTTCCCCTATTACAAGGCTAACTTCATTTTGTTGCATTGTTTGTCTAAATCAGCCTCAGTCCAAGGCGAGCTGCCAATTTAATTGGTGGCTAAATAACATAACACTTTTTTTTCTTCCCAGAATGTAATTAAGATACTGACAGAGCACAAAAGTTTGTAACAAATCTGATGCTAAATGTGTATACTACTGATTGGCCTTGAAGAAAGAATTCAAAAGTTAGCCACACTTGGTAAAAAAGATCCCTTATCCTGTTTCATCTACGCAGTTTTTTTTGTAAATAGACTGATCAGAGCAGACAGTCATAATCTCCAAGATAATGACTGACAGCATGACTGACAGCCATTTTCTTCGCGAAAAAGAGACAATAACATCTCGTTTCCGCAGGTCAGCAGTGTTAAGTGTTTTCGTTTTTATAGCTACAGCCTAGTAAGCCCCTTAATGTGTTGATTGACAGTTTTAACGTTGACAATGGTTTCATGGACAACCTATTGCAGGATGAGACAGGAGAAGAGAGAGAGTGGGTGAGCCATGAACAAAAACAAAACTGTGAATGGTTAACTTAAAGACAATGCTTATACATGCATGGTTAAGCCCACTAATAATAATAGCCTCTCATATTTTCATACACAAAATTGCTGCACTCATCTCACAACATTGATTGAGTATCTCACCCCCGCCATATTAAGTTTGGCTGCAGCAGGATCGACTTAAGCCCTGTAGTCCAGATCTGTCTGCCCGAGGACATACATACATACATACATACATACATACATACATACATACATACATATAACCAGCTAATATGAGGGCTAACATCTCCCATTGAAATCGGGCTGAACAATATGGGAAAATAATCTAGTTGTGATATCTTTAGCCCAATGTTGCGATTGTAGTTTAGTATGGAATTTCTTTATCGTCTGTATTATTCAGTATATACAAGCAATACATAATTCATTCTGTAGTATGACCAACACAGCATTGGATATGCTCAACATATAAACTGCTCTTTTTATGTAGGCCAAGCCTATGTGTTATGATGAAATGAGATGAATCGATGCATGAATCAATATGAATAACATATCTTTATTGGGCGGCATAGTGGCTAAGTGGTTAACACTGCAGCCTAACAGCAAGTAGGCACTGCAAAGTTTGATCCCCGGTCTGGTTCTGTGTGGACTTTGCATGTTCTCCCCATGTTTGTGTGGGTTTCCTCCAGGTGCTCCAGTTTCCTCCCACCGTAAAGACATGCATGCTAACTAGGACTACAGTTGAAAATTATGGAGACACATAAACTTAACTGTCTTTCTGTCTGGCAGTGTTTGGATGATGCTCCTGGCTTTTATTATTGTGAAATTAGCATATTTAACACATCTGCATTTACAGCATGTTAATTAGAATGTCCTTATACACACATAATCACACATACACACCTGTATTACATTTAGATGTATATATCTTTGGCCAGTCATGCCTTTCATATGCATTTGCTAACATCTCCCTTATGCATTTGCAGCCCACTCACTGCTATTTCTGCTCTCATTTCTTTATGTGGATACCCATTAGCTGATCCCTTAATAGCCCTTCATCTCCTTAGGATTCACCCCAAAAGCTCATTTTGAAGGAACGACACACAAGACAGTATACCATAAATGAATTATGATCACATGTGAGTCATAAAAAAAAAACTAAATCCATTTAAGGTAAAGCTGTAATAAAAAAATATATCTAGAGGTGCCAGGTGACTAAGACAAAGTTTAAACAAACTGAACTTTTGCCAGTTCACAGCGCTACATATATAACTGGGTTGTGATAGAGTGCCATGTTGTTTTGCCATGTTGTTTTGTCTTTCTTCCTGCCATTCTCAGCTGAGCTAAACCTTGAGCTTTACCCTATTATAAGGATACACTGAATGGAGAAATGTAAGCCTCCTAGATATAGAAGCAGCAAACAAGCAGCAAACAAAATAGTGTGAGACATAAAAACAGAGGAATCGATCCAAAGTTCTGAAAGGTGTCACTACAAATGTGGAAAGGGAGTAATGCTATCAACTAAGGCTACCTGGGATGTCAAGGTGGATGTAGCTCTAATCTTATCCCTCTATGTCTATATCCTTCTAACATGTCTAGAGTGCTGGACAATAAAAAGTTGTACTTTACTTTCCGGGGACAACATACTGGTTACTCATGGGACCTTTCTGTCAACAGTGCCTATGAGTTTGTTTTTTTTAGTACAAAGGAGTTTGAATAAAAACTCAGAGAGCGATCAATACTCAATCAATAGGAAGTTGTCTCTATGTGGTCATGGATCACATACAGTACAGGAGGCGTATCGCCTGAGAGGAAAGAGGAGACCAATGCACATTCCTTGTAAGTGTTACCTATTTGGCAATTAATCCTTTTCTCATTGTGAGACAAAACCACAAACGATAAATGAAGGGAAAGGAAATCAAGATTGAAATAACTAAACTACAGGAAACACAGCTACAGTGGTGATTCATATTAGGGTACCATGCCAAGTGGCAACATTTTCTCACCTCTTAAAATACATAATATGTTTGTCTGTCATAAGCCCTATTCGTACGGGATTAGTATTACCTGGGGACCTGTAGTAATTTGTAATTATTGCGGAGGTTGTCTGTAATCTTTATCCCGTGCAAATCGGCCATGTCTGTAATTTGTAGTAAGTAAGTAAAAATTGTGCCAAACGAAACTCAGATGTGATGTGGGGGGGGTCATTTATAAATCATACGAGGTCCCCATATGACACTTATCCTGTGCTAATAGGGCTACAGCCTGTTAAATAGTATCAAAATCTGACTAGTGTTGCTCATAATTGATTGTTCTCTTGCCTTAGGCCCTATTCACACGGGACTAGTATTACCTGGGGTCCCCTGGTAATTTGTAATAATTGCGGAGGTCATCTGTGATCTTAATTCCATGCAAATCAGCCATGTCAGTAATTTGTAAGTTGTTTACTGTAAGTAAAAATTACTCCGCAAAATACCTACCACATTTCGCCAAACACAGAGGTTGTGTGATGATATGAGTTTGTGCGAATCGGCATCTCTGTGATTTGGGGTTGTATTGGCTAGTTGGCAATTATAAATGAAAGTATGTGGGGGATAATGTCAGTAAATTTGAGTAAAAAAAACAGACTTCACTTATCCTGTGTGAATGTGCCACATGAAACACAGACGTGGGGGGGGGGCAATTTTTAAATCACAAGAGATCCCCTGGCAACACTAGAACCGTGAGAATGTATAGTCCTTTGCTTTTGTTAACTTATGAATGCAGATTTTACTTTGCTATAATCTTAAAATAATACTTATTTGATTTCAGTCAGTGTTCAACATGTGAACTGACACTTGACACTTTAACTGACGCACGTCTTTCAGCACTTAAACACTTCAACTGACATTTCAACTCCTTTCAGTGTTTACACTACCTCTTACACTTTACCTAATGCGTCAAATGCTTTCAGCACTTTCAGTTTAATTCACACTTAATCTACAGTATTACCTAGAGTAACTAAGTATCTAAACATTCACTGACATTTCAACTCCTTTCAGCACTTGCACTTCAACTGACACTCCACTTCAAGTCCTTTCAATTTTACTTTAACATCTTTCAAAACTTCAACTTAAGCTTCCGATTTTCTCCAGTGCTTCAACTTAACTTTACATTTGAACAAATCAGCTATTTGTGTGTGTTTACCGTCTTTCCGTTCCTTTTATAATGCATTTTTGTGTAAACAGGCACATTTAAAAAATTATCATTTAATTGTGATTAAGATACTTAGCAGTTCAAGTGTTTTTCCATGATGTGTTTACAACTTAATGTTCCCAAGCCAGATTGCGAGTGATGATGTTGCCATTTTACATTTCATTACACACAACCATGGCATGTTATCTCGTCCCATTTGCCACCAAGTTTTACTTTAATTCAACTGAAATCCTTGTTGTTTTCAAAGTTAAGTAAAGCAACCATCAGAAGCTGGAGGAACTGCATAACTGACATTGAAAGATTAAATTAAAGCATCCAATTCTTCCAACACAGGCAATGATATGTGCAAAGAATTGTGTGATCCTTATAGATTAAATATTCCCCCATCAAAGTCAATGTTGCTCTATGTCCTTTAACCTGTCCTTTCATTTTCATGCTGAAAGTAAAGATATTTATTCCTTTACTCTCCTGCCACCCTCAACGAACAGCCAATGTCAGCACCTATTACAAATCCCCACAAAGGCTTTACCACAGGAAAGGTGATTAATTAAAGC
The DNA here is from genome assembly GCF_008315115.2 of Sander lucioperca. Classification (NCBI taxonomy): domain Eukaryota; kingdom Metazoa; phylum Chordata; class Actinopteri; order Perciformes; family Percidae; genus Sander; species Sander lucioperca. The sequence continues at coordinate 31,877,004 of NC_050187.1, forward strand.
AATTAGGGCAATGACGGTTTCAATTAAGTCAGTTATGAGCTTCGAGTTGAGTGGTGTAGGAAGGGCCTTTGGGCAAGAGAGGTGGCAGAATGAGAGAATATGAGCAGCTGAATGTAATGAAAGGAATGAGGATGGCTACCTGGAGAGAGATAGGGAGATAGAGAGGGAGGGAGACGGGGATAGAGCGAGAAAAAACCGAAACATTAATTAGTTCTCAGTTCATCTGTTACCTCCTCCCTACAGCTGGGGTTGTGATTATTCTATCAAACAACAGTTGTTTTTTTTTCCCAGACTACGTGTGTGTGTGTGTGTGTGTGTGTGTGTGTGTGTGTGTGTATCCACACAGGTGGTCATGTTCATCTGCGTGTGCATGTTTTAGTGAGTCTTGGTGCTTTACATAATTTATTGCCTTTCCTGACTTTAGAATAATGTTTCTGTCTGTTAATGTACACTCTGACTCTGCCTATGATAATATGAACATAATGCAACAGTTGCCAATACTGCAATACTGTGATTAAGGTAATAGTCTGATTAAAGCACATACCTAATTATATAAATTGACATATCCCCATCATAATTATCTTTGGATGATTTAGGCACACTACCTGAAAGGGCTGTGGAGGAAAATGAGGTGACGTTTCTTTTTATTTTATATTATATTTATTGTATACTCATGCTCATATGGGATCAGTTAGTCAATCATGCAGCCACAAGTTAATTAAAATCTTAAAATCTTTTCTGAAATGCACAACTAACAAAAACTAAAAATACTAAAATAAGTACCTACTAGGCTATTAAAAAAAAACAACAAAAAACACCTTAACCTATGATAATGGATTAAGATTTATCTGGCTGTCTGTATTATGAACATGGAAAAAATATGATGCTGTATGGGGTGTATGGGAACACAAAAAGCCCTGTTGGAAAGAAAAACCTAATATATGCCCACACCAAGTTTACAACCATGTAAAATGAAGTGATATCAAAAGCTGCTGTAAGACCTAAAAGCAATAAAACAGATGACTGACCACTGTCAGCTGCTACAACAAAATCAACAACTTGGAGAAGTGCAGTCTCTATGCTATGACCTGCTCTAAAACCAGACTGGAATTTATGTAAATAATTTATTTATGAAAGCAATTATCTTGTCTGCTACCAGTTTTCTTTGGTCAGCAAGGGAAGTTTAGAAATTGGGCACAAGTTATTAATGATATGCTAAGGGTGTTTCTCTTTCAGTGTGATTCTGTAAACTCATTTCGATGAATTAATCCGCATATGTCTACACAGTGACAAAATACAAGGCTTTAGGGGCAACTTTTTCAAACGTTTTTTGCTAGGAGAAGCTTACCTGATGGTGTAGAAGAGAGCTTTTGATTTGAGCTGTGTCCATCACATGCCCTTAATGTCACTCTGCACTCTTTTACTCCTGATGAATTGGGAATAGTTATAGAAGCTGAGATACAATCACCCAGTTTCCTGTGCTTATAAAGCACACCGGTTTCTGTAGCTTGATGCTGCTTTCACAAGATTTAATCAAGGTTCCCACTTTGTAGGAGGTGCACATAATTGCACTTAAAAAACCCTCTACATACATCAAATGAAATGCTTTAAAGGGAGCGCTCATACATTGGCTTTGGCTAACTCAAATATATTCTACAAGCAGCTGTGAATGTCAGCTGATGATAGGGATAGCATCATTAACCTTTTATGGTATAGTTAATGTCCTTAACTGTTGACTGTTTATGTAATTAAACTCTACACATATATAATTATACCAAAGAAACACCCATGCACTTTAAATTCACTTGTTGCTGGTTGTCAAAAAAAACACTTAGTAAAAAAGCAGGGATTGGCTTAAAAATATTTACAAAAAAGAACAAAAATGAAGATGTACTTGATGTCACAGACATCATTGCATCACGGACTAATGTCCGTAAAACCATGTTCATTTCAAAATGACAGTTGACTTTTAGTTTCACACGGGATATGAACCCTGGTCTCCTGAGTGAAAGTGACAGAAGTGTTTGTTTGACGCATCCACCACCCCAACTTGCCTCCTTACTCAGAAGTTGGCGCTCTTATTTTTTGTCACCTCGCTTCCATGTTTGCTCTAGCGATAATTACTACAGCCACGAGAGGCCGCTGCCTAGTCTCGCATAGCCAGACCTTCCTCCACAGCGCTGCGGACCTGGCTAGGGTATGTCTAGTCCACACAGCATTCTGGGATGGGGGAAAACTGTGCTCTGGTTTATTGGCATTTCTTTAAACCAATCACAATCGTCTTGGGTGTCGCTAAGCAGCGGACGGAGCCACAGTGCCCCTGCAAAGTAGCCTTGGCAAGGAACTTGTTTTGGTGGAAAGTGTACGTTCAAAGGTTGTTTTGATCGTGCAACAGAAAACTGAGATTGGACAGATAGTCTAGCTAGCTGTCTGGATTTACCCTGCAGAGATCTGAGGAGCAGTTAACCATAGTTCTCAGAAATCCACCGGAGTTTTAAAACAACACAAAGAAAGCGGAAGGTGACGGACATCCGGTCGAAAAGAGGGACACCGGAGAAATCCTGGTAGTGGAATGTTGGGGATATAGACTAGTCGCCGCCTAACAAGAAACGTAATTGTGCGTCGTTATGAGCTTCTTGCATAACCATACGGTCATTTTCTGATTGACCATGAGCTGTTCCTTGAATACAGTTTGTGCAGTATAAAGGCCATTCCCAAAAACATTGGCTCGCAGTTGCTTATTCCTACAAAAGCTGCATATGGCAACTACAGTAAAAGGTTTATTTAAGTTTTAGCAATGTTACCATCTAGCTCAAACCTGGCAACAAAAAAGGAGGCTACACACAGAGTTAGAATGCAACAGAAAAACAGAAAAATACCCATGAGATTGCATCTTCAATGCTTAGATGAAAGTGTGGTGTAGTGAGTGTAGGTAGGTTGAGGACGATGCCAAGAGCAAAGAGAAAGAAAGAGAGAGCAACTACCCAGACAGACAGTCTTGTTATACTTTTCAGTCCCAGATGTAACAGCCCAGACTTCACAGGTTTGAAAAAATGGTCCACAGAACTTTGCTCACCAACAACCTGCTAAAAAAAACACAGACATTGAAGCCCCTTAGTTAAGATAACAGAAGTTACTGGTTAAATAATAACGCTAAAGTAATTTTATCCTCCTAATCCTATTATTTTTATCACCAATTCCCTGAGGAGAATAAAATCATCAACACATGTATAGAGTATTGTCTGTGTAGAGCTTAGGACTGTTATCATATACCTCTGTGTCACAGAAGTCTAGTGTTGTCCAAAAACATAAAGAAAAGCACATGAAATAGCCATACATTCAGGAACTTTTCAATCAACACGGCGAGCATACATATTTATTCTGAGACGACTCTGCATCTGCCTTTTTGATCTCTTCATTGAGTATTTTTCTTCAATGTTGTGGAGGCCAAAGCTGTGGCTGCACAGACACTACTTGTTTGTTGGTTTAAGTGTCTTCAGGGGAACCGCTGTTGATGATGAAAACCAAATGTATAATGAAAATCAATGCTAAACAATTATATTACAAAAGGACATGGGTCTTGGTGTTCAAGCAGAAACTACATATATCACTCTGACCGTCAAAAACGTACTATTTACTGCTGTATATGAATGCTATTCAACACAACCGTCTGATTTGGAAAGACATGGTAGAATAGTGTAATAATGTGTAAGCTGCATGTTGAGAGACTTCGGCAAAGGACTGATACAGTGAGGTGCAGATTTCTGTGACATCTGAATTTGTCTCGTCAATAATGGATGTGAAGTTTAATGTCTTAAAATACCCTTAGCTGGGGCAGCTGGCAGAGTTATTAGTGCTGTCTTTGGACTTGCCTGAAAAGTACAGGAGTTATTATTCCCTCACACCGACAAGCTAGCCGGATCCCTAGAGTGCCCCGCTCACAGTCACACACGCAAAGTCTGGAGGAGAAGATACCAGACACACACACACACACACACACACACACACATACACACACACACACACTCAACCACTCATTTACATGAATAGGCACGCACACAAGTGGAAACACCAAGAGAATGTATACATGCCTACGCATCGTCCATCTGTGTACGGTGTACGTCTCTCTGCTCAAATGATGCTCTGACAGATTTTGTCCTAGTTTGCCCAGAATTTTTTTTCCCTGCCTCCTATCTGCCCTACGAGTGGGAAAGGGACATCAAATGCTAATGAGAGAGTGAAAAATGGTCTCATTACCATGGCAACATGGAGTGAAAGCCATAACACCAATTAAAGGTGAATCTCCATGTAATTAAACGGCAGTGAGAGTGGGTTGGAAGATGTTTGGAGGGGCAGAGCAGCATAAAGAAAAGAAATGAGTTTGTCCTCGAACAAAAACAAGAGACAGAGAGTTGTGACGAACGGCAGGACAGACAAGGACGTGCACGTTGTTTGAGATTTGTGGCTCTAAAAGTTGAGTTTGAATAAGGTTTGTAACAGGTTTGAAATAGCCTCTTAATTAGATCCAACAGCTGCCGTATGGAGCGAAACAAGGTAAATGCACTGCTGTTGTTAAAGATAGCTTCTGTATGTCCTCTATAAGCAATATGCTCTGCAACTTGTATGACTAATATATGCTATAATGGGCCGTTACACACTCTAATTTTACACAAAATCGACACACAACCTGCCAGGTGGAATGTGTCGAGCATGAGCTACGTTGCTTTAATTTATAGGTAGTGTGTATTCTCTCATTAAAGGGGCTTTTGCATGGGTGGTTTGCAATCATAGCAGGCTGTGAACAGCTTGTCTGACTGCAGTTTGAACCATGCTTCATATGGAAAATAAGGCAATAATGATGTTTATTTTGCAGGTAGGATGACGTGGAGTGCCAGCTGCTAAATCGATGACTGTGCTTTAAGAAGGTGTGTGGCGTATGACAAAACAACACAGGACATGGTTTTTGAAGCTTTTGTAAGATTTAGTATAGGATATAATAGAGAGAGTGTGAGTCTGCATTATTCCACTGGCACCATCGGCCTCTTTTGGTGTCTGCACATAAAAATAGAGCCTCCCTTGAAGGATATACTGCATATCTAAGGTTCACAGTTTCTACTGTTTTTCACAGAAATTACCAGTTTTTTTCATGGTGTAAATTTTATTTGGACATCAAGAGTACACAACAGGTTACAGTCCCAAGTTGGGGTCAGCCCTATGTTCCCACAGCCCAATGGTCCCACAGGATTTTTTGTTCCCACAGCCCTATGTTCCCACAGCCCAATGGTCCCACAGCCCTATGTTCCCACAGCCCAATGGTCCCACAGCCCTATGTTCCCACAGCCCAATGGTCCCACAGCCCAATGGTCCCACAGCCTTTTGTTCCCACAGCCCCATGTTCCCACAGCCCTATGTTCCCACATTTCTAAGATTTTTCTTAAAATTAGGTCCCTATGTTAGGGTTAGGGTTAGTGTTACATTCCATCTGTAGTCCATTGCTACTGGATAATAGGTTGGGTGTAATTGGCTACCAAATTGGGAGAAAGTTGGATAGAATCTGATATAAATTCATGAAAAAGGAAATGTGGGAACATAGGGCCTAATTTTGAAAGTGACAGAAGTGTTAGAACATTTTTAAGAAAATCTTAGAAATGTGGGAACATGGGGCTGTGGGATCATAGGCATGCTCCCCTTAAGTCCCCTTGAGCTGTTATTTTGTAAAAGACAATGAAGAGAATAACGGAGAAAATACAAAGAAGTCTGCTGATCATTACTGAAGCAGCTGGGTGATTATACAAGACTTGAATTTGATTTAAGAAAAACCATGTTCCCTAAAAACAACTACAGTTTATGGTTTTGGCAAATACGTGGCAATATGTGGAAACACGATTGCCACGTTGAAAATGTTTTCACATTCGCATAAAAAAAACACATTTGCTATTGCAAATGAGAAGCATATGAATGTGATGTTCAGGAGTCAGGGTTGTCTTTTGTGGTAGATGTTATACCAAGAGCATAGGAGAGGAGACAAATGTTATGTTTGCAGTGTTTAATAAGTTATGTTCTTTTCTAAAAAAAATGTTTCACTATTTCAACAATGTACTGTTCTTGCATCCATGAGGAATGCTAAAGGTAAAACAAACTGGCAATGAGCAGAGCCTGATGCATGATACAGTTTTAGCCCTAATAAAAAGAAAATGAAAAATGAAACAAGTCTGAAGACATTGTTAAAAAAGAAACTGACTTAATGCAAGCCTTCACTGATCAAATGTGACAAAGCATTGCTGCCACACAGTCATAATCTTTCATAACCACAGCCTTGAGACATTTACGTAAAGTTTGAACTGTCGAGAAATACAAAAAGTCATTTGTCGGCTTGTCGGCCGTGACGGTTGAATAGACAGAACCTAGAGCTGTGAAGTGCCAAGATTGTGGAAAATACCTACATTACTGATGCGTTAATGCAACTGCAGTGTTTTGTTCACTCTGCACCGAGGCTTAGTGGACACACAGACACGCATATGTGCACATGTATACACACAGAGACAGTTCTGCAACTGCGCCGTGATCTTTCAATTGAGTTATTTCCCGTTAGAGAACTTAATTCCGTCCTTAAATTCAAAAAGCAGGCAGGAACCATTAAAAGCAAAGCACTGGTGCTGAAAACAGACATTAAGGCTTACAGCTCAGAGAAAATTGACTCACAATCAAGACACTTCTAATCCGTTTTGAACCGTCAAGGGTTTGCTTTCTTATCTCCAACGAGAGACGAGAGCAACCCTTCTGGGATTGGATGGATGTCTGAGTGTCCCTGTGCCGCAGTGTGCGTATACATTTGTACATGCCTTGTTTCCGCGTGCATGTGTATGCCTGAACTACTGAAGGTATCAGCTTTAGTATGTGACCTTTTCAAGCAAAGGACCAAATCTCATTGATATCACAGCTAAAAAAAATCCCCAAGTCAGTCACTGTATCTTTATTATACATTTTACTTTTTCCCCTAATCCCGTCCTGCATATCCTCTCCCTATCGATCTCCTTCTGCCCATTAGTCTCTCTCCTCCTCTTCTTCTCTTCATTTGTTTCCTCACTTCCCCATTTCCCATACACTCCCCTATTATCATTATCTCCTCTCTATCTCTCCCTTCCTCTGTCTCCGCCTGCTGACTGACAGAGCAGACATGTTGAGGTAAATTGGGATGTAGCCACAATGACAGGCCCTTTGTATTGATTTGTTCATCTTCATCATCCATCACAGTGTCCACACAGGGCCCAACACACACACACACATACTTACAAACACACATGCACACACATTGCTTGCAGCAAGAGGAAACCTGTCCAGGTCCCAGGCCTAGTAAACTAATCACATTACCTTGATGGAGTGGACCAGTGAACCTCACAAGGCCGCAGTGCTGGAGAGAAAAAGAGAGAATACCTTATGTTTCTGCCACTACTTGGGCTAATGTTGAAACGATAAACAAGATGAACTGGCATAAAGTTGATCCGGATGCTCAATGAACAATGGTGCTGTGCAATGCTTCCTCCTCCTTTCTTTTATTATTATATTTCTTGGTTGTTTGTGTTATTGTTGCGGCTGTAGTTTCAGGGATTGTTCTTCATCATCTTCTGTCGCCTCTTATTAGTTTGCATATGTACTTAAACAGTGATTCTGTGAGTTTACTGGCTGATACACACTGCGTAGACAAATTATGCGACTGCAGAGTTGGCTAATTGCATATTTGATAGATAATCAAACTATGTAGCTTTTACATTTCTTGATCACTGCTACTTTATTGCTGAAAATAAAAATGCAGATATGAGAACTTTGCCCAAACACCCATAGAAACTTCAGGGAGCCGAAGAGGGATGCCGCCCCAAGGACAGACAGATGTGCAATAGATGTCGCGTGTACAGAAAAGACCAACATAATAAAATTACAATATACAATCCAAAATGATACACAGAATGTGAACATATGTGAAAAAATATGCATCCAGGAAGCAAGCAGCTTCCAGGTGTCGCCAAACAGCTAGAGCCTGAGCCATGCAACCTCCTCTCCACCATGGAACAGAGAGAGAGAGAGAGAGAGAGAGAGAGAGAGAGAGAGAGAGAGAGAGATTTGTTGACATAATTGTTGCTTTTGCACGAATGTTAACTTAATGTTCTATTGTCTGCATCTTAAAAATGTATGTAAATGTGTATGTTTCCTTGTTGTACTATGTGCTTTAGCAATACTACGTGTTGATATGGTCATGCTACAACGCATTCTCATGAACTGATCCGTCTGATATCGTACGAAAATATATGCACATCAAAATGTATGATATCCTACAAAATTAGGAGACTGCCGGATGGTCACGTGACGCCGGCTGGCTATGAGCTCCATGACGCCGAGCGGCAGTTGCTAGTTGTTTAAGCCACTACAGAGCTTCGTGACGCCAGCGGTAGTTGATGGTTTAGTTACCCAAAAATAGGTGACTTTGAGCCGGGTACAAAGCACTGCGAGCTGCTGGTCATCTCGGCGGACATTACGGTTATATTTATTCCACAAAATATTACCGTTTTGTACGGAGTAGAGGATGGATACCCAACCCAAGCCCGTTGGGACCCAACGGTACCCGACAGGCCGGGCCGGGTTCGGACAGATGTTTAGAAATGATGTTCGGGTTCGGGTCGAGCTCAGTCACATCAGGACGTAACGAGTCTCCCCTGGTTTAAACAGCTTATTAACGTTATCATTATTGCCCCGTAAATATTTTTTGCCAAATTTGTCATGTCTCCAAAACTACTCCACACATAGAAGGCTCCCTGCTGGTTGTACTACAGCACTTACCTTTCATAGTTTTGCCACGATAAAAGTTAAGATTAGGCACCAAAACGACCAGTTGAGATTAGGGAAAAGATCGTAGTTTGGATTAAAACACTCCTAAGGAACACGCATTTCCTGGGTGAAAGACTTTACTTTTCCCATGTTAACGCCTACCCTTCCACCCCGACCTCCTCCCTATGCGACCAGCCACGTTCCTATACATCGGTAGTCAATGTAGTAAATAAAGCAAAAACGATGTGGAATGCTTACGAATTACAGTGCTTAACTTTTTGTTGCTTTTTGAACAAATGGTTCAATTTGAATTTGAATTTGAGAGAGAACAGGTCCATTCATTTATGATGTGGTTGAAAGCCCTAAGAGATAGTACATACACAACTCATGTTGAGATTGTGTGTGTCACAAACAGTTATTTTTTTCTAATGTAATGTGGCCACAATGAGCTAGGGCAGTCACTGAAGGCACACACTTACTTTTCCAGCCAAGCTTAGAGCTTTATAGCAAACTAAAGGTATCTGCACTAAACTGCTAATACTGCAGAAAGATCAACTCTGAACTGGTTTTCTCCCCATGGGCCCAGTTAACACTGATTTGGTGATTTGCAAGTTAAAAGGCATCTAGACATCTAAACTAAGATCGCTCTAAATCCATGTAATCTTTGATTATACAGTCTTATTACACATTTGTATAATTATGTATAATCATTGTTTGGACAGAACTGAAATGGTTGTTTCTATTAGAGGCTGACAACATATTGAAATGTAGTCATTGAAATGCAGATGAAATGACAGCCATGTAATATGTAACCTAGACATGTTATTAGATTTCCACTACATTTAATCCAGTTTTAAAAAAGGCATCAATGCTTTCCGACCTCCATATAACCACATCCAGTGTTTACTACAATTATACAAGAACATTGTGGTTCAGGTGAGTTAGTAGAGCTTATAAGTAGTTGTATGAAAGTACTGTCTAATTACGCTGTCACTTTCTAATTGCAGTGTAACTGTGGAAATATTATATTATATTTTTTGGAAGAAGACAATATAATCTCTTATATATTACATATGGTACAGTATGATGTATCTCATTCAGCCAGAGAGATATCTTGGCAAAAGCCACAAAAGTATAAACTGAACTTTCTGTCTCCAATCCTGATAACAAGTGTGCTAAAGTGTATTTACTGTCAGTCTTATCCTCTGCAAATGATTGCCATCTATAAAGATTTAATTGAAAAGGGTCCTTTTGGCAAAGCTTCAATTACTTTGAGTGTTTCAAGAGTCTTTCTCAGTGAAACAGGCTTCAAACCACTGTGACACTCAAGATTTGGGAAATCTTTCACCTTCAAACCCAAAAGACAGGATAACAAGTCCTCTCATCGGAGAGCTGAAATCACACCACTTGGCAAGTTGTAGGGTTACAAACTGAACTTTATGGTTGACATGAAAGTGAACAATTATGCGCCTTCAGATGTGTGCGTGCCTGCAAATGAAAGTGGAAAATTGAACCAATCAGGGACCCACATTTGAGTGATGCACAATGATGTCTGAAGGCCGTCAAAAAAAGGTTGCTCTGGGTTACAGAAGACGCAACACAGGGCCACTGTGTGGAGGAAGGCGTGAGGAATTAATAATGGAAAAATGATAAGACTGTCTGAAACAGATAGAAAGCATGAAGGACAGAGAAACATTTGAGAGCACAAAAGAAAACATTTGATTCATGACCATCCTTGATCTCATATCTTTCTGCAAGCTGAGTCTTAAAAGAATAAAATAAAATAAAAAATATTGGAAATGTGAATCAGATATTAGCTGAGGCTTTGCTGGAAGGATCCGGCTAAGATGACTAACAAGAGATACACAGATTGATATTTTTATAAAAAGCATGTTATTCAGTAAGACGAGTCTATCTCTTCTTCTTCTAACGACTCTTAAAGTACAACATTCATAGTTATTATTTCAGTCTGGACCACCACTGTGTATCTCAACAACTATTGGATGGAATGCCATTTGGTACGGACATTCATGGTCTGCATTACGTGATCTCCCAAACATCAGTTTGAGATTTTTGAATTTGGGTAAAATGTCTCAACAGCCACTTGAGGAATTGACATGGCATTTGGTTTAAAAATTCATGTTCTCCACAGAGTAAGGTGTAATAACTTTGGTTATCCCGTTGTAAACGTTTTTACTCTTGGGTTTTTGTACGGACCACAGAAATGTGACGGTTTATGAAAATAGCTTCATAAAATGAAAGCCATCTGTCCTGAACCCCTAACCTGATGCGCCAGAGAAGCCATAACTGGAAACTGTTTGGATAAGGCCAGGCACTTAAAAAAATACTTGTCAGGTGATTAGATAGACCATCTGTTTTGTCATTGTTGTTTTGACCCAACAGTTGTAGTCCTCACACACACCTAACTCACACTTGTAGCTGCCAACAGCTCCTCACAAGACACTGGTGTGTTCCGTCCACTGATGGTTTAGACACAAACACATTACTTGAAGCCTGACAAGATTGATTTAAGTGTGATCTCGTAATCCTGTGATGCTCTCTTGATATCACGAGAATCCAGCTATCGTGCAAGGTAACTGAACCCCCAGACCATATGGGAAACTGACAAGTCACGCTAGAAAGGGCTGCTTGAGCCCTATTCGCATGGGATTAGTATCATCTGGGGACCTTGTGTGATTTAGAAATGACCCCCCCCCCCACATCTGAGTTTCGTGTGGCGCATTCACGATAAGTGTGATAAGCGACGGCTGCTTTACTTGAATTTATTGACATATCTGTACACCGGAGAGTTGGCTACCCGGAGGCGAGCGGAGGACGGCAGATGATCAACAGTAACGTAATCAACCACGTCACCAAAGAGCGCTTGGGTTGAATTAGTTTACAACAAAGATGGCTGCCGCTGGAGAATTGAGATGTGTAGATTCCGCCATCGCGTCTGTTATAGAAGATATCGACAGTGCATTCATTTTAAAAGAGGAACAGAGAACTGCGTTTGAGGCATTTGTTGATCAGAAATATGTTTTTGTTGTCCATCCTACGGGATTCGGCAAAAGTTTAATTTATCAGCGGGCCCCAATGGTCGCTAGGAAGATGGGCCGCAATGTAAACCCTATATACGTCACATACTCCGTTGCTCTGATTGGTTGTAGGTCTATCCAATTGAGTGCAGAGGCAATTTCTTTCCTGGTTCGGTTGAAACACGCCCCATAATCACAGCCCAGTGGAGCAGTATCAGACTCATATTCTGACTAGAGTATGACGACGTTAGGCTATGTGAATAGGGCTTTAGTTAACAAACATGGAAGCACAAGGCAGCTATTAAAAGGAAGCTTGTGAACGTTTCTCAGGAAGCATATTTCTATAGACAGTAACAGGTCTATAGAAATATACTTCCTGAGTTGCATATGGATTACAAATACAGTAGCTGTTGGAAAATTGTTCCAACGTGTGTTTGGATTACCTGGAACTGAGCAGTTTCCCCACTACAGAACTGTAAGTGCTTTTATTTTTGTATGCCCTATATTTCCAGTGAAACAACACAGTGCTGATTTCTCGTTATGTTTTGTTACAGGATATATAGTATTTAAATAAGTAAAGATGTTTCTGAGTGGTGGTTGCATGTATTCCCTGTGTGTTTGCCTTCAGGAGCTCCAATTTCATACGCACATACAACAGTATGCTGATTTCACGTTATGCTTTCTTACAGTACAGGGTAAATATTTAAATAAGTAAAGATGTTTCTGTGTTGTGGTTGCATGGTTTCCCTGTGAGTTTGGAACTTTAGTTTCCTTACTTTTCATGTTTCTATGTTTGCAATGATGGCCAACAATTTGTGTGAAATGTGTTTTCTTTTGTGGGTGTGGAAACAGAAAGCCTTTTCAGTATAATGGCTAGTAACTGTGTGTGTGTGTGTGTGTGTGTGTGTGTGTGTGTGTGTGTGTGTGTGTGTGTGTGTGTGTGTGTGTGTGTGTGTGTGAGACATTACGACACAAACCATTTAGACAAGCATCCCTGAAAATCCAAGGTATCATCTTATGGTGCCCTTCAATAAATGCCTCAATATAAACACAGTCATTTTGCCAAAGGCATGAGTTCCTCTATCATGTCTATCACTGCATATTCACTCATTGTGAGTGTGGTTATCAATGTTTACCTCATCCCTGGGTTGGTTTCCTTCTGCTATAATGACAAAAAATGTCTTATACAGAAAAGCCAAAGATATGCGAACATGCCTTGGGAAAGTGTATGCATACATGTACCTGCAAAACACACACACACACACACACACACACACACACACACACACACACACACACACACAAACATTAATCAAACTCTGGTATTTGGAAGACAATTTCCATGTGTAAGGGCCATCATATAGTAAAATATTTAAACAATTATCATAAAAAAGTATTCTTCTGTTTTGAAAAGTTCTATTTAAATATTGCTTGCTTACATTGATAACCCAGAAATTATTCACATAATACTGTGTTGAAGCCCTAACAGTTACATCTTCAAATTGTCCTTCTTAAGCGTGAATTCTATACCCAGGTTGAAATATTTCCAAAACATGTGGATGCACTGTAGCTCATTTTTTGTCACCTTTTGGATGATGGTAATATAGAAAACAAATTGCATCACAAATGTCTATTTCGTTTTGGCAGATGGTCTTCGTTGTATGTGATACATGGTACATTGGCAGCACCTGATACCACTTCTTGGCAAGCTGGGAGTCAAGAGTGCAAATTGTTCAATGCTTATATATGCCTGTACATGCTTCTATAACATTTAGCTTTTTCACTGAATTTCACCAGGAAATATGGGTTTAAATTAATTTCCACTGGTGTGTCTGGCTTGTTAAAATGTTTAATGTTTTGATCCCAGCCTTATACTCTTTTTTCCAAAACTGGCATATGGGTGTAGAGGATATAAGACGTAAAAAAGTCATGAATAGCTATAAACTATTACGTCTCTCTCTCTCTCTCTCTCTCTCTCTCTCTCTCTCTCTCTCTCTTTCACACACATACACACACACACACACACACACACACACACACACACACACACATTGTACAGAGTATAAATATGTGAACACTTACTTGACACTTAATCAATCACTCTGCTGGAAGTGTGAGTGTCTGAGGGTCTGCAGATGTTCACCATACTGTGAGGAAGCCTTGGTTAAAACAGTCAACAGGCAGTTATTGCCCCGTTAAGTAGACAGACACACACACACACACACACACACACACACACACACACACACAATGCAACATAAACACACATGCACAACGTATACACAGTGTGCAAGCCTCTGATAAAAACAATGACTCTTGAAAAATAAGTGTAAGGATGAGAGGATGCATGAGGACAAGTAGAAAACCTTCTGTCTTTGATGAAGTCGCTATTTTCGAGGATGCATTCCCTCATGCAGAACAGTATATGCCTCCGGTAGGCCTACTTGTTCCATTGTGCACTGAAATTGTTTTTATAGCTCAAGAATGCGCAAATGTAACTGTGATGTAAAATACTAAGGTAGATATACAAACTATCAGTGCAAACACAAAGAGATACCAGCAACTCAATTTGGTTTTGTGTCATATATTTCTCACCAAAAGGAGAACAAAAAAAACCTACTGAGTGAAAATACTCACCTCAGAGGAGTGTATATTTTTTAATCTAAGCTTCCTCATGTGTAAGAATGAAGGAGTTTAATTTTTTTGTTTTTAATGATAGTTGAGATTTGCTGGATAGCAAACGAGGAGTGACAGAAAGCGCATGAGAGAGGGTGTGGGGAGGACAGGCAATCATCCCCTGACATTGTGAGTACCTACTATCTGCTTTAGCCTGCTGAGCCGCCATAACACTCCTGAGAGACATTTGCTGTGCGTGTGTGTGTGTGTGTGTGTGTGTGCGCGTGCATGCGTGCGTGCGTGTGTGTGGGTGGGTGAGGTAGGATGATGAGTTGTATGTTTCAGTGGGCCTGGGGCTCATTGCACAGTGTGACTCAGGCTTTGATTCCTGTTAGCAGCCTGCCTCTCAGACACGTGAGCCTGCCGGCAGCTGAGCAGTGTATAGGCCAGCTGTGTGAGCAAATAACATGTCCAACGTGTGTGTGTGTGTGTGTGTGTGTGTGTGTGTGTGTGTGTGTGTGTGTGTGAGCCTCCGATGCACCTCTCTGCCTCCACCTTGACTAATTAAAGGACGATTCATCCTGGTGGTTCACTTAGTCATCGCCAGTCCTCTTTAAAGATGCAGTTTAGATATTATGCTGGGACCTTATTTTTTTCTGGAGAAAGCTTTAAAGGTATTGGTGAAGAGAAAAAAAAATTGTGACTTATATGATTTGGTGAAGTGGAATATGAGTCCCATTTTCCTTTATATTGACAGATCCTAATCATTCATTAACTTTCCTGCTCTGTGTTTACCTGTCATACTATCTCTCCCAGTCATTACAGACCCAGCCACTCCCTCCTGCCCTGCAGTAACCCCTTTTCCCACCATTCCCCTCACCTGACCCCCCAGCCCACTCACTCACCTGCTTCCCATTTCCCTGATTAGTCGTGCAGTATATATCGTGGTCCATCTCCACTCTGGCTTTGCCAGATTATCTAGTATGCATCTGCCTAGCTTCCCAGCATTTTGCTCCCTGCCTGGTCGACAGTTTGATGATCCTCTGCCTTGCCTCTTATTGGATTTGTGTCCAATTTGGTTTACGCTAGTAAACTTGGACTTGGACTTACCTGCCTGTTTGTGCTTGTCTTGCTTTTTGGGTTCTTGTCTAGTTTCTGAGTCTTTACAGTACGGGTGTCCATTTCACAAGAATAGACAAAACCCTGATTGTATACTCATAATCACAAACTGGAATGATTGCTCAATTCTGTATGTGTTTAAATTGAATAACTTATTTCAAATAGCATTGTTAAAAGAAGGCATGATGGACTATTTGATTAGTATTCATTAAGATTTCTCCAGTATTATACGTTAATCGGTGCCCCCAACGTCTCCTGTCAGGCAGTGCTGCCTGACAGGAGACGTTGGGGGCTTAAAACACCATTGAGCGTATTATGCAGTACATGTTTGGTTGTAGACATGAAGGTCAACTCTTTGTAGTATAGTTTGAGCATAAATAAGCAGCATTCTGGATCTAAAAGTGATCTACTTAGGAGCTCCTCTACACCACTGTTAGTTTAACCATTTAAATGTAAAAAGGCTTTGGTTTTACTGGGGGTTATGTGCCAGACTATTTCTTGGTCGGGTTGCAGAGACTTCCTGGAGTGTTGTTGTCACCTAGCTTAGAAATCTAGACACACCCTAGCGGCAGCAAATGTAATTTGCAGCCAGGGTCGTCTAGCAACTCTCCGTTGGCTTGCGAGCTGGAAAAACCAAACTCTAGTCAGGCCAATCACATCGTGTATAGAGTCGGTGGGTGGGCTTAACATAAGGACGGCAGAGTTGCGACGGTTCTGCGTGAATTTCCTGCTACTTGAAAACAAAGATGATAGCTGCTGCTGCTGGTGAACAGCGGTCTTTCGAATCGGCTTTGGCCGTGACTCTGGAAGACTTGGAGTTAACCCCTGTGTTGTCTTCTCGTCGACCATGAACTTGTTTTCCTTCCGGGGACAAAATTGAAAATGAACTTTTTTGGTGCTTTTTCCGACGTTTTTGTCCCTAAACCTAATTTAAATGACATTATACCAAATTTGGTATAATGTATAACATTATATAATGGTATAAGTTTTTATAAGTTTATAAAAAAGCAGATATTATGAATTATTTTGACAAATAGTTAAGATCAGAGGATGTTGAGAGAATCACAGACTGGTTTATGTCAACATTTAGTAAGGATGCTGTTTTAAAACTATTTAAAATTGAAACAACCAAAATTCAATGGAGGTAATCATTAATTTTGCAACGTTGTATGGGTTGCATACAACGTACATGCATGCATCCAAGTTATTTTGGGGCATTTTAGTTGTAAAGAAACCCATATTTCCGATCGAAATCTTTGAAAACGGGTCAAATTTGACCCGAGAACAACACAAGGGTTAAGCTTTTCTTTGAGAAAAGAACAAAAAACAGCACTGTAGTCATTCTTAAAAAAGGAAGATGTGTTCGGAGTTTTGCCGACCGGATACGGTAAAAGTTTAATCTATCAACTAGCGTTGCCCTGGTTGGTTGTAGCGCTATCCTATTGCGTGCAACGGGAATTTGAAAGACAACCGTTTATCCCGCCCCTCGGATTGAGCCCTGCCAATGATGAGTGACTGGCTTGTCAGGCTAGTTGTTACCGTGAGCCAGGCAAAGAATCCAGAAATCCCGTTGAAAGCACAACTTGTCGTTTCTACTTGTATGCCACTTAGTGAGCTTTAGATGTGCTGGTAGGTGCATTTATTTCCCTCTGGTTTCTGTCGTAATTCTAACCTAGGCTAAACGGCTCCAGAGTGGTTTAAATGTTATCATCTAACTCAGCTGGAAGTTAATAAGCATATTTCCCCAAACTATTCCTTCAGGTTTTGCTCACTGAATGGCAAAAACATTTGTACAGACCACTATCAAATATATTGTGGATATATATATATATATATATATATATATATAATAGTCAACTTTGAAGAGTATTGGAAATTGTCTGACCCAAAATAGCTTAATGCTTTAGGGTCCCCAAAAAATAGTTTCTGCATCTCATATTCCCTGTAATGAACTTTAGTATTCCATGACAAAACTTTTTGACTTCTCTCAGATTTGTGTTTGTGTTTTTAGCAAGAATACTTTCCAAAATGCATATCATACAGTATATTTCTTCTTCAATCCAATGAATCTTCCCTGAGCAATAGCAATAAAACACGCTTCACTTTAATATTAAACATTTGAATAACTTTCACCCACACTGATTCCATCGGGGATATCATCGTGAGTATTGTCCCATACTTCCCTAACAACACATTAGTTTCATGATTGGTACAGTGGGCTTATCAATAGAAGGATGCAGGTCCAGGACATACAGTATATGCTAAAATATTCCCAAAAGCTAATATTTTATTATGTTGAAAACAGCATCTAGTGACACTAACAAGCAATATTTTTAATTAGCATTCAAAGGGGAGTTTTACTTTGTAAACAAGATGGATAATTAGTTGGGCATGTTTCAGCTTGCTACAAATAGCTGTGGCTCATTGACAACACATTTTATATAAAAAAAAAAACTCATTATCATAAGTGTTTATTTTCAGCAACACCTGCCTCCGCAAATCATCGCAGGCTCTACTTATGAACAGTTCTCCAAATCCTGAAGAAGCAACTGGATAGACTTTCAGAAAGAGTTTTCGTTCAGGTTGTACTTGACTTTGACTTTGAATCATTCTCACCATTATTGATGATACAGTGTCATTCCCGTTGCTACAGCAGTTTCACTAAGAGTCCCAGTTGAAGGTCCGCAAGGGATGGTCTCAATGTCAAGAAATGAAAACGAGAATAATTCATGCCAAGACTCTCCATCACACCAGTGGGAGGGGATGAATAAACCAGCACACTGAGCCTAACTCCCCTACAGCCAAGGACGAGTCCTCAAAATCTTGGAGCTGCTGAAGGTGTCACCCTGAGCCTGATCCTGTTTTCCAGCTGATAACTAAGAACTTTAACAGTGTTACATACTGTAGTCACTCCCTCCCCCATCGCTATCTCTCTGTCTCATCCTCCCACCAGCCATTACATGTGAGCACATCATCACAAAGAAATGACACATTAGAACTTTTTGGATTGTCTGACCTGCACCACCTAATTATGTAATGATTTACGCCCACCCGTTCTCACTCCGAACTCGTAAAATACGAACGCTTGGGCAGTAGCTCTCAGCGTCAGATATGTCGCAAAAAGCCCCCTTCAGCATGTTTGTAGAATGCACCGGGCAGAGCAGCAGCTACGCGGCGCTTGAAGATGACGTAGTATTAGAGCGACAACTGTAGCGAGTAGTATTAATGCCCGAAATTCCGCGTAGGGAGGTTGATGGGTCAAACAACACAGGACTTTCACCACAGAGACCGGGGTTTGTGTCCCGCGTGTCACTTTTCCTAAACCCAACTGTCCTGTTCTTCTTTTCCTAAACCCAACTGTCCCATTCTTGTCCGCGTGTCATGGAAGCATACCTTTTATAAGCCCACCCACGATCTTTCCCTGAACCTAACTGCGTCAAAAGTGACGCCAATAGTCCTGAACCTTGTCCTGAACGTGTTTAATCAATGTAATAACAATGCCAAAGGCACCTGACCAAGCGTCCGTATTTTATGCGATGGGAGTGAGAATGTGTTGTTTACGGACACATATACTATCATCAGTCAATCAGACTTTATTTATATAGCACTTTTCATACATGTAAATGTAGCACAAAGTGCTTCATACAATGATATGCTAATTTCCAGGTTCATAATTGTATTTAGAGGTTGTACCAGAATAGGTTTATGTGGTTTAATTTTCAGAAAACACCATATATTTGTTGTACTGCACATTGCTGCAGCTCCTCTTTTCACCCTGTGTGTTGAGCTCTCTCTTTTAGCTACAGAGTGAGACCTCTCACTTCTGTCCCATCTTTGTTGGGAGTCGCACATGCACAGTAAGTATGGCTAGCTAGTCAGTTGCAGAGTATGAGGGCGTGCCACGCTAGCAGCTAGGTGAGCATTATAACGTGTGTTACAAAGTGACCACGTTTGTCTCTGAAGTAAAGGCTGGACTACAATAGAGCTGTTTGGAGCAGTTGGTGAACAGTGTTTTCTGTTAGAGATGGTAAGTCCCTTTGGGGCGACTTTGGGCTTTTTCACTTTGTAAACCTATAACATGCACAGAAAAGATATATGACACAATAAAGGAAAGGGGAAAAGCCAAAAAGCATAATATGAGCACTTTAACATCATTACTGTGATTGGATGTAAAACTTCCTGCTTCAAATGCAACCAATAGCTTGACTCATTTCTAATTTGAAATTTGTTAACTCCCTCTCCCCGCCCCCTTAACCCTCATGTTGTCCTTGGGTCAAATTTTTTTTTAATCAAAAATATGGGACGTCAAAAAAAGTGACAAAACGTTGGTAAAATCGTAACAAAATGTTGGAAAAAGTGACAAAATCAACGATTAAAAACTTCAAAAAGACCGGAGGAAAACATGAAGAAATTTGGAAAAATTGACAAAAATGTCTAAAAGCTATTAAAAGAAAATTGAAAAACACAACCAAAACGTTGACAAAACCCACAAAAACGTCAAAAAAAAACAAGAACTTGACAACAAAAACGTTGAAAAGGGACAACAAAATAGTTTTTTTCATGGTCAACGGGAAGACAACACAAGGGTTAACACGCATTCCCAAGAAAGTGAATGCTGAAAAAGAAGCTCTGGCTGTCTGGGAGATGTCAGCCAAAATCCTCGGTAATAAAATGTAGCTACCTAAACCATAAGGAGTTTATTTCCAAAACGACATCTAAAAGAAAACGAATATTAGCTATACCTATTAACTCGTTGGGTATATTCTTGATATTTGTAGTTTTGGTGAATTGCCCCTTCAAACTAAAGAATAAAGGAAATAAGTTCTTAAGAGACCACAGTGAAACCCTGAATACTGCCTATGTGCTCTCATATTGAAGATTTGATGAAAGGTTTTAAACACCCACACAGGTGTTTTCACTAAACTGTCTGAGTAGCCGTCTGCTCAGGACTGTGTGGGCGTGTGAGACTGTGCTTCTGCTGTGATTGACGGCCACCGACTCTACTTTTGCACCTTTTTTTAGGAACATAACTTACACCTTGAGGTTTTTTTTTCAGTGTGCTGAAAATCAGCTCTAATTATTTTCATCAGCTTCATTTAAGTTCTCCAGCCATGCATGCTAAATGGTTTGAAAGTTTGCACTCTGCACACTCCAATTAATCTTTATTTGTCAACCAATAATCCTAAAAATAAGGCTGTTTGATTCTGTGTGTGTGTGTGTGTGTGTGTGTGTGTGTATTTGAGTGAAATTGCAGGTGACAACATCAATCAGCTGATAACAAGTTGTATTATTCAACTTATTTAGCACGTTTGAACCGACTGAGGACCGAGGTGTTATCTGTAATGAGCAGTTATTAAGAGATCTTTGTGTTTGTGTATAGAGAAGGCTAGTCACAGAGACTACCACAGTGAAAACTCACCTCTTGCCCCTCTTGCTCCTCACAACACACACCTGCCAGCCCCAAAGTAGGACAGTCACTTCAGAAAGCACATAAACAAAACCGAATCTAGGAGAAAACCTCGCAGCATGGTAAGCAGGGCGCCGATAGATTTCCTTTGGAGAGTAAGTAGCCGCTCGCCCTTCAGTGTTGCATTTTAAGCATGTAATCAAGTCCAGCGTAATTGAATACGTGGCGAGCATGCCGAGGTATGAACGAGAGAAGACGAGTAGATGAGAAAAGCAGAGGAAATAAGATCAAGAGAGAGGTGAAACAGGAGACCAGACAAGGAGAAAACAAGCAGACGAGACTGAAGAAAGGAGAGAGGAGAGAGAGAAGAGGCAAGAAAAGGAGATAGAGATAAGAGGAAACTAGGAGGGGAGAGGAGACAAGTAGCAGATCCCTACGAGGAAAGGAGAAGAAATAAGAAAATGCATAATGGAGAGGACTGGAAATAAATAGAAGATAAAAGAAGTATGAGAGGGAACAAGCAGGGGAGACTGGAAGAAAGGAGAGAGGAGAGGGAAGGAATCAAGAAAAGGAGAGATGATAAGAGCAGAGTAAACAAGGAGAGGAGATGAAAAAAGAGAGGAGAAAAGAAAAAGAAAAAGGTGAGGGGAAAGGAAGAACGGAAAGATGAGACATAAGGAGGAGAGAAGAGAAGAGGAGAGAGGAGATGAATAAAGGAGATGAAAAGGTACTGTATAAATGTGAAGGAGAAAAGGTAGTTGCGAATGGGGAAGTGCAGGAACAGGAGGGGAAACAGATGGAGATGTAACAAAAGGGAGATAAGGAACAAAGAAAAGCACAAGAAAGAGAGGAGAGGGACAGGAGAGGATATTCTGCCCTACATCTACAGCTCTGCATTTTGGATAATGAAGAGGAGCAGGTCGGCGAATAGATTCTGTCACATTCTACAAGACCTGACGACTGGGTGTGCGTTTGTGTGTGTTTGAACACACATGCACACAACCAAAAGCATGCCAACAGATCAGCCATCGTTATGACATAACTAATTCCGTGGATGGAGTCTTTACTCTTTTTGTGTGTGTGTGTGTGTGTGTGTGTGTGTGACACTATATCCTCTTTAGATAGACTAAGGGAGCAGACTACAGATGCCTAGGTAATTATCTCCCAGAGTACCAAGTACAATTTTCTTTTTCTTCACACAGTCGGAGTGTGTGTGTGTGTGTGTGTGTGTGAGGGAGAATGATGTGATTAAGCTTACATACACTGAGGAGCTGTGTGCCTTCTGATCTTTCAAACTTTTCAAAGGTTTGATATCATGTTTTCATTATTAATACATCCATTATATATATGCTGCTTATGCCATCCTTTGTCACATATTGTGAATTCAAGCGTCATATAAACAGCAAAATATGGCAGGGAGTGGATTTTGCTTCCCAGGGAAAACAAAAGACTTTCACCCAGGAAATGTGTGTTCCTTGGGAGTGTTTTAATCCAAATCACAATCTTTTTCTTAAACTCATCGTTTTGGTGCCTAAACTTAACTGTTGTCGGCGCATAATGGTCACTTTTTGTCGCCTAAACTTGCCAAAACAAACGGCAGCTCGCGGTGCTCTGTACCCAGCTCAAAGCCCCCTATTCTCAACTACCAACTGCCGCTGATACGATGGAGCTGTAGCTGGCGTCACGGAGCTCTGTAGTGGCTTAACACAGCTAGCAACTGCCGCTCGGCTAGCAACTGCCGCTCGGCGTCACGGAGCATTGTAGCCGGCGTCACGTGACCAGCCAGCGTTCACCTAGTTCAATAGGATATCATACGTATTGGTGTGGATACATTTTCGTACTATATCATACTAGAATACATAGAATGCGTTAGGAAATGACATGGTAGGGGATTACTGGATTAGAATTCCCTCATTTTTGAAGATACTGTTGTGTTCAACGCTTTCAAGAGAGTATCATGACCAAGAGTGAGTAAAATTGGACAGGAAAAATTGTCTCAGGAGTTCAAACTTGGAAAGGTGAACTCTGGAATCCAAACTCTGGACGACGACCTATTTGATTTTTAAACAGTTATTTTCTCTTGTGGGAAAGCACACAACATATTTGGGAACACAATGACAGTTGTAGCATGAAACTTGTGTGTCTAGCTTCTATCCCAAGTCATCGCCAATGGTTGGTCCAAAGTGGTGGAATACTTAAAAAACCTTACTTAAAACTTACTTAAACCGATTTCACTAAAGTCTGCTCCAAAAGCATCCTCAATATAATGGGTGGAGCAAAAACACTTTCACATTTCAATTTGCTGCAAAACCCCACAGTGTATTAAATCGATGCAAGCTTTATGAATTTATGAATTCAACTTTTCCTTTTCTAAAAGGAATATTGTGGTATTTCTTCTTTCAAAAGACTCTTGTTTGAAGGCAGTCACTACTTTTCCTTGTACACATATTAATAAACCTATACTTTGTATGGTTAGAATAACATCCAGGGGATGTAAAACCATCTTCTTTAGAAGTTGTATTTTATTCTCCCACTCTTTCTCTGTCTTTCTCCTTTTCTTTCGCCCCCCTTTCCAGGTCGTTCCAGGAGACTCTGCCTGCATCCTTCTCCCTCAATCCACCGTCTCTCTATCTGTCTCTGCCTGGCCACAGAGGCAGCATATAAAGGGCTGGCCTCCATGAATGGAAAGGGAACACACTGCCGAGAATCTCTCTTCACAGCTCAGCCGAACGCCAGCTCGCCCCTCCATTCTCTTTCCTTCAATCAACCTCTCTCTCGCTGTGTTTCTCTCAAGTGTTCCCAATACATGCTCTTCAACAAAAATCTCACACACACTTAGCCAGCCAACCACGAGCTGTGTTTTGACTATTCACAAACTCCAAAAGTGCACTAAAAGCTCCTGTGAGACAATGATAGGGGAAATGTGTGAAGGACAGACTGCTCCCAGTGCATACAAAGCAACTAATCCATTTTGAAACATGAACAAAACGGCATCATTTAAAACCAGAGTAAGCCATGGAAATGGCTCAGCCTTTACAGACAATGAAGGTGCAAAATGATCAAATTATTGCTCTTACTTGTTCATAAAAATAATTTGATAAAGGTTCTTCTATAAACACAGGATCATTATTTTAATAATTCTGTTCCCATGCAGTCTTGGCTGGGAACATGCGCCGCCTCCCACACAGACCCCAGTACAAGCCAGTCAGCTGTGTCAGTCACTTCTTATCTATCAATAACTCGTACTCATAACGCATTCCTTTCTTCTTTGTAACTTCTGGTACAATTTAGCACCAAAGATGTCTCAGTAGTTTGGGCGGGAGCGTGCCCATGTTCCCACAGCCCTATGTTCCCACATTTCTAAGATTTCTAAGACATTTGTAAGATTTTTTTTCCAAAATTAGTCACTATGTTCCCACATTTCCTTTTTCATAAATTTGTATCAGATTGTATCCCCCTAACCCCTAACACTAACCTTTAAATCGAAGGGAAATGTAGGAACACAAGACCTAATTTTGTCAAAACCTGTCGTTTGTCCTAGAATTGTGGGAACATAAGGCTGTGGGAACATAGGGCCTAATTTTAAGAAACATCTTAGAAATGTGGGAACTTAGGGCTTCAGCAGTGTTTTAATGACAACATCTAACATGTAGGACCTGTTTCATTTTGAATATACTCTTTGAAAAGATCTTAAATCAATGGTTATGAAAAGCCTTGCGAGTACGGGATGTTCAATTTGAAAATGAAGCTAATTTTAGAGGCAATTTGAATGCATGAATAAACAATGGAAAGATTTAAGTTGACTCTGCAGTGTGAACTACGGTCAAAAGGCATTGGAGCGAGTGTAAAATGTTTAATATTTAAGTGATGTTACCGGATCCCTGTAGCCCGCTCCTCATCTCTGCTGCAGGCTAGGGGCTTCAGGCTCAGTAGCTGCTCCTAGCATAACACATTTGAACATCCGACCAAACTTTCTGCGGTAGAGTTGAATTGTGGGTCATGTAGGTGTCAGGTTTTGAAAAGGAAGAGGAATGCATGAAATAGAAAAGATGATATAGTTCTGCTTTTTGATACTTGTTTTTTTTAAATTTCAATCATGAGTACAGCAGTGTAAAAGAAGTGCCATGCTAAATTGCTGCAGTACTTTTTAAAGCAAAGAATTATTGGGTATCCCAAGGTTGTTTGACTTTTCTGAAATCATTAAATGTCCAAGTGTTTTATGAACACAAGTATAATGTAAATATACTGTACACAGTTTTAATGCTTTTTGTTTTTTATCAAAAGCTAACATCAGTGTGTAGGACATGGAGTAAAACAAATTTCCACAACTAAGGCGAGGTAAAAATACATTTGGCAGATATTCTTGTCTAGATATGATAAGTACATTGTTAGAATAATCTTATTTAGTACCAGCTTTATGAATAGCCAGTGATAGAGACTTCAAGTGTAACAGCTGGAGTGTCCTGACAGTCTCTCAATGAGTCCAGAAAGATCATGTTAGAGAGCAGTGCAAGGAAAAGCCGTAAGAAAGCAAAGCAGTGATGCAGAAAGTATGACAGTAAGTGGAGGATAAGAGTGCATATGATTCAGAAAGGAAGAGTGACTTGCTCTGGGCCATACCATTAAGGACTCCACAGTCATGTCCAAAGAATTTGGGGATTTAACCAACCTGGGAAATTTACATTCTACAATTACAGACAGATGGTATTTTTTATTATTGATTCGGATATTTTTAGACTTGATATCTTAGGAATAAATGATTTCAGAATTTAAAAAAAACAAAAAACAGAAAAAGCTACAAAATCAAATATGTTAAACCTTTTTGCATAGTGAAATGGGGTTCCTCCTCAATGGCTATTTGGACCAATGTTTATTAAATCCTGGTTATGTCCCAGGATTTGTTGGAAGGAATATTTTTATAGAAGATATGAGCAACTTAAGGTCATTCCAGCAATTGGGAGCAGCAAGTGTCAAGTTCTGTAGAGTGGTGATCAAGTCATCGAATGCAAAGAGAGCTAAAACCCCCCAATGCTGTCAGAATGCAGATCACCGGCTGCAGCGCTGAACCGTGACCTGGAAGTATGAGGTTACTGCTCCCTGAGCAACACTTCACACTAGTACCAGGATTAATACAGCCATACCAAGGTGCAGCAGACAGACAGGATGGCAGGAGTGTGGCAGAGAGTTGATGAAAGAGAATTTCAAGAAGCTGAAGTGTTGCAAATTTTGGACTTCTTGTGATTACCTGGAGTGTAATGCACAGAGATGCTCACAAGTCTCTGAGCTAGAGGCCAAGTCCAGTCTCAAGTCTTTGAGCTAGAGTCCACATATTTTGATGCATTTGCATGTTGTCCTCTCTCACATGTGGCTGCGCAACACTTTCTCACTAGTGACGCTTGGTCAGGTGCCTTTGGCATTTCTTACTGACGCAAAAAGTCTCCTTAAGTGTCTAGACCTTTGGCGTCATATTTAGACGTGCTTGATCGGGACTCTGGGTGTCACTTTTAGACACTCTGCGTCGGCGTCACTTTTTGAAGCTCTGGGTTGGGACGTACCATTAACTGACATGTGGCACAAGAACAGGACACGAATCCTGGTCTCCTGAGTGAAAGCCCTGTGTTGTGAATTTGCGTTCCTTACAGACGCAAAAGGGTGATTTTTGCATCGGTTTCTGATGCTGTGAGCCACTGACCAAGCGTCAGTATTTGACGAGTTGGGAGTGAGAATGGGTTGGGTCGCGCACAGCAGATACGTTACAAATTAAGTGTTACGGTAAGTTATAGGTTAACGTCAGTTCGTCAGACGTTTTCTTAAAAGTAAAGATTGTTCATGAGGCCGGCATCTCGAGTCCAAGTCGAGTCTGAAGGCTTTTGAGCACGAGTCTCAAGTCAAGTCTGAAGTCACGGTGTGTGCGACTTAAGTGCGACTTGAGTCTGAGTCTCAAACTCGAGTCCCCATCTTCTGGTAATGCTTACTTATCTAAATAATCTTCTAAAGCCCTATTCTCAGGGGACAAGAATTATAGCGTTTAGTTCATGTTGATCAAAAGCTTAAATCTACTGTACCGATCCCAACGATTATCTCCACTTTCGACTGAAATGTAATATAGCATAAAAGTGTCCCCAAGAAGTTTGTTTTCAGCCTGATGAAAGATAAAATGTTCCCATCTTCACACTGTCATGCATGTCTTCCATCTCATTTTTTGTATTTTCTCATGTATTTTCAGACAGATTTTCAGCCCCATGTTTTCACTTCCTTTCGCCTGTTTACCCATTACATACAATAAAACTTTCCATCTTCCTCTCTGTCTTTTCCTTTATCTCTCCACAGGGGGGACTGGTAAAGAGCTGGCCTTCATGCATGAGGAGGGAATAAGGGATCCGTCTGTCTGTCTCTGTGAAGACAAGAAAAGCAAAAATAATCAGTAGAGCTACAGGCATACCAAATCACAGACAGGATTATTGATGAGTAGTACAACTACGAGACAGTGATGCTCTGAAACACAGATGAAGATGCCAAAAAACTATACCCCAAGAGCCTTTTGCAGTGTCATAAGTACTCATTAATAAGCTTAGTACAACTTTGTCTTTTGAGCCTAATCTCCAGCTGATTCTCTAGTACCTCCCATGATTCAGATAAATGAGCTGGCATGAATCAGAATAGTTGTCCTTCCTCCTAAAATATAAAAGTTCTTGAAAAAAATGTCTGGTTCCATTGTAAACTTAATTATCCAACTGAGAAGCATGCATTGTGTTGTATTATGAGCACTGGAGCTTTTTGCAGAGAGAAGCTCAGCTTTCTTTTGTACAGAATTATCAACATCACCTTGCTCAGGGCTCGGTCAAGTCCTCATAGGACCAGCTAATCAGATGGTCTCTTCACCTACTGAAGTCTGGCTGCGTTCATCAAATAACAGGATAATGAATCGAGTCATTGAAAACATAGTGGAGCCATTAACTACAACAGGTCCTTGTGACCATATTGCAGCAGAGTCATTGTTTGGGGGCGGCTATTATTGTCATTGTTAAGTATAATTAAAAGTGGGCTTAGAATGAATGTAACAGTGCAGAAGGCTTCCAACAGTACAACCAACATTACATGGGTCAAATACAGAGTGCAAACTTCAGACATCTAGTGCCAGTATATTATTAATTCAATAATTAAAATGGTCTGAAGTCTAAGAATGAAGAAACAGTTTTAATGGAAACCGCAAATATATTTAAAAATTCTTCTTTCGACTTCAAATGTAAAAACGGTTCCATCTCCAGAGCCATTTCACCACGTTTACCCAGCCATAAGTAGCTCATAGTCTCCCCTGGGAATGTTTTTATGGGACAACAGTGTCCATCAACACCACACTAATAAATTAAGCATTTTGTATTTCTTTACGTTCGCTGGCATTGTTCACAATATACTTTTCTCAATATTACTGTAAGCATATTTTGCTAGAAATCTTCATTATTTGATGTGATAATCCAAATGTTGTCTTAAGAGACATAGCCATATAAGATGTTTACCTATAATAATGAAATATGCTTGATTATATTCATTAAAGAAATATTATGATTTAAACTAGAATGGCACTCCAGCGCCAACGATGCATTCACATGCTCCTTGGATGGTCCCATTTCCCAAGTTGGGAAGTTATTCTTCTGTCTTCTCTGTGTTCATGAGCAAACAAACAAATAAATAATCTGACCTGTGGCCCTTTGCTGCATGTCATTCCCCCTCTCTCTCCCCCTTCATGTCTTCAGCTGTCCTATACAAATTAAGGCATTAAAATGCCCAAAATAATAATCTTGAAAAAAAAAGAATGAATGTTGATTAGGTTCATCACTTCTCACAGTGTATATTTAGTAACAATGCTGTATTTCCGTCGTAATTTGTAAATATGGCAAAGGGTGGTGATAAGTGTAAATGATACATGATACAATGAGTACATCCTGCTGTGATCTTCAAGCCTGGAAATCCAGACCCAAATCCGAAAGATTAAGGGTCTGGCAATGAGTAATGAAAATGGCCCAACTCGAGGGGCGGCACCAAGCATGCATTTGAAAATCTCACTGCACGCAATTGGATAACACTACAACCAATCACAACAATACACGGGGTGACGTATCCAGAGCATACCCATACGCTTAGCTACCAGCAGAGCTAACTGGTAGATTAAACTCTTGCCGTATCCAGTCGGCAAAACAGCAAAAACATCCTTCTTGATTTGAGCGCTGTCTTCTTTTACTTTTTTAGATAAAAGTTCATTGTTCATCTCGTTCATTGTTGCAGCCAAAGCCGTTTCAAACAACTGGTGTTCATCCGTAGCCATCTTGCAATGTTTACTAATGACTTTGACGTCGCAGCGCTGTCGTCATCTGCTTAGCTCGCCTCTGGCCCGCCTATATCAGATACACCGATGTGATTGGTGCAGTTCGGCTACAAGGGCATAGTTAATGAGCATCATTACTGAATGCCAGAGTGACTTGCTGAAAATGTTTTAATTGTGCTCTCGCGAGAACTCTGGATTTCCAGGGTAGTGATCTTCTAGCATGCAACATGATCATGGATTCCAACAGACTCGATAGAAATGGTACCCAAATCCACAAAATTCCACAAAAGGTGGTTCACAAGCCCAATTGCACACACGCACACGCACACACAGTATTCTTTGTTTTAAGCCCAAACTGAAAGGCAGAGTGGATCAGTCTGTCACCTCAACCAGCTCCAAACCTGTTGGGAAATAGCTCTGATTAAAAAAGTCTCCTAATTGGTTTACTTCAGCATTACAGGAGTCTTATATTTCTGTCTTGAAGCATTTATTATTGATTACGTGCCAGGGATAAAGAGTGAACATTTATGAACAAAAGTGCCTGTGGTGGAATACACTGGAGCTGTGTCAGAACGTTTTCATTCATTTATATGGCACAGTGTGTTTGTCATGTTACATTATGGGTTTTTTCCACAATCGTACAGTAGTGAGAATCTTCCTCCAGAGTTTCATAACCAGAGGCAGAGATTGCAATAAGATCTAAGAAAAGAGATCTGCCTTCCTCTGGCCATGGAGAGAAGTCATTGCCACATGTAGTTTGGATCGGAGAGATAGACAAGAACAGGGGAGGAAGGAGTGGGGCTGATAAAGATGGTGGCTCACAGGATGGAGTACAAGATAGACTATAAAAGGGAACTGAAGGGAAAGATGAAAAGGAAAAGGAATGGGGGGAAAGGAAATGGAAAAAGAAATGTTGCAGAGAAGTGCGAAGAGAGCGAAATTAGAGACAGGGCTTTGAGAATAGGGAGAGAGGTATGAGAGCTTAACAGAATACCTAGCCATCTGCATTTCAATTTCCTCCGGCTCACCTAAGCTGTTGCCGATCTTGCTTTCTTCTCTCCTCTCTGTTCAATTACCTTTTTTTTCATTCCCATTTGCCTCTCTCCCTCTTTTTTCCCTGTCACTCTTTATCATTGTAATTCACTCTTCATCCCACGACAATTTGTTTTGTTTTGTTGAAGTACAGCATAGCTCTTAGCCAGAGCAGACACAAAAGAAATGTTTCTTAACAGCATCATATTCATTCATACGCAGACACACATACACAGACACAGTCATTCAGAGAGCTGCTTTTACTTGCACTGTTTTACTGACATTAAATGAATATTTTCAGTGTTGGAAGAAGTATTCATACCCTCTACTTAAGTAACAATAGCAAATCACAATGTCAAAATACATTCTATTACAAGTTCTGCATTAAAAATGTTGCTCAAGCAAATTGATTGTCAGCAAATTATGCAGAATTGCTCCCTTTAGACCAGTTGTTCAACCTTTTTTGTCTTACATAACCCTATTAGATGAGCTGAAGTGCCCCTTCATTCACACTGCATTGAACTGAATTCAACGAAGAAATAAGTCATTTATAATTGCCCCCCAGAACGACACATAATAATGATCTGACACTTGGCTGGACGGCATCGTTTGCCAGTGCCCTCTAAAACTGTTACAGATCACTGTTGCCAAACTAAAACCGTGTTCTGATCTGACATTGCTATGGTTAAGTTTTGGTTAGCTAGCTTACAAAAAGGACTTGGTTAGAGAAACATAGCAGTTTTGAATGAAATAACTACTTTGTAAAATGACCGATTAATTCCTTCTTAATAACATTGCTCAGTTTGGTTAGTGAAAGATTGAAGTTATAAGAAAGCAACTTTATTTTTAGCTCTATATGTACAAGAGCCAATATAGGTCTTTGTCACTTTAAAATGTTTACAATTGTTAATTGTTACAATACTATTTTCATAAAAGCGCAAGTTTAATTGTGTCCCGCCTTCCTGCAGTTGAAAAAACATGTTCAATTTTACAGTTCTATTGAATATAGTTGCTTGTGGTATTTATTGGTCATGATGTTGCTGTAAGTAATGGCATTCAAAGGGTTGACCCTATAAGGCAGACAGGTCAGCAATGTGATTCAGCTCTGTATGATACAGAAGCACAATACTCAAAGACACTTTACAGAGTTAAAAAAGGAAAACCATGCACAAAAAAATAAACACACATTAATCAAACATTAAAAGCAGTTCTAAAAAGTTGAGTTTTGATTTGTGATTTGAACATGAACAGATTGGTGCAGTCTCAGATGTGTTTGGGGAGAGAGTTCCAGAGCGAGGGGTCTATCGCCCCAGATCTGGGGCTTGGTCCTGAGCATAGACTGTATATAAGAATGGACCAACAGGTCCCGTTGCTCTGGACGGAGACCAGTGAAGGCCATTAGAAGCACTTTTCCGGTGAGCGCTGAGCGTTACTGCGCAGCCTCCAACTGAGAGAGACGACGTAAATGTGACGTGAGTAACCTGTCTGAAAGTTGTGAGTCTTCTGGTAGCTGTGCCAAGAGAAATCTCAATCATTCCGAATCTTGCAGAGACGGAGAGCGTAGGTATATGTAAGGAGATAACGTGGACACAGGCTAATTATTGCTAACTAAAATGATAGTTAACATTAGTAATTACACTTAAACAGCTAATGTAAGTCCAAACTGCCTGCGAGCTTCTCCTGTACTATACGGTAATTCCTCTACTATGCGACAGTAAGTCGTGTGGTTATGACACAATCGTTAGCCTATTTTTCCAAAAACGTCTGCTACGGAGCCATAACGTGAGGTACAAGGTAATGGAGCCTTTTATACATTGTCGTGTTTCTTTAGAAATAAACAATGGACAAATGAAGTCTTTAAACGCTTCAGATGTAAAGTTATTCTCTGTCAAAGTGACGTCAAAATGAATGGCAGTCTATGGAATGCCAATGTCGGGTGATCGCTTTTTTAGGAGATTCGAGCTCTGAAGCGAAGCTTACCCCCTTGGTCCTGAGTGGTGACAACAGGAAGTTGGCATTAGAGCAGAGATCTTCAACAGGGGGGTCCGGGATCCCTAGGGGGGGTCCTCGGAGATACTGCAGGGATAGTCTATATCCACAACTTTCAACCTCCGGGATTGTTCAGGTGCCGCCAGAAATTCCGCCGGATGAATGATTGTGTTGGAATTCTAAACTCTGGTGGATTTCTGAGGACTATGGTTAACTGCTCCTCAGATCTCTGCAGGATAAATCCAGACAGCTAGCTAGACTATCTGTCCAATCTGAGTTTTCTGTTGCACGACTAAAACAACCGTTGAACGTACATGTTCCACCAAAACAAGTTCCTTCCCGAGGCTATCTTGTAGAGGCACTGTGGCTCCGTCCAGCGATTGGTTTAAATAAACCAGAAAACGTTTTTCTCCTATCCCAGAATGCTGTGTGGATTAGCCGCAGCGCTGCGGAGGAAGGTCTGGCAATACGAGACCACTGCAGGGTCACCAAAGCATTATGTTCATTTTTTGAAAGTTTTTTCAAAAATTGAAATGCCTTAACATAAATCTAACATATGATTAGCAAATATAAATCAGCCTATTTGTGAAAAAAAATGATAATAAGCTTACTGGCCTATAGGTAAGG
The DNA here is from genome assembly GCF_008315115.2 of Sander lucioperca. Lineage (NCBI taxonomy): Eukaryota > Metazoa > Chordata > Actinopteri > Perciformes > Percidae > Sander > Sander lucioperca. The sequence continues at coordinate 31,909,975 of NC_050187.1, forward strand.
TAGTCAATCCTGAGGATTCACTGTGCCACATATATGTTTAACATCATTAAAACATGATTTATAAAATCATGCCATCAATTATTTTAATAGCTTAGTATTCTATCCACTAAAAAGGTATGTATAAAGGCTTGAGGCTGCCCACACGTTATTGTAGCCCCAGTTTAATATGCAACCTAATTTGATACAATATATGTATTATGGGGACCCTGATTTGTCTCTCTCAGTTAAGAGGTCCTTGGCTTAAAAAATCTTGAAGATCCCTGCATTAGAGGAGCAGAGGCTGAGGGAAGTAGTGTGCTGGTGTCATCCTGACCAGGAACTATAGACTGTTAATATTAATGGACAGAGCATGTGTGACGTCACCCATTGGTTTGTGGAGATCTGCTATGAGTCGTCGAGTTTGCCGTTACGGGCGCAGCCATCCTGATTGCGGATGTGCATCTACCATTGTGATCACTGCTTCACTATCTTTATTATGACTATTATTGCCACCATTCACCACTCCCCCAACTGGTGCCGTCAGACACCGCCTACCAAGAGTCTGGGTCTGTCCGAGGTTTCTTCCTAACAAATAAAGGGAGTTTTTCCTTGCCACTGTCGCAATAGCTACTGCTAATGCTTGCTCTTGAGGCAACCACTGTAATAGTTGGGGCTTCGTAAAGTACAGAGTTTGGTCTAGACCTACTCTATCTGTAAAGTGTCTCGAGATATCTCTTGTTATGATTTGATACTATAAATAAAATTGAATTGAATTGAATTGAATTGAATTGAATTGAATTGATGATTTCAGATGAGAGGGAGGAGTGAGGGAGGAGCTGCTTACACGCTACGTTATGTTACACACTTTCACTGGCAGTCACGTCATAGCCACACCCTAAAACACCCCCTGCTTTATCACCTATTTTAAAATCAACGAGACCATAATTAAAAAAATGAACATCATTCTGTGTTGCAGAATACTTAAAACTAGCAACTGAGACCATAAACTCATTTTTTACTATTATTATTTACTGAGGTAATAAATCAAGTGAGAAGTGGGTCACTTTCTCATAGACTTCTACAGAAACCGAACTCCTTTTGCAAACACATGTGTCGGCCCCTGCTGGAATTCTGATAGAATGCAGGTTTAAGGCACTTCCGCATTTGCAGCAATTCGCCAAACTGGATGCTTTGTCCATTAATAGTAACAGTCTATACCAGGAACGCTAAGAGATGCTATAGATGCCGCACCCAAAGAGAGAAGCCATAGACACAGGCAGATAATGCAGAGAAATGTAGATTCACTGTGGTATCAGGGTCTGAGGCGCCTTTTTTTTATCTCTCACTGACACAGCAACCCCCGGTGGTCACAGCCAGCATTTCAGACCCAGGACTACCTCCAGGGGAGAGATGTCTTTATTTACTCAGCTTCTGAAATCATTTAGAAGGAGCTGAGATGGGCAGCTGATAATCAGGACAGGCTGCAGGGCAGGGCAGCGCTGTAATTGATTGTGGCAATCTCTCTGTATCTCTCTTTTATGTTCACTATCTCACTCTCTTGCTCCTTTCTGTCTGCTCATTGAGAGGAGAGTTTTTCACTCAAAAGCCATACACAAATCCAATGAGATTTCTTGTGAATCATTTTATAACCTCTACAAATCCTGCAATACTGCATATATTCTGATTTATTTCGCAGATCTGATCATAACAGAATCCATATCTCGTCAAACATATTTGCACTACCGCTGCTTTTTATTTGTTCAATTGTTCTGTTTGCTTTCTCCCAATCTAACCTTTTCTTAAAGATCCCCTACACTTAAACATGTGTCTTCCTGATGTTTATGTCCCCTAAAGTTTCTAAACCTTGACAATACTGACTTGAATCCGTGCAAAGATTGTCACTTGATGTGTGTGAAATAGGTGCTTTCACATTCCTCTACTGAAGGGGGAGATGTCTCTGCACTTCCCTACAATCTGATATTCAATTTACCCTGGGCAAGCTATAGTTGGTACGTCACGATTTCAAATCGCTGTCTAATATGCAAAAGCCGGCAAAGAAACCTAGAACCTCCAGCGCAAAGCGGACCTGTCAGCACAGAGAGCGAAAACACACTGTCATTGTAGCTGTCAGCCACTGCCAGTTACAAGCTAGCAAGCTAACAAACAACGTGAACAAATTCAAGATGCTAACTCACCATTCTGATACGTCTGCTATTTGCCAGTTTTAATGCACAACTGACTCCTCATCTGAGAAAAAATGCTGGTCAACACTTAATTATACATAATTAACAGGTAAACTTGTAAAAAAAACTTAAACTTAAAAAAATGTTGTTAGGAAAACTTGGTATTGGTAAAACTTTGCATCATAGTTAGGAAAACTTGATATTAGTTGTTATCAAAACTTGGTAGTTACTGTAGTTGTGAAGACTTAGCATAATAGTTAGGAAAACTTGAAATAAGTTGTTATAAAAACTCCCTCGAACCCCTCAACTATTATCGTTATGTTGGCAGCACAATCCAGAAAGAGTTGTTAAAACTCAAAATAAGTAATGCAACTAGTTCACTCGTTATTATACGTTGATGCAACTAAGCACTTTTTACAGTGTGGGTCTGACTGAAGCCAGGTTCAGACAAGACGCCAAAAACCCGCCACATTGCGTGCTGTCTGAACAGTATATAGAGGCTGAAAAAGCGGGCAGCTTCGGGGCGCTTTGCGTCACTTCCGCCTCCTGTTCGAACCAGGCGTGAGGCTGAAGCATGTACGGCTGAATCTCTCTGATGTTTTATAGCCATCTTGATGCACACTGGCTCTGCTGGTTCACTGGTCAAACTAGCGCGAGCAACTGGGCGCGGCCCGAGGCCAGATCCAGAACTTTTCAACGGCCGAGAAAAGTAAATGTGCTTTCAGCCACTTTTCAGGGTTTTTTAACTTTTATGTGGGAAAACCTTGCTGAAGAAAATAATAATCATAGCAGAGTTATTACACACTTCAAAACATGTAGGGGCACTTTAGGAACATTCTTTGGGGGCTTTACTTTACACTGAAGAAAGACATGGAAGACTGGGGGAGAAAGAGAGATGTGTGTTGTTGCGGGAAAGTCAGAAATCCTCCCTTCATCTCCAGAGGCAACTAAATACTAAAGTTCACTTTTACCAACAGCAGAACCTAGTTCTGCTTCACCTGCAGAATGGCACTCAAAGACACGGAACAAATCAATCACACAAAAAAACAAGACACAAAAATCAACCAAAAACAGTCACAAAACAACTAAAAACAGATGGGAAATGACTACAAAAAGACATCATTACTTAAACGTCCCTCTTTACTTTGTGTTTTGTGTCTCTTTCAGTCTGTTTGTCTTGGTCCTTTGTAGAAGTTGTGGGGGGCTTTTGACATAGCTGTGCCGATGGGCCCCTTGTCTCATAATCCATCCAAGAGTGTGTGACCCCATAAGGAATCTGACAACATTATTCCTCTCATGTAGAACAGAAGCAAGACTTCAATTAGTTACACAGCAGAGCATCTTTGTTAGCCAATGGATGAAGATGATCCTCACTGTAAGATGGTTTTCAGGGAGCTAATTCCAGATGTGTGTAAGTGTGAAGTGTCAGCGTGTAGCTGTTGTCAGAGTGCCATGTGGCTTCTGCGAGAGCTACGATGAGTGGCGAAGTACCAGTAATTGGTTCCATTTATCCTCTTCAGACCTTTTGGGCATCCACACAAAAGAAAGTGTTATCGTAGTGGTTCATATATGAATGCACATAAAACACACACACACACACACACACACACACACACATACACACACATACACACACAGAGACATGCAGGCTTCTTCTCAGGCCCACTAGTGTGAGCCAAGGGAGCCTCTTCGGGGTTTTGCAGTGTTTATGGGATTTCAGAGTGGGCAGATGAATTGGGCTGAGATCTCCCGGACAGAGATTCAAGCGTTTTTGCCAAGAGCACATTTTGGTCTGACTCATCGTCTTGCCTCTCTACAGTCAGAAACAATTATTGAGTCAATGTCTGACGGTCCATTGCATTGGTGTGATTTCCCTTTATGGTCTGAGAGGTGAGAGTTGTGGTCATTTAGAGGAACTATAAACCTGCTTTTGTTCTCTTATTTAAAGTTGTTTACTGACATTACCGCTATCTGGCACATACTATTAACCAGAGTGAGTCACGGCACAGAGAAAGCAATAGATTTGCAGTTGGGGTTGGCCCTGCGGAAATGGAATTGAGTGGTGCGGCAGCTGAAGGTGTAACGCTATGCTACATCCAATGACCTGAACGGCTGATAATGAGATGTCACTGTTGACGATAACGGATTATATTCTTGCTTTTCCAAGTGCTCAAAGCTCCTGTTATACATCACTTTGGCATGAATGGGCTGCGGAGGCTAATCTAGAAAGAACCACTCATTGATGCCTCTAGTTATTTGACTCTTTCTCCTCTAATACCTAACTGAGTCAAACGTATGCATCTATTACCTGGGAAAGCATTCAAAATTAATTACTTGAGATGTGTTTTGATTTTCATTAAAAACACAAATATACAAAGTGACCTCCGCTCTCGGGCTTGAAAGTGCTGTATTTTCTATTGAATATTGAAGTGCATATTTAAGTATTTGGCATGGCTGGCACTATATCCATTGGTATGGCAAGTGGGATTTAATTCTTGCATGTTTTATTTTGTTGTGCATGATCAAAAACCATCCCCCGCTCTGCTTTTTTCACAAACCACACCCTGTTTTTATATATATATATATATATATATGTATATATCAGAAACATATTTCAGTGAACTATTTTAGTACAATATGAGATTGTATTCTGAATGAGTCGTCATTAATGGCCAAAATCCAAAATCCGGAAGCAGCAGCCAGACCCACGTGACACGTATATCCAATCAACTGCCGGTTTAAATTTTTTGGGTGACAATACAGATTAGCGCCGCTTGCTGTTATGGAGACATATTATGTCTCGTCGCTTTGGTGTGTTCCAAGGCACTTTTTTGACCAACTCGGGGAGACTGATCAGGCCAACTGCCTTTTCTGCCAACGGTCGGCCATCTGGTTGGTCTGTAACAGCCTTAAAGGGAATGGTCAATTATAGTGTGATTAAAACTCCCTATTTACATTATTTACAGTACTTGATTTACAGCTGATATGTGAAAAGGTACACAACCTTATTTAACAGTAATTTAGTTTTACTGCGAACCATCACAGGAAGTGCTTTTATTTTGAAGTAGTCTACACGGAAGTTGTCTATTGTGTACTCTTGCTAGCTTACTAATATGAACGTGAGACTTTAGCTTAAGTTGCTAACTTTGTTGTTTGTAAAACTGCAACATATTGAACAGTAAATGGTGACAGTAAAAGACGTTTTTGGGTCGTCATTCGAAGCCATTCCAATACAGGCATAGTTACTTTCCACGGCTGATAAAATGCAATGATATTACGTGTAGCAAGCAAGTCTCAACATGAATTCCCGACATGTTTATATCTATCAGCAGCTCGGACACACTGCTGCCTGCGCTGACGTACCGTCACCTGTTGGGACACAGATGTTGTCTGTACCGTCTCTGTCTGGTTGGCTCTGACCACTCCAACACAGCGTAATAACTCCTGAAAATAATGTCCATCTCGCCAATGTATGTCTCTGCAGTCATCTCAACCATTGAATAGAGCAACAGGAAATAACTAATTTTTTTCCTGTAAAGAAATGTGTCGGGTGTTGGTGAATTCTTAAAAAAACAATACACCACTAAATGTTGCGTCAAAATGCGTTGTAACTTGCGTTACTGAGATTGTAACGAGTATAATATTACCAAAATTTAATTAGTAATGCGTTATATTACTGCGTTACAGCAAAAAGGAATACATTACTGTAACTGCGTTACTTTTGTAACGCGTTACTCCCAACACTGGTAACAGTTACTAACTCTGCCCAAACAGCTGACGAATTCACGTGACGCTTCAGAGGAAAGGACGTCTCATCCCTCTCCCATGCTTCCTTGGTGGGACGGACTAAGACGCGAGGAAGGGAGGCAAGTGAAGGAACTGGGGATGCAATTTAAGAACCTGGGATGCAGCCTAAGTCATTTTAAGGATGTAGTCTATATCGACAAAGTGTCATTTCCGCGATTGTTCAGGTGCCGCTGGAAATTCCGGCGGATGTCTCTCATTTCGGCCGGATGTCCGTTAAACTTCCTCTTTCTTGATGTCAGCATTGTAAACTCCGGTGGATTTCTGAGGACTATGGTTAACTGCTCCTCAGATCTGTGCAGGGTAAATCCAGACAGCTAGCTAGACTATCTGTCCAATCTGAGTTTTCTGTTGCACGACTAAAACAACCTTTGAACGTACACATTTCACCAAAACAAGTTCCTTCCTGATTTTGCAGAGGCGCCGTTGCTCCGTCCAGCACTTAGTGCCGCCCAAGACGATTGTGATTGGTTTAAAGTCATGTCAATAAACCAGAGCACTTTTTTTTTTTTTCCCATCCCAGAATGCTGTGTGGACTCGCCATACTCTCCTCCGAAGCGCTGTGGAGGAAGGTCTGCCAATGTGAGACTAGAATGGATGTGACAACCCATCATGTGTCTTTCTCCTCTGCCTGGCCTGCTTGTGTTGTGTCCTCCCTTTGCAGGAAGTGTGCTGGCAGAGTGCAGGTCGTTAGTGAGCCGGCTCACATGTACTGATGAGCTGGCAATCCTATAAAGCTGGCCAGTTCAGTCTGTCAATTCAGAGCTCTCTCCCAGTTCCTCCATGATTTATTTGCTTTGTTTTTTATTTCCATTTAGCAACATCTCCTTCCACTTCCACTTACATACATCACTTATGTTACAGGTTGTTCATGTCATATAAAATATGTACCTCCTGCTTTTTGTGTGCCCTCCTTCCTTTTTTGTCTGAACTGTGAGCCAGTTCATGATGGTATGAAAACTGGATCAAACTAAAACATGGCAGTGCAATGATTACAACCCCCCCCCCAAAAAAAAAAAACACATTATTATTTTTATAGAGATAAAATCAACAGTAATATAGCACAATAAATAGCAATAAAATATAGCACTCCCAACATGTTGCCACTGTAAGATAGAAACTAGAGAGGACATGTAAAAACAGGTCAGCACCCTAAAATAAACTCTTGAAATTGAATGTTTAGTATGTGCATATGGACAAATGAGCCTCTAGGACATAATATTGATTTTCTTTTTTTTTTCTAAAACATCAATTTATGTCCACCCTGACTCGCAGACCTTACAGCTCATTTCCAGTAGGTCTGAGAGAAATCCCACTGTGAAATCTGCAAGAGCTTGAGGGCTCTCCTGTGGACCTTTGAAACCCTTTATTCCCACTTTCCTGAAATTTTGCAATCCTGCAGCCTTTAAAAGAGGCCCACAACTGCACCAACTTAATCTGTTTAAAGTAATGATGACATAAGGACGTACGACAAAGCTAAGCAGCATTGTGTGTTTTTTGCACCTGTGTACCCACAAATGATTTGACCCAGCAAAATCACTATTCATCCCATAAACTTGGGAGTGACTAACAAAACCCTCCTCACACCAAAAAACACCCACCGGCGGGTTTGAATAAGCATGTTTTGTTAAAAAAAAAAAAAAAAAAAAAAATCGCCATTAAAAACTTCACTTACCCTAGGAAGAAAAAAAAAATATATTGTTCGTTGGATTCTCACATTCGGTAGGAACCGGCGACATCTTGATCAAAATCTTGAATTTTACATGTCCTTCTATAACCTACATTTTTGCCAAAAGTCAAGAATGTTCCCACATTTCTAGGACATTTTCAAAATTAGGTCTTGTGTTCCTACATTTCCCTTCAATTTAAGCCCTATCCTCCCACAACATTTTTTAAGGGTTAGGATTAGGCTTAGGGGGATAAAATCTGATATAAATTTATGAAAAAGGAAATGTGGGTACGTAATTTTGGAAAAAAATCTTAGAAATGTGGGAACTGTGGGAACATAGGGCCTAATTTTCAGAGAAACAAAAAAATTCTGGGAACTGTGGGAACATAGGGCCTAATTTTCAGAGAAACAAAAAAATTCTTCGAAATATGGGAACAGGGCTGTGGGAACATAGGCACGCTCCCGTATACATGTGTATCCTTGGGGAAATGTTGCAGTACCTGATTCAACTGTTTTTTCTATTTAAAAAAATAATAGTAATTATCAAAAAAATTCAACTTAAGTTTTTCCTTTTTTTAAGTTTCATGCCATTACAACTGTTATACTGCTTAAATGACATTTAGGAGCTATTGGCCATGGTTGTGCTTGTTACTTTGAGATGCAAGACTGCAGATAAAGTGAAAAATGAGCCCACAGTGAGTAACAATGTGACAACAATGTGGAGCGAAAAATGCTCGGAAATGGCTTGGTATTCAGAGGGTACAATCTAAGCCTCATTACTTTACTGGCTCAAAAATGCTTCGGCGCCTACATCTGATGGGATCTAACCTGCTGTTCCATTCCTCATGCAAAATGTTGAGCCATTTTACTCCAATGAACTCCCTCATGCATTCACTCATACAGGTGTTGTCAATTAATTTTTGTTAGGGTTCACTGCTTATGACAAAAGGTTGACATTGTGATTGACCCAGTGTCACTAGACTGAACCTGAGCTGGAGCCAAGGAATACTCTTGTATTTCAGTCTCATTTTTTAGTTGGACTTTTTGAGTATATCTAGTGTCTAGTGATAACTATTCAAGGCAATCTTTCTCAAAACATGTAAATATTACTTGCTTGGATTACATTTTTTGTTTGGGTTATCTTTAGCTATGAACAGACGAACTACATGGCAGGGCTAACACATCAACAAATACAGGATATTGACATTGAGCACTCTGGGTAATTTGGTTTCCAGACAACCTGAATTTTTAAAACCTGTTCAAAAAATCTATTTATGAAGTGAAAATGCTTTTGGTCAAAGTTTGGTCAAGTGTATGCAAAAAAGAACTTTAGGTTTAAGAAAACTTGGTGGTTTGGGTTAAAATAAGTACTTTACTAAGATAAAGGGGACCTTAACGAACCCGTTACTGAGAATGGATGCGTGGTTACTGTCACAAAGTAGACATTTTAGGTCCTTTTAAAATTCCCAGGCTTGATATCACACACACAAAGAAACGTTGGTTTTTAGTTTGAAAATAGTCTTTATAGGATTTTCTTTCTTAGTAGCAGCAAATGTACATGTTTGTAGTGGACACAAAAAATAGAAGATCCAATGTAATGCAGTCTGTAAAGCAGTCTGTAAAGAAGGGACTACGGTCTTTACCCTGACGGAAGCAGGAAAGGGGCTAGTGGCACCCGCATTGTCCAGTACGCTCTTCCTGGTTGGGGTACCCGTGCAATACTGGTGCGCCGATCCGCCAGACGTCGTATGCGCACTTCTCGCTGCTGACAGCCTGCCCTCCGCTGTCCAGCCTGTCTAGCCTTGCGCCGTGTTGCACCGAGTGTGCTTCGGTCGTTCTCTACCACCGTCTAGTCCCGCACCACCTTGGGTCGTTTTCACAGCTCACCCTCCCTGCTCTCCCCCACCAGAACACTTATCACTCCTCGATCTCGCGTCTAACCCAGTCATTAGGAGATGCGCTACCGGTGTGCTGGAGCGCATCCTCGTGCCAATCCAGCAGCTCCCCTGATTAGGAGATGTGCCTCCAGGTGTGCTAGGAGGAGTCCTCGGTGTCTGTGCCGGCAAGCAAAAACACAACCAAAAAAAAAAAAAAACACCACACTATATACGATAAAAATAAGAAAACACTAGCTGCCTGGCTACACTTTATGACAGTTACAATAATAACAAGTGAGTATGGTACAGGAACGATCATGGTCATGCTTAAAAGAAACCAGCATTGACTGTTGGTTGGAAAAGAAAAATAAGCAACAGTATACCATGGCAAAGTCTGACCTTGTGTTGATATTCACGTCACCCTACTTCCTTTTTTGCCCCTGGTTGATAAGAGTCATAATTCCCAGGGGGCTTAGTTACTCATATGTAAACATATGTTGTTTTGGGGCATGTGTTGAGGTTTTTTTTCTGCAGGGTGGCTTGTCTCAATCCGCATAAACGAGTCACGAACTTGTGTGTGCCGTGATTCAGAAGGACCTTGTACTGATCCGCTGTTTCTTCTCTTGGTTGGACTGGGAGTGCTCCCTGAGGAGGAGCTGGAGGAAAAGGTGGAGGAAAAACCTAGCAACAGCCCAGTCCTCCGTCAGTCACTACACTGGATTTATTCCACTGCACTACCACCACAGCCCCATGTGTGAGACAAAGCCGAAGGACTGAAACAAGCATCCTGTGTGAGTCTGCTCATCCTTTTGCCATTGTGAACCTAACCAGAACAATCAGCTTGGATTGGTAAATGAAGGGGTAGGCATTTAATTCTAGGTCATTTGTTAATACTTGTCTTCAAAGCCAGATGATAAGAAAGTTCAGCCAGGCAGCAGTGGCAAATCGCTGTGTGCATACACAAGAGCGGCAGCCATTTTCTCTCATCTTTCTAGTGACGACTACTGCGGCGGCAGGGCTGCCATATTGTTTTTACATAAGGTCTTTTACAGAATAGTCGACTATTCGAATATTGGACCATCAAAACTACCAGTCGACACGGCGCATTATTGTTGAATATTCGTTCGTCTGTGGTTTTAACATGGTGTGGCAATGAAGTAGTGGCAATGTATCAGATATTCATGTAATTACATCAGATATGCAGCAGGCGTTTCATTGTGGTGAGTAGGCTAAGTTTTGAATTTCTGTTTGCACTGTTTATGGACTATTTTCCGTTTGCCATCTGAGGAGAATGTGTTAATAATTGGTGTGCTTATGGCAGCTCATTCCGCTGTGGGTCAGCCACTATTGATGTTTTTCAATAAAGGATTTACATTCATAACCTTCATGAAATCTGTGGACATGTTATCTTTATTGTGAGATTGCATATATGCCGCGAATATTTGACTTTTCGCCACCTTTGGGGTAGTAGTGTTAGCCTGGCTCCGCCCTCCTACGTACTTCCGCTCAATTTTCATTTTCCTTCAGTACATCGTCTGGGTTTGCGGTATATTCACGGGTTTTCTCCGGCCAAATCTTTACCTGTCCAATCAGCGAACAGAAAACGATGACGTTGAGGCCGTGCGCTAATTTCAGTTATAGTTCCGTAATGGCGGCAGAGAAAGATGCGAGCGAAGCCATTCAGTCCATTGTGGCAATGCTGCCGAATAGCAAGAAGGTAAAGCCCGAGCAAGAACAATCTTGATGAGTTTTGTTGGTGGCCATGATGTTGTGGCCCTCCTCCCCACGGGGTTCGGGAAAAGTTTGATATTCCAGCTCACTCCGTTAGTGGTGAAGGAGTTGGCTAAGGTGAACGCTAGCGATGCTAAGCCGATAGTTGTTGTCGTCTACGTCACGACCAAACGTTAGCGATTGGTTATGGCGGATCCAGAGTGGCTCTGGGCATATCCAATAGTTTTAAACTTCAACAGAGTACCCGCCTTCAAGGAAGTTAACACTTGTCAATGGAGAGTGGCCAGACTCTCTGTACAAATGAAATGTACTGGGTAGGACCAGGCTAGAGTAGGGTATGACAACTAAACTATACTATAAGTAATGCCCTAGTTTACATTGGAAACAATGGAAACAACAGCACTGTCTGAAGGTACCTAAAGGTAAAATTGTTCACGATGAGTTTCAAACTACACTGCCAATGAACTCTTGAGTAATTGCTTACAATGATCAAGTAAACAGCAGCTGTGCTTATATCGATTTAACTTATTGAGTAACTTTCTTTTTACAGTTATTTCAGATTTAAAAAAAAATGAAAAAAAATGCGTTGGCTCATTTTGTCTGCTACTCCACAATTTCCATAAGCTACATGCCTTTGTGAGTCACAGACAGGAAGCAGCACACTGGGTGGTGCATGTCTGTGTGTGAAGCTCCCGCCGAGGTAAACCATTATAATTCCATGTTTATTCAGAAGGCTGCGTTCAAAAAAGACAAAGGGTTGCACAACCGTACACCATTAGCGGACTTATAGTGGGATTTAGATGTTGAAAAGGCTAACAAGACACAGTACAAGGTCACACATTTGGTTTTACACACACATTTTCTTTCTGTTTCATTATACACACACTCCTGTTTTAATGTGAATGCTCAAACACATAAAATACTAAAACGTGCATTCTTTATTTGTGTCTCCCACACAAACACAAACACACACACACACACACACACACACACACAATATACTCCAATAATTCAGTGTGAGCGAGTCTCAGCTCTCTCTGCTTGGCTCCACGTTCACCCAAGTGTTCCTCCTTTTTGTAATGATCATTAAACAGCTCCCTATACACCACGCAGGCAACAGCTAACAAGGGAAGCGTGTACATGCTGGCTATTAGAGGCAATTAAAACTGTGTCTCTGTGTGTGTTTTGCATGTGCATGTGCAGGAGCTTGTGTGTGCAAGTGGGAAAGAGCGATAACTTCATGCAAGCACCAACTGACAGAAGGACGTGTGTGTGTGTGTGTGTGTGTGTGTGTGTGTGTGTGTGTGTTGTCAGAGTGATGGTGTGTATCAGTTCTTTCCTGCTATTTCTTTCATACACACAGAAAAACAGGGAACATGTTGTTGGGTTCATTGTCAGCATGGGATTAAAGAGTGCCAGTCCCGCTGGTGGAGAATGTGTCAAATGGCTGACAGAGAGAAGAGTTGCCTCTGAGTGTTTTTGTGTGTGACCGATGACAAATATGGATAATGAGCTGAAGCACTCTGCGAGAAAAACGGCTCGGAGATTTAGTTTAGAGAATTTTGACTGCTTTCTTTCCGCTGTTGAACGATCCATCTTGAGAGGATCATTAATATGTTTTATAACATGTCCCAGGTGATCTAACAGCAACGAATTAAACATCACAGCAAGTGATGTCGGATCTATGTCGAGTAGGACTAGTGCTGTGAAAAGATCTGTTTTCTTGCTTTAAACGTGTCACAATAAATGTTTTAAACGTGTCTTTTTTTTAAAGTATATTTTGTATTTTTTAAAGATTATTTGTTGGGCTTTTCCACCTTTAATTGATAGGACAGCTCAGATATGAAAGGTGGAAAGAGGGGGAAGACATGCAGGAAAGTTCCGCAGATTGGATTTGATCCTTGGGCTTCTGTGTCGAGGAATTAACCTCTTAATATGGGCGCGTGCTCTTACAGGTGTTCTACCCGGGCGCCCATATTTATTTTTTAGATGGTCATTTTCAGCCCGAAAAATGACCATATAGGTCGATTGTGTAAACAGCTCATAACGACCCATAATTGTGTTTCTTGTTAGGCGGCTAACTGTCGTGGCTTTAGTAAATATCGGAAGTGAGGTGATAAGTAAGTAGTATAAGCAGAGGTGGAAAGTAACAAATTACTTACTCAAGTTACTGTAATCATGTAGATTTTTGTGTGCTTTTACTTTTTGAAGTAGTTTTTTGAATCTGCAATTTTATTCATTTATTATTTTTGTTTGAAGTATTGTACTTTGCTACATTTTAAATAACATCAGTTACTGAGTAAAAGATAGTTAATAAAAAAACAAAAATTGAAAGCAGCTTTGTGCCTTTATCAAGTCGCAAAAGAATGCAATTTAGTATAATATGTATAAAAATGAAAAAGTACATCCCCCCTCCGTTATTAAAAAGTAACTAAGTAACTTTTACCCTGAGTACATTTTAAATGGCATTTCTTTAAACCAATCACAATCGTATTGGGCAGTGTACGGAGCCACGGTGCCTCTCTAAAATAGCCTCGGGAAGGAACTCCTTTTGGTGGAACGTGTACGTTCAAAGGTTGTTTTAGTCGTGCAACTGAAAACTGAGATTGGACAGATAGTCTAGCTAGCTGTCTGGATTTACCCTGCAGAGATCTGAAGAGCAGTTAACCATAGTCCTCATAAATCCACCAGAGTTCAAAATTACAACACAAAGAAAGCAGAAGGTAAAATAAGGGACAATTTCCAGTGGCACCTGAACAATCCCGGAAATGAAACGTCGTCGATATAGACTATACCAAACCTAACTAAGGACTTTTGTTGCCAAACATAACTAGTTCTGTTTCACAACGTTAACTACGTGTTTAAAACTACACGGTCATGTGACTAAAATTTACAGCGGTCACATGTAAATAGAACAGTCATGTGTTGACCTATTCTGTCCATGTGGACGTTGACAGCAATAGCCTTAGTACTGCTTTCAACTCACTGCTAGATTCTATTGGTTTCAGTCAGAGTGTGCACGAGGCCACGCACTGTTTTAACCACACCCTCGACCTTGTGCTAGAATATGGCATCAAAATTGACGATTTAATAGTATTTCCGCAGAATCCTTTATTATCAGACCATTTTTTAATAACTTTCGAATTCCTACTACCAGACTATACGAAATTAAATAAAAGTTTCTACACTAGATGCTTATCTGACAGTGCTATAGCTAAATTTAAGGAAGATATTCCAACAGCACTTAACTCAATGTCATGCCTTAATATAACAGAGGACCGTTATGTTAACTTTAGTCCCTCCCAACTTGATAACTTTGTAGACGCTGCTACGGCCTGCCTACGGACTACTTTAGACTTGGTTGCTCCTCTCAAAAAGAAGATGATGAAGGAAAGGAAACTAGCACCTTGGTATAACTCCCAAACTCGCAAATTCAAACAAATCGCACGAAAACTTGAAAGTAAATGGCGTTCCACCAAACTGGAAGAATCTCGTGTGGATTGGCAAGATAGTCTAAAAAATTATAGGAGGGCCCTCAGAAATGCCAGATCAGACTACTACTCAATACTAATAGAAGAAAATAAGAACAACCCAAGGTTTCTTTTCAGCACTGTAGCCAGGCTGACAAAGAGTCATAGCTCTATTGAGCCATCTATTCCTATAGCTCTGAGCAGTGATGACTTCATGACCTTTTTTAATGATAAAATTATAACAATTAGAGAAAAAATTCATCACCTTCTGCCCACAGCTTCTAACGGCTCACCATTGGGCGCAGGAGGGCTAGAAAGAACGATAAGACCTGATACTTATTTAGACGGCTTTTATCCTTTAGACCTCCAACAATTAATGTTAAGGGTCTCTTCAGCTAAGCCAACTACCTGTCTCTTAGACCCCATTCCAACGAGGCTACTTAAAGAAGCACTACCCGTGGTCAATACCACATTACTAGATACGATCAATATGTCCTTATTAACGGGTCACGTACCGCAGTCTTTTAAAGTAGCTGTGATAAAACCTATTCTGAAAAAACCCACCCTCGACCCTGAGGTCTTAGCCAACTATAGACCTATATCTAACCTCCCCTTTCTCTCCAAAATCCTTGAGAAGGTAGTCGCTAATCAATTGTGTGACTTTCTGCATAGAAATAGTCTATTTGAAGACTTTCAGTCAGGATTTAGAAAGCATCATAGCACAGAGACGGCACTGGTGAAAATCACTAACGACCTTCTAACTGCTGCTGACAAAGGACTTGTCTCCATACTTGTCTTATTAGATCTTAGTGCTGCATTCGATACTATTGACCATACCATCCTCTTACAGAGACTGGAACATTTAGTTGGCATTAAAGGAATCGCACTAAGCTGGTTTAAGTCCTATTTTTCTGAGCGATCCCAATTTGTTAATATTAACGATAAACCATCCAAATACGCTAAAGTTAGCCATGGCGTTCCTCAAGGCTCAGTGCTTGGACCAATTCTATTCTCTTTATATATGCTTCCTCTAGGCAATATTATTAGGAAACACTCAATTAACTTTCACTGTTACGCAGACGACACCCAATTATATCTGTCAATCAAGCCAGACGAAAGCGGTCAGTTAGCTAAACTTCAAGCGTGCATTAAAGATATAAAATCCTGGATGACCCACAATTTTCTGATGTTAAACTCAAACAAAACGGAAGTTATTGTGCTGGGACCCAAGCACCACCGAACTTCATTATCTAAATATATAGCTACCCTAGATGGTATTGCCCTGGCTTCCAGCACTACTGTCAGAAATCTAGGAATCATTTTTGACCAGGATCTATCCTTTAACGCCCACTTAAAACAAACCTCAAGAACAGCCTTTTTCCATCTTCGTAACATTGCCAAAATCAGGAACATCCTGTCTCAAAACGATGCTGAAAAACTAGTCCATGCATTCGTAACTTCCCGGCTGGACTACTGTAATTCTTTACTATCAGGCTGCTCAAATAAGTCCCTCAAGACCCTCCAGCTGATCCAGAATGCTGCAGCACGTGTTCTGACAAGAACTAACAAAAGAGATCACATTTCTCCTGTATTAGCTTCTCTCCATTGGCTTCCTGTAAAATCCAGGGTTGAATTTAAAATCCTTCTCCTGACCTACAAAGCACTAAATGGTCAAGCACCATCATACATAGAAGAGCTCTTAGTACCTTATTGTCCCACTAGAGCACTGCGTTCCCAGAACTCAGAGCTACTTGTGGTTCCTAGAGTCTCTAAATGTAGAACGGGAGCCAGAGCCTTCAGCTATCAGGCTCCTCTCCTGTGGAACCAGCTCCCAACTTGGGTTCGGGGGGCTGACACCGTCGCCACATTTAAGAATAAACTGAAAACCATCATCTTTGATAAAGCTTATAGTTAGGGAGTGAGGAGTTGCAGCATAGTAGAGTAGAGTAGAGGGAGGCAGGAAGTACAAGCCCGTTCCGGCAGGGGAGAGTACGAGCCCGGTCCAGGGCCCCTCTCTTTAGCCTGCCTCTCTTAGTTATGCTATTATAACTCTAGACTGCTGTGGGAAGCTCCTTCCAAGGACACAATGAGCCGCTCCCTCTTCTGTCTTTTCACTTGTCTCCTTTTGTGTGCATCTTAGTCCCAGAAATGCCTGTTACTAACCTAGCTCTGGGGAGTTTTCTCCCCGGAGTCCCTTTGCTTCTTTTTCACCCAGAACATCGCCTTGGAATTGGGTGGCACCTACACCGGGGTCCTGGGTGCAGCTGACGCTATGGACTTACTACACCCTGCTACGCTCTGCGTTTCCCCGCAGTGTCCGACTGCGTCCTGCCGCGTCCAACCGCGTCCACCCAGGCTGCTGTGCCACACTACACCCCGTAACGCCCTGCTCTGCCCTACTATGACATGAACTACTATGACTACCATTGTGATCACTGTTTCACTATCTTTATTATGACTATTATTGCCACCATTCACCACTCCCCCAACTGGTGCCGTCAGACACCGCCTACCAAGAGTCTGGGTCTGTCCGAGGTTTCTTCCTAACAAAAAAGGGAGTTTTTCCTTGCCACTGTCGCAATAGCTACTGCTAATGCTTGCTCTTGAGGCAACCACTGTAATAGTTGGGGCTTCGTAAAGTACAGAGTTTGGTCTAGACCGACTCTATCTGTAAAGTGTCTCGAGATAACTGTTGTTATGATTTGATACTATAAATAAAATTGAATTGAATTTAGGTATGAGGATGTGTCGGTCATTTTTACTGAGAATGTATTTCATTTGTTTTCCAACAATATCTGTTCTTGCTAAACTAAAGCAGGATTTAAAAAAAATTCATGGTTATGTTTAGGCACTCCCATCACTCTGTTAAGGTGAGGGAAAGATCATGGTCTTCATTAAATATTGAAAAAGTCCTGTGCTTTGTAGGCCCATCACCCACCAAAGGCTTCCTTACAACTTGCATATAGTGCAAAATGTAACACTTCATCATAAGTGCTGAATTACATATTTCTTAGAGAAATGAAATGCTTAAAATGTGTTACTCAGGTTCTATATGTCTACATACGTTATAAAAGTGCCTTGTTTACAGCATTGTGCATACTGCAGAACACTACATACCTGCAAACCCCCATACAGAAGTATCAAAGAAGAAATGTACGTGGGTATGAGACTCACAAAGCCTTGGAGTCATACAGTAAGCAAACACCATCACACCGACCTGACTCAGCTCACCAGAAATCACCGGAGATCTTAAGATGTCATCTCAGCTACGTCTGGAAGGTGTGTGTGTGTGTGTGTGTGTGTGTGTGTGTGCGTGTGTGCAGCCGCCATATATGGCAAAGACGCTGTTAATTGTACCCATTAAAACGGAGGAATATGCTTAATGTTATGAAGACGTGCTGCATGCCAATAGCCCATAATTTTGTATATGTATTTAACTGCATCTATATTATTTATGTCCCTGTAAATTATTCGCCTTCAAGTGGACTTAAATACATTGTGTGTGTGTGTGTGTGTGTGTGTGTGTGTGTGTCATGGCAAAATGTGGGCCTGGAGTGTGTGTGTGTGTGTAAACTATTTGCCTTCAAGTGGACTTAAATAAATTTATGTGTGTGTGTGTGTGTGTGTGTGTGTGTGTGTGTGTGTGTGTGTGTATGTGTAAACTATTTGCCTTCAAGTGGACTTAAATAAATGTATGTGTGTGTGTGTGTAGGCAGCTGCCATATATGGCAAAGACGCTGTTACTTGTACCCATTAAAATGGCTATGCTTATGCTTAATATGCTTAATATCATTAAGACCTGCTGCATGCCAATAGCCCATGATTTTGTTTATGTATTTAACTGCATCTACATTATTTATGTCCCTGTAAATTATTCGCCTTCAAGTGGACTTAAATAAATTGTGTGTGTGTGTGTGTGTGTGTGTGTGTGTGTGTGTGACTGTTGAGTCCTTCACAGAAAAAAACAGCAGTAAAGGTCTTGTTTTTCTGTTTAAAGTAGTGTTGGGATAATGTAAATGCTTTCTACATAAGAGATGGTTTGTTATTATTGACCTTTTTTTTAATAAGCACAAGTTGAAATAACAGCTGGCTTCAGAGGGGTTGTTAAATCTGTTCTCTCTGAGACTCAAGTTTATTTTACTCAATTTATTCTCACCTTGGGCTTGTTAAAACACTCTGGTATTTTTTCAGTAAATTGGGAAGCAATGTCTCCCTTTTGGGTCTAAAGTCATAAAAGTTCACAGCCTGCAACAGATGTTCTGTATAAAAATAAAGATCCCTGATTTGCACCTGGTTTGAAATATGAGCCCTTGTGTGTTGGCCCTTCATCTGATAAAAATAATGCAAGAAATGGCACACACTGTCATCACATTGTGGATGTGGTGCAAACAGTGAGCACATAAACTAGATGTACCAGATGTTAATTAGTCATTGTCTATCCAAGAGATCTTATTTTTCAATGCCCATGTGTATTAACTGAGAAACTGTATTTTGTAAAGTAAACCTACCTACAAAGTGTGTCAAATACATTAGAATAATAAAATATAAAAACAGTAAATACATTTATGTAGACAATGATGAAGGCAATAGCAACGCTTCTACCTGAGGGGGTATTTTTTCCTTCTTTATTTTCCAACATTTTGTAGATTAAATCATTCATTTATAATCTCATAATATAAATCAATATATCAACTAATGAGTTATCTTTAGTTGAAGCCCTAGAATACACTCAAACATTGGTGCAGTTCTAATAAGAATGTACAGTTTTTACAGATTTTTAAAACCAATTCCAAGAGCCTTCTTGCCTATAATTTGGTTCCTTGGGACAGCGAGAAACTATTTATCAGGGATTTAAGATGTCTCTTGGTGATCTCTTGGTCTACTGCAGAGCCTTATGAGTAAAAAGAGCAATCTTAAAATCAGACTGTGTTTAATGGGCTCCTGATGCAGAGAGGCTGTTAACAGAAGATATATAAGAACCGCATGCTGTTTTATTGAATATTATCGCAGATGCAATTTTCAGCTCTGGAAGTAAGCTATGTAATTGTTAAGTACAGCACAGCGGTAGTTTAGGTGAGTCATGATAAACAATGAAAGTGTTTCCATGTCAACAAAGTGGGGACATTTTCTTGACATTCCTTAGCTGAAATAAGCATGTACAAGCTAAATAATCAAAGTGTTAACTGAGAAAGACACTGTATACTGTGGAATAAAGATAAAAGTACAATTGTGCTCATTTCAATGTGTGTGCATGCTTGATTAAATCATTTCATTGTGTGTGTATGCCTGTTAATACATGATAAGCTGATATAGACAGGTTTCATCGGGTGTGGGACAGTGGAAAAGTACAAAGAACATAAAAACAGGATGTGAGAAAGGGATTGTGAAACCACTGTTACGAGTGTGGTCATGTGAGAAGTCGTGTAAGAGTTGCTCTCTGGTGTTTTAAGCCCCAAACGTCGACTTCAAGGCAGCGCTGCGACCGTCGACTTCAAGGCACCTAACCCTAACCTTAACCCTAGCAAGCATCTCAATATCACTAACGTTATCCAAATTCATATTTAGACGCAACAAACGCTATATCCAGCTACAAAAAAGCCTAAAAGTCAGAAGTTAGAACGGAAGTACAATGAGGCGTTGTCATGGAGATGATACACCATCTCGTCTCAATGCATTGGTGTGAACTGGCAGGTTTCACAACACTGCAGACCGACTCGTTTCGTCGCAAATCTTTGGTCTGAACTGGGCTTTGGTAAAAAAACAAATTCTGAACCGGAACAGAGGCAAATAGCTCTAGTCAGTTGGATGGGAGAAACTGCTGCCAAAATGTCATCAAATAGATAATTGTGTAGAGGCCAGGAAGACGTTTCATGTGTACCAAAATGTCAACAAGCTCTTGAAAATGCAATGGGCAGACCGGGTAAGTTAGAAAAGCCTTAAGATAATGTAAGCAGGGAACCAGGGGAACCAGGGGCTGAAATATTGACTAAAGACAAGAATGCATCAGAAAGACAGTTGCCCATAAGTCCAACTGGTTCACTCATTGAAATGATTGAAAAGTCCTTCCTGCTTTGCCATGGAAAGAACTATAATTATTTATTACAATAATGAGATGAATAAAGAGAAGAGCAGTGTTCCTCATTAATGATTGCGTTTCTTTCTGACCATTATCTATTTACTGAGCAACAACACGAATAAAGAGAATGATGAAAACTCTTCTTTGTAGTGTCCTGAACGAGTTCATGCACACTCATCTTGAGGATGGTTTTTAATTTATGGCAGAGGTGCGGAACTTACATCAGCCACAGTTCATTTTATGAATAATGCATAACAGAGGAAAATAATGCATGATCATGCTGAAGATGAACTCCAAGGAGGATTGGCCAAATACCAATATGCATGACTTTTTATTGGGTAATGAATGTGATGTGGGATTATGGACCTATACATGCTGACGTAATATGATTTGATAATTATCTTTTTGTGTCCATTAAATATTACTGATTCTATTTTTCTGTTGTATTTTACTTAAAACATCTGACTTTTAGTTAATAACAAGGTATGTGTCTTCTTTATTTGTATCTTTTTGTATTGAGCTACTTTTTCCAGTTTGTTTTGTACATTTACTGTGATTTGTTTTTCGCTAATTGAAAGCTTGAGGAAGTGTTTCTCATTATGCTACATATACATCATCCATCCATCCATCCATCTTCTTCTGCTTATCCGGTAACGGGTCGCGGGGGTAGCAGCTCCAGCAGGGGACCCCAAACTTCCCTTTCCCGAGCCACATTAACCAGCTCCGACTGGGGGATCCAGGTTGGAGATATAATCCCTCCACCTAGTCCTGGGTCTTCCCCGAGGCCTCCTCCCAGCTGGACGTGCCTGGAACACCTCCCTAGGGAGGCGCCCAGGGGGCATCCTTACCAGATGCCCGAACCACCTCAACTGGCTCCTTTCGACGCGAAGGAGCAGCGGCTCTACTCCGAGCTCCTCATGGATGACTGAGCTTCTCACCCTATCTCTAAGGGAGACGCCAGCCACCCTCCTGAGGAAACCCATTTCGGCCGCTTGTACCCTGGATCTCGTTCTTTCGGTCATGACCCAGCCTTCATGACCATAGGTGAGGGTAGGAACGAAAACTGACCGGTAGATTGAGAGCTTTGCCTTCTGGCTCAGCTCTCTTTTCGTCACAACGGTGTGATAAATTGAGTGTAATACCGCACCCGCTGCGCCGATTCTCCGACCAATCTCGCGCTCCATTGTCCCCTCACTCGCGAACAATACCCCAAGGTACTTGAACTCCTTCACTTGGGGTAAAGACTCATTCCCTACCTGGAGAAGGCACTCCATTGGTTTCCTGCTGAGAACCATGGCCTCAGATTTAGAGGTGCTGATCCTCATCCCAGCCGCTTCACACTCGGCTGCGAACCGATCCAGTGAGTGCTGAAGGTCACAGGCCGATGATGCCATCAGGACCACATCATCCGCCAAACGCAGCGATGAGATCCCCAGCTCACCAAACTGCAACCCCTCTCCACCCCGACTACGCCTCGATATCCTGTCCATAAATACTACAAACAGGATTGGTGACAAAGCGCAGCCCTGGCGGAGGCCAACTCTCACCTGAAACGAGTCCGACTTACTGCCGAGAACCCGGACACAGCTCTCGCTTTGGTCGTACAGAGATTGGATGGCCCTGAGAAGGGACCCCCTCACCCCATACTCCTGCAGCACCTCCCACAGTATCTCCCAGGGGACCCGGTCATACGTCTTCTCCAGATCCACAAAGCACATGTAGACCGGTTGGGCATACTCCCAGGCTCCCTCCAGGATCCTTGCGAGAGTAAAGATCTGGTCCATTGTTCCACGACCAGGACGGAATCCGCATTGTTCCTCTTCAACCTGAGGTTCGACTACGACCGAACCCTCCTTTCCAGCACCTTGGAGTAGACTTTACCGGGGAGGCTGAGAAGTGTGATACCCCTGTAATTGGCACACACCCTCTGGTCCCCCTTTTTGAAAAGGGGAACCACCACCCGGTCTGCCACTCCTTAGGCACCGTCCCCGACTTCCACGCAATGTTGAAGAGGCGTGTCAACCAAGACAAACCCTCCACACCCAGAGCTTTTTAAGCATTTCTGGACGGATCTCATCAATCCCTGGGGCTTTGCCACTGTGGAGTTGTTTAACTACCTCAGCAACTTCCACCAGGGAAATTGACGACAATCCCCCATCATCCTCCAGCTCTGCCTCTACCATAGAGGGCGTATTAGTCGGATTTAGGAGTTCCTCAAAGTGCTCCTTCCACCACCCTATTACCTCCTCAGTTGAGGTCAACAGCTTCCCATCCTTACTGTACACAGCTTGGATGGTTCCCCGCTTCCCCCTCCTGAGGTGGCGAACGGTTTTCCAGAAGCACCTTGGTGCCGACCGAAAGTCCTTCTTTTGAAAGTCTGTCGGACAGGGGCCTCCTCCAGACGTTCCCAATTTACCCGCACTACCCGTTTGGGCTTACCAGGTCTGTCCAGAGTCTTGCCACACCCTCTGACCCAACTCACCACCAGATGGTGATCAGTTGACAGCTCTGCCCCTCTCTTCACCCGAGTGTCCAAAACATACGGCCTCAGATCAGATGAAACGATTATAAAATCGATCATTGACCTTTGGCCTAGGGTGCTCTGGTACCAAGTACACTTATGAGCATCCCTATGTTCGAACATGGTGTTCGTTATAGACAATCCATGACTAGCACAGAAGTCCAACAACAAACAACCACTCTGGTTTAGATCAGGGAGGCCTTTCCTCCCAATCACGCCTCTCCATGTGTCTCCATCATTTCCCACGT
Organism: Sander lucioperca; assembly: GCF_008315115.2. Taxonomy (NCBI): domain Eukaryota; kingdom Metazoa; phylum Chordata; class Actinopteri; order Perciformes; family Percidae; genus Sander; species Sander lucioperca. The sequence goes on from NC_050187.1 coordinate 31,933,533, forward strand.
GCGCCTTGAAGTCCCCCAGCAGAACTATGGAGTCCCCCACTGGAGCCCCATACAGGACTCCATTCAAGGTCTCCAAGAAGGCCGAATACTCCAAGCTCTTGTTTGGTGCATACGCACAAATAACAGTCAGAGTTTTCTCCCCCACAACCCGCAGGCGTAGGGAGGCGACCCTCTCGTCCACCGGGGTAAACTCCAACGTAGCGGCGCTCAGCCGGGGGCTTGTGAGTATCCCCACACCCGCCCGGCGCCTCACACCCTGGGCAACTCCGGAGAAGAAAAGAGTCCGACCCCTATCCAGGAGTATGGTTCCGGAACCGAGACTGTGTGTAGTGGTAAGCCCCACCAGATCCAACTGGTAGCGCTCCACCTCCCGCACAAGTTCCGGCTCCTTCCCCCACAGAGAGGTGACGTTTCTCGTCCCCAGAACCAGCGTCTGCTGCCCGGGTCTGGTCCGTCGAGGCCCCTGACCTTCACTGCCACCCATGTTGCAGCGCACAAGACCCCAGCGGCTACATATACATATTTTTCTTTTTTATATTTCTTGCAAAAGAATCTTGCAGTGTCTGTTAAGTGCTGTTTTTTGGTCAGCAAAAACGATGCAGGGCCTGGTGGGTTTAGTGAACGCAATCTCGCGGATGTTTTTATGTTTAAAAAACGAATCGTACTCTTTAGCAGAAAGGTCAACCTCCTTAGAAATCATTTCCATAATGTTGTCAGACACTTAGAATAATAATCTGAGCCTGTCAGTGGCAAAACCAACACTTAACGAGCTGGATAATTGCCCTATTAACATACATTGTAGCTTGTTTCGCCGCTGCTGACTGCAGCAATCTTGTCATTAGACACAAAAACATAGGAAAATAGGGTCCAGGTTGAAAAAAACAGTAGTTACCTTTTAAGGGCGCAACAACATTGCTACAACAAAGTCACAAGGAGTCAGACAATCAGACAGTGCTGACACTGAGCCAGTGGGTTCCAATGTTTTTGGCTTGTGACTCAAAACTAAGGAATGCCTACTTCCAATCTCTGTGTACCAGATGCATGAGTCTCACAGCGATGTTGTTGTAGCTTGAAACCAAAAAAGTCGGCATTAGAGCACATGTGGGTGTGATGTGTAACACTGCACAGTGAGACAAACCCAGAGGACTCAATGTTTTTTTTATTGTTTCCTTTTCTATTTTATTGTTTCCTTTTCCATTTTAAGACCAGAGAGAAGTGTGTGTTTTCCAAATGTATCCAGACATATTAGCATAATGACTAACTAGACAAGAAGTACTTTAGGACCAAATACAATTTTACCAACTTCTCTGTTTGGAGAATTGAGAGAAGATGACTATGGAACAGAGTTGTTTTGACATCCAAATCAGAAATGCCCACCTTCTTTGTCCCAAACCTTTTCCGCGACAGCTGCAGCCCCCTCTTACTCTGAGCACCTTGACAGCTTAAAGGCAAAGAACTCCCACTATTGGGTGCGGAAATTAACATTGACAGCCACACTGCAGGTATTTCTCTTTTCAAGAAGATTTTGCTGACACCAGGCTTCGTCGTTGGCTCGTGCAGATTGGATGCTTTAGCAAATCCCACTATATTTAGCAACTGCCAACACGTGTCCACAGCCTCATGCCTCATCTGTGGTATTCTACAGTGTGACTAGTGACGTTTGGCATGTTAAACCTGCTACTTGTTATATGGTTCATATCCTTCATGAGGTTTAATGATGCCGACACCTCAGGAGCCCTTCGGGAATGTCACCTGGTGCGTCAAATCAACACAAAACTGCATGTGTGGAAGTAAAAAATAAAGAGAGTCTGATTTAGAAACACATTTATGGACTGCACACTCTCTGGGCGATGGGTTTCGTCGAATCATTTCCAAAACTCGTAGAGATGTTGCATAGACTGAGAGCTGCCAGCACTGAATGTTTCACACATCAAGGTCAGGCAATTTAAATCATACAGCTGTGCTGGAATGCATCTTATTTAAGGGTGCCAAAATCCTATACTAATCACTGGATATTTTCCATTAAGCTAGTTTTGAAAACAAACTAATCTGAAAAAAACGTTTCTGGACATCTGTTAAATCTGAAAAGCTTAAAGCCCAAGCTCCCTCTTTAGCGTCACTGTTCTTAATTCCCTCCTGTGTTTGCATGATATAAAGAATCCTACATATCTTCACATACGCTGCAATTTTTTTGGTTTATTATACATACCAGGTTTTTTTGTTGAAAGTGTCACATGCATTATTTGCAACCCATTCTCATTCCCAACTTGTCAAATACAGATGGTTGGTCAGAAGCTCGCAACGTCAGATACCGACGCAAAAATCACGTAAAAGCGACAACGGTAGTGAGAAGTATGACAGACCGAAAATCTGCATAACAACAAACAACACAGGACTTTCACCCAGGAGACCAGGGTTCGTGTCCCGTTCTTGTCCCTCGTGTCTTAACCCTAACTGTACCGTTCTTGTGCCACATGTTAGTTAAACGTACGCCCCGACCCAGAGCGTCAAAAAGTGACGCTAAGAGTCCTGACCAAGCATGTCCAAAAATGACGCCAAAAAGCTAGATGCTAAAGGAGACTTTTTGTGTCAGTAGTAAATGCCAAAGGCACCTGACCAAGCGTCGCTGTTTGACACGCTGGGAGTGAGTTTGTGTATACATCATTTAAACATTTAACCCCCAGCAGCAGCTTTTTAAAGGACAGAGGAAGTCTGTTGGCTTAATAGCTTGTATGGCTGTTGTAGCTAATGCTGAACAACATTAAGCCTCCTCTTCATCTGCCTCATTGTGGCACAATTGGCGTAACTGGAGGAATTAAAAGCATTAGACTGTGTGTAGACAGTGTAATTGACCTCATAAGCTGGGGTCAAAGTATTAAAGTGCTCATATTATGCTCATTTTCAGGTTCATAATTGTATTTAGAGGTTATATCAGAATAGGTTTACATGGTTTAATTTTCAAAAAACACCATATATTTGTTGTACTGCACATTGCTGCAGCTCCTCTTTTCACCCTGTGTGTTGAGCTCTCTGTTTTAGCTACAGAGTGAGACATCTCACTTCTGTACCATCTTTGTTGGGAGTCGCACACGCGCAGTACCTAGGTAAGGACTACTAGCCAGTCAGAAGAGTATGAGGGCATGCCACGCTCGCAGCTAGGCGAGCATTATAACGTGTTACAAAGTGACAAGTGTTTGTCACGGAAGTAAAGGCTGGACTACAATAGATCTGTTTGGAGCAGTTGGTGAACAGTGTTTTTCTGTTAGAGATGGTAACTCCCTTTGGGGTGGACTTTTTCACTTTGTAAACCTATAACATGCACAAAAAGATATAGAACATAATAAAGAAAAATAGAAAAAGCCAAAAAGCATAATATGAGCACTTGTGCCATGTCTCACTTTCCCTCAAGTTGTATTTGTAAAGTATTTCTTAATCATAATATATATGATGTATAATTTCTACATCAATATACAACTTAGCAGCATGCTAAGTTTATAAGACTGGATGTTACTGGAATGGTTGAAACTAGTCACAACTTGACAGGAAAAAATACGTTTATGACCATGTTTTGATATATTGACATACTAGCCACAATAATAACAGCAACAGGTGGCTTTGATTGCATCCTCTTCATTGTCTGTGACTGTTTACTGCATCTGCTGTGCTTCTGTTAGCTTTGGTTTCCAATCTCTGTGTGAGGTTTTTGTTTGAGACACTCATCTGTCTGTTGTTTTTCTCTTCCTTTTTCACGCTCAGTAAATGAATAAATCATTGCTTAATATGCTCCTCACGCTGTTAATCATGCTCTGCAGTTTTTAAACACCTCCACCACACTAAATACTATTTGATTGAGCACATTATGAATCAACTTGGCGAGGCAGTCTACTGACACAAAAAGAGAAAACGGTATTCTCTTTCACCCTTCACTCCTTCACTCCACTCCTTAATCTGCCTCTCTTCTTGCTTGGCACAACCGTCCATAAACAAATATTGACATTTGTACATTTTACTCAGCCAGCTCACGTGGAACGGATTTATATCTGAACTGATTTACCGAATGCAGTATATATAGATTTGAAGCAGTATTTGTTTTCTTAGCTCAGTTCTTGTCACTCCCTCGCAAGTGAACACAATGCTCAGCACAGTGGGAGACCAGAGGGTGACAATAACAAACTTCCACTCCCCACAGGGACGTTTTCACAGTGGGTTCATTTGTTTGAGTCTGAACCTGGGGCTTATTACCCCCTTATTTTATTTTTTAAGTTATTTATTTAGCTGGTTAGTTGGTACTAAATGAGTAGGAAGGTATATTCTGACATAATGTATCTACCTCTCTTAAAGGGTCAGTTCACTCAAATTGCAAAAGAAAATTGTGGAATGCTTACAAATTACAATGCTTAACTTTTCGTAGCTTTTTGAACGAATGGTTCATGAGAACAGGCTGTCTGGTGTCAATCAGGAAAAAACATAGTCTACCTCTCGGCATAATTGTTGTTTCTTTTGAGTAACAATTCATTAGACTTGCATGAAGATTTCGTAATGTGTCCTTGAGGAACCCTGGGAGGGTTAACAATTTTAAAGTTGGTCTTGTGTGCCTGATGTAACTTGAGTAAAGACTTACAAGATGGAGCTGATGCAGCGCGGCTTGTGTGACAGTTGAGACTTTCGATAAATACGTGCAGACATCAGAGGTGGAGAAAAATAGACGACAATTGCAGATTCGTCAGTGATAGAATGAGAGAAGCCATTACACAGAGGGCAGGTGAAAGGAACTACACACTGATTTTGTTTTCACTGTCGGTCACAGCCTGTTCTCATTAACCATACGTTCGAAAAGCTACAAAAAGTTAAGCACTGTAATCTGTATGATTCCAATGTTTTTTTTATTGCTGTAGCACCACAGTGACTGCTGCTGTATAAGAACACAGCTGGTGTGGATGGGTGGGTGGGTGTTAAAACACAATGCTTTCGAGCCAGGGAGCTGAGTTCGCTTCCCAGGGAAAACAAAAGTCTTTCACCCAGGAAATTTGTGTTCCTTGGGAGTGTTTAATCCAAACCACGATCTTTTTCCTAAACTTTACTAGTCGCTTCGGTGCCTAAACTTAACTTCTTCGCTGCATAACGTTCACTTTTTCTTGCCTCAACTTAATCGTAATCTCCGCCGAAACGACCGGCTGCTCGAAGTGCTCTATACCCAGCGTACAGTCACCTATTCTCGGGTAACAGAACCACCAACTACCACTGACCTGATGAAGCACAACGACCGGCAGCTCGCGGTGCTCTGTACCCGGCTCACAGTCATCTATTCTCGGGTAACAGAACCACCAACTACTGCTGACCTGATGGAGCACCATGCGGAGCACCTTGCGGAGCACCATGCGGAGCACCATGCGGAGCACCATGCGGAGCACCGTAGCCGGTGTCGTGGAGCTCTGTTGCAGCTAAATACATCTACTAACTGCCGCTGATACGACTGAGCTGTGACGGAGCTCTGTAGTCGGCAGCATGAAGCTCTGTAGCGGCTTAAACAGCTAGCAACTTTCGCTCAGTAGCACGGAGCTCTGTAGTTGATGTCAAGTGACCACCTGGCAGTCTCCTTGTTTTTTTATATCATACATGTAAGTGTGCATAACTTTTCGTACATCATCATACGAACCCGTTCATGAGAATGCGTTGCAGCACAGAATCTTGTTGGCCAACCCAGTCAAAATTTTATCTTTTGTTTTTTGTACATTGACATGAATTTCCCATTCAGAAATCCACTCAGGCACAGATTTCAAACTAATATATTTCAATTAGAAGTAATGTGACTGGCTGGCGATCGCTGTTTTTTCCTAGGACATCATACAAATTGTTGTGCATACGTTTGTGTACAATATCATACAAACCTATTCATGAGAATGCATTGGATGAATGCAGGTGTTTTTTCCAAGAAAGAAAAATGAGCTTATATATGTCTGCTTTGGATTTGAAGTGAACGTTTTGTTCAAGCGAATCCTCCGGCCAACCCACAACCGTGACGAAATAGGCAGGACTCCGAGGTGTAAAACCCCAAGTGGGTGAGTGGTGGTGAGTCAGTCTCCCGTGTCCCTACGTAGCACTCTCTTTTAACATTTTACAAATATGCTGAGATGGAGGATGTAGTTACCTTTTTAAGCTGAGAAATGCATTCATCTGAACCACCAAGATGAGCTATCAGAGGTGCTCGCTAAGCTCCCAAAAGTGCTTAGAGACTGAGCAACAATTAACATTGCCCAGAGTGGAGTCGCCATGGATACGGGTCTCACACTGGCCATGTAGTTCACACTATTCCACTGGGTAATTTACACTGCAAACTTCTGTCCCCAGTGGAAAATGAATTCTAGACTATTTTAAACTTTTAAGCATGCAAGCCAGTTTTCTCGACTGGCAGGTGAAAGCCGTTACAATCTCCTTCCACCAAATGTCTCTGAGGAATGAGGTTGCTGTAGCTACTCCGCTCAGTTGGGGAGTCTTAGGGACAGCTCAGTAGCTGCATTTTGACAGCAAATACTGAATTCAGTCATTTATTCATTAAATGTTTTTATCCCCGCTACACTCTTTTCTTTTACTCAGTACGTTTACATGCAGGTTTACTCAAAAATATGAGGTTATGCAGGAAATTAAACCAAATGTTGTAACCTGGTTATTTGCATATACATGCAGCCAGCAAGTACAGTAAGTAAGTATAAGTAAGTAAGTAATCAGATATCTCCCCTAACCCTGATCATATGTTGGGAGTATTGCTTACCTACTTGGTTAGTGGTACTGGGGACGCTCTGTTGTCAGGGCACAGCTTTTCTTTCCTGCCAAAGTAATTTACAAATACTTAAATGTTTAGAGAAGGAAAGCTTACTTAGACTTCTGAAGACCACTTTGTGTTAGTTTAAGTTCTAGTCAAACTTTGTATGGAATTATTTTGAGGATACATAGTTTTTAACTAACACACGAAATTGTCACGCCCAACTTCCGCACGGTGACAGTCTGGTGTGTGTGTGTGAATGTGTTTTGGGTTTATTTCGTCATTTTGTTATGCCTGCCGTGTGTTTGGTGTGTTTTGTTTTTTTGTCTGTCTGTGTTTCTGTTTCCGCCTTCATGTTCCACAGTGTGCGGACACGCCCCCCCTGCTGACTCTCCCCACACCTGGCACCAATCCCAATCAGCGCACCTGCAACTCATCCTGCTCATCATCTGCCTTCAAATACCAGTCTGACATTCCTCTCCCGGCCGGATTGTTGCTTACCGCTGAGTATGCTTATTCACCAGCCTTTGAGAGTTGTATCAAGTCTAGTTCTTGTTTTTACCTGTCTGCTCCATTCCTTGACGTTACTAACTGGAAGATCTCTGTTCTCAGAAATAACCCACCTTCGGAATCCTCAGCTGCCAATAGCCACGCACTGGAACATCAAGTCTGCAGCTGTACTGAGGAACGCAGCCCAGCACCCCCTCTGCCAGTCCAGCCATCTTCGGACCCAGCACCCCTTCTGCTAGCCCAGCCATCTTCAGACCCAGCATCCCCACTGCCGGCCCACACTCACAGCTTCAATAAAATAAGATTCTTTACCACCTACTCCAGTCTGCGCCTGAGTTCTGTCCCCCAATCCTGACAGAAATGACTACTTTCATCCAGTCGCTGTGCTGTCACAGCGATACCTTCCCTGTCTAAAGTCTTTGTCTTGTAAAAACTGTTAGTTTAGAGAAGTATTACACATACAAATGACAAATAAATCAGCCGTTTCTGTTAGAAATGTAGCAGGGCTTTCTAAACCGGGTTTCTCACTTACCTGATGTTTAAGAAATCAGGTTGCTGCAGAAAGCCGACCCTGAACACTCTAACTTAGGTGCACATACAGTATACCTGTACCGCTGTGTGTTTTAATGCAGTTTTGCACAGAGCTGTGTGGACAATACTTTGAATAATGTTAGGTTGCTTTTTTTATGTCTATTAAACATGTAAAAATGTTCATATCTTTTAACTTTTAACCATTTGTGTGCATGAGTTATACGTTTGAGATGTACCCATGACACCTGCTGGTGCACACAGCTGCAGTGGGCCACACAGAAGCACCATTGTGGACTCCAGTATCTAGTTCTCATAATAAATCAATGGCTGCGCATCTCACCAACCATTGATAAGACTCAAGATCTGCCAGGAAACAAGATGCCTCCTGCTTGTCTAAAGATTAAAGTCATAGTTTAGTAGTTGTCACAGTGAGAGGAACAGGGACTGTGGAAGCATCATGAATCACAAGGCTCATGTGATTAATTTTAACCTTCTGTAATAGTGGGTTTCATTTCCAGCCACTGTGACAGTTCAACTCCTAAACTGCCTGGTTGGAGGAGTTTCAGAGGACATTTGAAATTCTAATACAGCAGACTTTTTCTTTCATATGAACAATGTACCATCTAGTTAAGTAGATGGAGCACAAGTGGCTATTGAGTTGAGAAATGTTGCTGGTATGACAGAACAAATTTTGGAAAATGACTCCCCCGATGCACAGATTTGTAGGGAATCAATGAGGGACGGTAAGCTGAAATGTTTCAAAATTCCATTTATTTTAGACCCTTGTATTTGGTGTTTGAACAATATGAAGCCTTTGCATGAGAAGGCAAATTCCTCCACCTTCATCCTTCAGTAAGTTTTGTATGGATTTTCCTTTCCAATCAATACTGAGGCCCTGACATAGCCGTCTGAGGTCCAGAATGATATAAAATCAGCGAGAGAAAGTTAGATAAGGTGTTTTTGTCCAGTCGATTGATATGAAATTGGAAATGGACTATGACACCCATTTATCAACCCCCAAATCTCTATATCGTCTCATTGACCAGTGCACAACTGAAATATACACACACACACACACACACACACACACACATACGCACACAGGGCATATGAGGATTCAGGCCCCAAGAGATCATTTGTGTTTTTTGAAAGATGTACTTGATTCATTTTTTACTTGCAGTCCCCATTACTGTGGGTGTGGTGATATCCTTGCTTGACTTGACACTTGCAAAAAAAATAGAAAAGAGGTGAAAGACTAAAGTGAATTTTAGCTGCTAAAAACGTTGGCCAGAAAATCCAGGAGGAGAAGCACCTATGCTTGATTTAGTGCGTCTGTGACCTTCGACTTTCCATCTGCTGACACCTCCGATGACACAAAAGTTCGCTGAGGAACCTGTCGCACAGATTGTGGCCTCTCTTATTTCTAAACTTTTGTTGGTATTATGCATTGTATGTGTATTGATATGCAATACATAGGGGAAATCATTCTGTCAGAAGAACTGACACATTTTGGTTCAGATCTGTACATCTTCAGTCATAAGACTATCCATGCAGGCCATGCCCATTTTTCACGTCTACTACAAATCTTCATCTAGATGAATGATTTGGTTTTTGAGTTTCTTGACATTGGCGGTTTACAAAATCAATCTCACATCTTTTCGGCGCCTTGAAATGTATGAAGGCTATATTTATTTGCAGGCGATTTATCTACTTTAAAGATGTTTCCGAGCCCAAGGACGGTAGGGAAAAGCACCTGTAATGCTGCTGGGCAAGAAACAGCAGATTGGCATTGTAGGAGGCTGTTTTAGCAACTTTGAGGACAGTGGGAAGTGAGCAAGGTCATTATCCAGACTCTTTCTTTAAGCAGACATTTTCTCATGCTGTAGGTAACCAAGGTCTTGTTCAGTCAGAGCACAGTGTCTGAGACAGGTGTGAAGGTGTTGAGTAGGAACAGGCAGGCCCGAGAGAAGATTAGGGGCGGAAAAGGTCAAAGGTTGAATCCAGAACGAGTACAGAGAAATGTGTGGAAGAGATGCAGACAGGAAAAGTGGACAGAGAAATGAGTTGACATTGAAAGCAAAAGAAAGGAAAAAAGAAAAAGCTTTCTTTCTCAAGTTTCGTTTTTACCTTTTTGCAGATATAAAGGGCTTTTCCTCTTTTGTTTTTTTAGTGAGCATAATTGTCACGCAGCACCTTCAAAAATATTTATGGATTTGTGGTAATGAGGATAAGTAGAGGGTAGAGATAAGGAACAGGAAGATTTGTCCCGTGTGGAATATTTTAAAAAAAAGGGAAACAGCGAGGCGGGAGTAAATTAAAGTGACATGTAGAGAAACAGAGAAAGAGAGACGGTAATGAGAAACGAGAGCGTACTGTTGCAGGAACTGAGGTTGCCGTGGAGGACAATGGCTGTTTGATCACAGCAGCAGAAAATTGTTTCAAGGACAATACAACAGCACTTAGACCACTACAGTGGTAAGTGTATCCAAAATATGTTTAAAGTCATGAGAGACAGATATACTGTAACTGGTTTTATGTAAGCAATAATGATCGTTTTAATATATATGGATGTTAGTTTCACGTTATCAAATACTGATATTCCGCAGAAGTTATTCAAATGAATGCTACCATGCATTTGCTGCTTTTAAAAATCTGGTGTTAAGGGAAAATTCAGCTGCACAGAAAGCAGTGAGTTTAACACACCACAGCAGCAACAGCCTACCAACAAGTAGCCTGGCTAAACCCTGACGAACTTCCGGCAAATTTGAGATTTGCTCTGCAAGTCAGTCTGGCGAAGAGCCCATTCAAGCCCATTTCCAATGTCCCCAAAATCGAGGCACCAATCACAAACCGTTGAGGCGGGCTTTACGCGACGACGATAGCGCAGCGACGGCGAGCAGCTTTTTGTTTACATTCAACATGACGGCTACCAAAGCGCAGCATCACCCGGATCGTTGGTCTGATTGGTTGAAGGACTATCCAATGCGCCCAGAGGCATTTGAGTAGCGTCCGTTGGTGACGCCCCTTTGGAAATGAACTGTCAATGAACCTTTCCCAGACCCACTCTCAGTTACAACTGAGAAGGGTCTGGTGTCAACCAGGCTAACCAAAAAGCATATCTACAAAATACTGGATGAACTAAAAATACTGATACACCTTTCGGATTATTTAAAGATAAATCTTCACAGGGACTGGTTACATAAAGTCAGATGTTGACTATAGTATGGCTTAAATCTAAAAAATCGTCACACTTCAGAAGTCAACGCATTCTCATGAACATATGACCGTATCATATCCTTTTTAAAGATTTTTTTTTCGGGCATTTCGGCCTTTATTTTGACAGGACAGCTGAAGACATGAAAGGGGAGAGAGAGGGAGAATGACATGCAGCAAAGGGCCACAGGTTGGAGTCTAACCCAAGGTCCGCTGCGTCGAGGAGTAAAGCTCTATATATGGGCGCCCGCTCTACCAACTGAGCTATCCGGGCGCCCTCCGTATGATATCCTACGAAAATGTATGCATACCAAAACATGATATCCTGCGAAATTAGGAGACCGCCTGCTGGCTACGAGCTCCATGACGCCGAGTGGCAGTTCTTAGTTGTTTAAGCCGCTATAGAGCTTTGCGACGCCGGGTACAGACCTCCGTCACAGTTCGGTCGTATCAGCGGCAGTTAGTCGATGTGTTTAAGATTTCTTTAAGATTAAGATTAAGATTTCCTTTATTGTCATTGCATTTGAGTACAACGAAATTGTTTAGCGAAAATGGGCGACTTTGAGCCAAGCAGAGAGCACCACGAGCTGCTGCTCGTTCCGGCGGAGATTACGGTTAAATTTAGTCCATAAAATATGAGCATTTTGCCGCGACAAAAGTTAAGATTAGGCACCAAAATGACTAGTTAAGATTAGGAAAAAGATTGTGGTTTGGATTAAGACACTCCCAAGGAACACGCATTTCCTGGGTGAAAGTCCTGCATGTTAACACCCACCTATCCTCCCCGACCACCTCCATGCACGGCCAGCCGTGTTCTTATACAGCGTCCATCACTGTGGTGCATACAGCAAAACAAAAACGTGGAATGCTTACGAATGACAGTGCTTAACTTTTTATAGCTTTTTGAACGAATGGTTCATGAGAACAGGCTGCAGAAGTTCACTGGCTACTTACTGAAAATCTTTATTAAAACTAATGTGCTATGACTGGCACAATTAAATCTCTTTTCACACAGCAGACATGTTGACTTGTCATAGCAGTGAAATCACATGCGTGACTTATGCATTTAAGTATGCCACTGAACTATGTCAATGAGCAAGTGATGCAGAGTACGAAGGCCCTGGAACTGGCACACATACATGGATGCAATTATGATTTTACAGTATGACATGTTACAATGCCATCCATGAAAAAGGCCTATAAATATAGTAAGGCTCCGGACCCCCACTGACACTTACTCTTAACCCCCCCATCCCTAGTCACTACACTTGCACTAACCTGCACTAACCTTCATCCTGGACTTTACATAACCATTGCATATACTTTATATTCTTTGCAATTTTGCACTCAACCCATTCAGCCTTTTTTCTTATTCAACAATGTGTATGGGTATATTTGTTTTTTTTCTGTATTTATTGTGTATTCTATATTAATGTTTAATATGTTTGTTTGTTTACGTATGCACCTTTCACTAAGGCAAATTACACATAAGTGACTTACTGTGGCAATAAAACCTTTTCTGACTCTGATTCTGATTCTAAACTGAGTTACAGCTTGCCACTGCTCATCTCTCTTTACTCTTGCTGAAAACTTCCAATCTTTTATTCTTCTGTTTTACTGATAAGATTCAGTAACGAGTGAATCTTCAGCAACAAAAAATAAATAAAACATTATAAAGGTTTCTTTGGTCTCCAAAAAGTCTGCTTTCTCATTTCTTACCCTTCTTCTTACCAATCCGCAGATACACATTCTTTACAGTTGACATTTTGACTTGTCTTAGGAAACGCGCAGGTGTAACTAACGGCATCAGCTATGGCTCTGTTTCATTTAAGTCAGTTTATTTATATAGCACCAAATTAAAAATGTTTCTCAGATGGCTTACTACTAAGCCATGTCAGTGAGCCAGCATGCAGAATACTAGGACACTGACGATGGAACCTGTGGTGGAATGCAGCTATCATTATTGATATTGATTAACGGATACCAACTATTTAACACCTGTTGTTAAAGATATATTATGACTCGGGCTGGGTACCGAATTCAATACTTTTTAGGAACTGACTGAATTGCCTCCTTAGTATCGAGTATTGAAAAATGCCTCGTCATTCAATACCAAATTTCAATACCTAAGGAATAGATCTCATCAGTGTCAGTGAGCCAGTAAGCATGCAGCGTGTTTTTACCAAGATCTAATATAGCTTGTGATTGGCTTTTTATGATTGGTTAAAACATTAAAAAGGTTAAAACATTATAAAGGTTTCTTTGGTCTCCAAAAAGTCTGCTTTCTCATTTCTTACCCTTCTTCTTACCAATCCGCAGATACACATTCTTTACAGTTGACATTTTGACTTGTCTTAGGAAACGCGCAGGTGTAACTAACGGCATCAGCTATGGCTCTGTTTCATTTAAGTCAGTTTATTTATATAGCACCAAATTAAAAATGTGTCTCAGATGGCTTACTACTAAGCCATGTCAGTGAGCCAGCATGCAGAATACTAGGACACTGACGATGGAACCTGTGGTGGAATGCAGCTATCATTATTGATATTGATTAACGGATACCAACTATTTAACACCTGTTGTTAAAGATATATTATGACTCGGGCTGGGTACCGAATTCAATACTTTTTAGGAACTGACTGAATTGCCTCCTTAGTATCGAGTATTGAAAAATGCCTCGTCATTCAATACCAAATTTCAATACCTAAGGAATAGATCTCATCAGTGTCAGTGAGCCAGTAAGCATGCAGCGTGTTTTTACCAAGATCTAATATAGCTTGTGATTGGCTTTTTATGATTGGTTACACGTCATTGAGGCATGCAGGAAAAACTCTACGTTACGCACATAAACAGGGCGCTTAAAGTAGGAAATGATAAATGAATAAAGGATTTGTGCCATAATGTAATTTATTTTTGTTAAAATAGAATTTATAAAATTGGCATTGGAAAAAGTATTGTTCAAGAACCGGTATCGAAGTCACGGTATAGGTACCGGTATCAAACGTTTTCGAAGGATCCCAGCCCTAATTGCAACTTTGTTCTTTTGTCAGTCAGCAAGCACCATTAATAATTAAAATGGAAAACTTTAATGTGGCATTCTGAAGGTTTTATAGCTAACAATTAGTTTTTTCATTATGCAGCTGCATTAGCTATATAACTAGCCTGGTTGACACCAGACCCTTCTCAGTTGTAACTGAGAGAAATGGGAAAATCCATGTTATTCAGGCCGTTCAAATTGGGGGATTAGGAAAAGAGAAAGTAGAGGAACCATCTTTTGGGGTAGCAGTATTTAAGTACAGTTTGGTATAGATTATGTATAATTTTTGGCTGTTTAACTACCTAATAACCACAATGTGTGTTATTTCAATTATGTTTGTATTTTATTCATCCTGCTGTGGCTGCTCTTTTGTTCAAAACAAAGTTTTAAAAGAGTCAATTTTACTAACACATTTTTTCCTTGACTGGCATCAAGCAAACACCCACTCTCATCATGTGTCATGATGTACCAGCAGCCCTGTTCTATTGTAGAAACATGCACACTTCATTTTTAAACTGTTATTTTAAAAAAGAAAAAAAAGAAATGACCCGATCTTTCTTTTTCTCTCACTTTATCTGTCACTCACCCACCCACTTGCATGTTCCCTTTGTTGCTCTGCAGAAAGCAATACAATCACTGTATCCTGTATGTGTGCAATGTGCATGTGCACACATGTCTTTGTGACACAGGTTCCTACGTGTCAAAATTGTAAGGGACAACTTTGACCAACTTATCTTTGAGTTAGGCAGGGCTGTATTCAAGTCCACCTTTGTCGAGTCCGAGACAAGTCCAAGACCAGGAGTAGTCGAGACTGAGTCAAGACCAAGTCCAAAAAGGTTTGAGTCCAAGTCAAGACGAGTCTAAATGAGAGACTGTCAAGATCGAGAAAGAAAGGATCAAATTAGGCCATATTATTTACTTTAAGTATAACAATTTCACTTAAGTCACTTAAAGCTGAAGTGCAACTTTATTAGATGTTGAATTTTTTATTCTGGTGTAGTCTATATCCATGATGTTCCACTTCGGGGATTGTTCAGGTTCCGCCGGAAATTCCGCTGGATGTCTTACATTTCGGCTGAATGTCCGTTATCTTCCGCTTTCCTTGTGTTAGCATTTTATACTCCGGTGGATTTATGGTTAACTGCTCCTCAGATCTCTGCAGGGTAAATCCAGACAGCTAGCTAGAATATCTGTCCAATCTGAGTTTTCTGTTGCACGACTAAAACAATCTTTGAACATATACGTTTCACCAAAACACGTTCCTTCCCGAGGCTATTTTGCAGAAGCACCGTTGCAAGACAATTGTGATTGGCTTAAAGAAATGCCAATAAACCAGAGCACGTTTTTCTTCCATCCTGGAATGTTGTGTGGACTAGCCAGATCTTTCTCTGCGAAAATTCTGGTGCAACAACATCATTCGGGACTGCCGATTGAATATGTAACAAATAACAAGCAACAGAGGTGTCACAAAACATCTGACATGTTCCCATTCTTGAACTTATTACATGTCCTGAAGAATCCATAGTATAAAGTGCTCTCTGACATTGTGTCTGTGGCCAAATTGAAAATGATTGAAGCCTGATGATTAAGGCATATGACGCAGCCAGGCATATACCGAGGACCAATACCAATGCCTGTTCTAGATGTATTTTGAATACCTGTTTTCTGAACAAGCGCGCTTCATTAATGGTTTTGTTTTGAAGGCGAAAGTTACTTTAGAACATAAGCAATACAGTGCTGGACTCGATCGAGACCAACTAGAATATCCGAGACAAGTCCGAGTCCAAATACCAACGAGTTCAAGACAAGTCAGAGTCCGGACCAGAATACTACAGCCCTGGAGTTAGGGGTTTGGTTTAACGCAAGTGTAAAACTCAAGGGCTAGTGTCAGGTGTATTATTATAGGTATTTGATAAATAAATAAAGCTCTGGTCAGTTTAAATAGTTGTATTGTTTTACAGAACTGGTAACCAGGAAGCTGACTCCACAAACCCAGTGCCCAGTGTGTCTATTGTTTCATATTCTGTTGCTGACTGACACTGAAAAATGACTGAATTGTTCAGTATCTTTTTGTAAGTTTGCTTTCAATTGTCCTAAAAAAAGGCCATCTCAATGAGACAATCTATAGGGACAATTTCAGGAAAGGGGGGGCGAGGATTGAATGAAATATGAAGGGAGTGATAGAAGAAACAGAAGGAGGAAGAAAAGAGGAAAGAGATGAAGTCATGTGGAGGATACCCGGAGCCAGCTGGTGACACGCAGCAGTGACTCTGGCCTAATCTTAATTAAGATCTTCCTCCAGACACTCCTGTATTTTTTTCTACCCCCTCTCTGGCTCATCCGTTGTCTGTTGTGTGTCTTTCCTATGTCGAGTAGTTCTGCTCCTTAAACTCTCTTAGTTTCCACACTTAACACTTTTGTTTGATTTGTCAACATCAAGCCATACGCTCCCTTGACTTGTATACTCACTTTCTCCATCACAAGGTTTTAATCAGGTGCTAAAATTCAACCAGCAGACATTCCGAGACCCATAGTCTAAGTGGGATGTTTGTCCAAAGTTTAGTTCAGAAATATCAGTGATAAAATGAAGCTATGAGATTTCCAGGAATTCCGAACTGACCTGCAAATATAAGGCATAGGCATACTCTTGAGATCTGAGTAGCAGTTAACCATAGTCCCCATAAATCGACCGGAATTTAAAATGTTAACACAAAGAAAGCAGAAGGTGACTGACATCAGGCCGAAAATGAGGGACATGAACATGAAATGTTGTTGATATAGACTAATGCAGAAATAACAAACCCAGTTCAGTGACTCAGCTGATACCAGGATGCAGCCCACTACGGTCGTTCCTTCAGAGAGCTTGTTCCTCCTCCACCTCAGGTGTTAGCTTGCCTTCCAAAGACAAACATAGGCCTAATTAAGGGTGTTTTCAAGTGTATGTCATCCATTTCCAGCGTCAATTATATAAGTATAATAAGCTTTAAGGCTGCCTCTAGTGATTATTTTCATTATTGAATTGATCGATTTGAACGTTTGGTCTATAAGATATCAAAAAATGCCTATGACAAATTAAATTCGGTTTTGTCTGATCAACACTCCAAAACATATATATACATAACTATACGGTGATTCAGTTGGATGGAGCCATCGCTAATGTTATTGGTAACACCTGGGCTTTTCCTGCTGTGACAAGTCAAAATGTCTGCTGTGAAAAAGGCCTATCTAGCTTCTGTACTTCTAGGTCCATCAAGTAATTACCTTATAGAAGTCACCTGTGGGCACACCATAAAAAACCCCATGATACCTCTCCTAACTGGCTGACTGCCCTCCTGCACAAATCTCCCTCTTGCTCCTCATCAGCATTTTCATTTTCTATGGTTTTGCTTTGGATTACTTTTATTCATTTAGTCTTTGCTTCTTCTTCTGTTACTGATGGGTCATACTAAATTGAAAGGTATGGGTAATGTTTGATTACTTTAATAAACGTGGTTAACCATCCTTAATGCATTTGGTTTGCCTTGTGTTATGGTCTTAACCCCGAGCCATGACAATATTAACCAACTTTATGAGTTCACGAGTATCACCTGAATGCTTCATCTAACAATTGATTAGTACAATGTGGGTTGTGGAATACTGAGGCAAAAGAAGGCTGCAATTCTGAGCTGCATTTGAAGGAGCCTTTGAAATGGGACTTTGAAATGGGACAAGCCCCATCAGCTTGTTGTGGTGCACTCAGCCAAGAAATACAGACTATGGAGGATTTGGCCCGTGAATTAGGACACAGTGTCCGTCTCATATGTTATTCCTATTCTCTATGTTGTCTGCATCTGGTATTCTGATTGATCTTTTAGTTCTTTTATTTGTATCTCCTCATATTTCCTCCACATTGTCTCTGCTCTGTCCTCAGTCCCCGTCATCCCACCACCATCTTGTCTCCCATGTTTTTCCCCCTCCTTCATTCCATCTTAACTCTCCCCGGCCTCGCACTGTACACATGCTAGACATCAGCACTAACTCCCCAGACTTCTCAGCCCACAACCTGACAGTAAATAGAAAATGACTCACATGGATATCAATCCTCCTCTATGAGCACGGAGCCCGAGCTTCTTTCGTCTATACAATTACACTGTTGAAAGCCTTCACGCTGACAAATTGCTCAAGGAGCAAGGAGGAAAAGAAGGAAATCCAATTAAGTGAAATGTGAGAGAGGGAGGAGAAAAGGTGTCGCGCAAATTTTCTCCACAGATGGCATGTATTTGTTTAAACATCCAAGTGTTTGAAATGACTGTCAGAGTGTGTTAAGTGAACTGACCCAAAAACAGACCAAGGACAAGAGACAGCTGACATAAAAAGAATACTTCTAGCATAATTGCTATGCAACCGGCTATGGGCCTGGTAGATTGCTAGTGTACACAATATATTGACTGCTGGTGTCCTACCAGCAAATACAAGTGGCTGAGAGATGGCAGTGTGTGGCTCAACAACGCATTCTCACGATCGGGTTCGTATGACACCACACAAAAACTTGTACAACAATTTCTATGATAGCCTATGAAATGACAGTCACTGGATGACTTTGTTGGTTAAGTTTAGCGGTGTTTATAGTTATACTTAGCTGAGAAAAGGTGACTGTGAGCCGGGTGCTGGGCACCATAATGTTACAGCCTTTTCAGCGGCCGTTGCAGTTGAGATTAGCCAACAAACGGTGATTGTCCTGCTGCGACAACGGTTAAGTTTAGGCACCAAAACGACTTGTTAAGATTAGAAAAAAGATTGTGGTTTGGGTTAAAACACCAACCCCCTTAAGTAGTACTCCCGGGACATGAACACCCGTCTCCTGGGTGAAAGGCTTGTGCTTTCCCCTTAACGTCTTCCTGGACACAAAAAAAAACTGCTTAAAAGCCCTGTGTTTTATCACCCATCCGTCCACCCCAACCTCCTCCTATGCTAATCTTTGCTGACTTACATTGAAAACACACAGGGCGCGTAAGCGTCGCGTATAGCCCGTGAAGCATAGATACGTGTCTGATTGCGCGCCTAGCCAACAAAGCGATCCTTCTCCTCTCGGTTCTCTCTCTCTCTCTCTCTCTCCGATAGAAAGAGAAAGGATGAGTGGGGAAAACTGTGGTAATTGTCTGTGTGTGTGTGTGTGTGTGTGTGTGTGTCACTCTCTCTGTCCGTCGTCGCTCTCTCTCTCCGTGTGCCTGATTGCGTGTCTCGCTGTAAGAAGTCAAGACAGCCAATTTACCATGAACCTAGGTCTTTTATTTTGAAATGTGTTTTATTTTTGTAACACACTGCACTGCACTATTCCTGTATGTGATTACCTGCCTGGCTTGACACATACGCTTGTGTATCGCAAAGCAGTAGTCAATGTAGTGCATACAGTAATAAATACGTGGGATACATACAAATTACAATGCTTTTTGTAGCTATATGTACGAATAGTTCATGAGAACAGCCTGGGCTCAACAATACACCAATGTCTAAATAAGCTGGGAGCCACTGTGAGACAACAGACAAAAAACAGGGAGGAGAGAAGATAATGTGCCCGACTTGGAGAGATGACTTTTTACCGGCCACAACAGCAACATAGTATTGTTATAATTCTAGTCTTTGTGTGTGTGTGTGTGTGTGTGTGTGTGTGTGTGTGTGTGTGTGTGTGTGTGTGTGTGTGTGTGTGATGGCAAAATGTGGGCCTGGAGACACGTACTACAGTAGAAACTACCACAGAGGCAGATTTTGGGGACTTTGCCAAGTGTTTATATGTCTGTCTGTGTGTCTGTAGACAGATTGTGTCACTGTGATAGCATCTCAACCGTGCAAAATGCAGTCACACAGCATTACAGGTGTGTAGTTGAGATCAAAATGAAAGCCAAGTTAAGAAGGCACTGGCCCAATTTTTCTGTCACAGTTGGTATGAGCCCATCCCAAGATGGTCTCTAGTAAAAAAAAAAAAAAACTTTGATATACATTTCTTTTTACTCAAACTAAAAGTTATTGTAATTTGTATTGACCAGTTTTATACTCAACAGCACCGTACGGCAGAGATGTTCACAAGTCCAAGTCGAGTCTCAAGTCTTTGAGCTCAAGTTCAAGTCAAGTCTCAAGTCTTCTGCCACGAGTCCAAGTCAAGTCTCAAGTCTCTGGCCATCTGATCTGTCCCTAACACTGTATTGTTAAATCTTATGAATTCAAAGCATGTCCTGTAGCTACCATCCATACAGTACAGTATCACAATCAGTTGTAGGATAACTTTATGGGGTCTATTTAACACATCCCTCTAGCCCTCGGACCTGGTGAAATATTAACCTAAGTCTGTCACATCATATGGATACAACTATAAAGATACAATGTGCCTGTTCCCAGCATTAGCACTTTGCGATGGTTCGCTTGTTACCTGTGACAATATATGCTAAATGTAATGTCTCTTTCACTCAAAAAAATCTGTCGGAGTGGAAATCAAGAGAATAGTGGCAGCGCCACACCAGTTACAGAACAACATGCATCTCAGTGTCAGTCCAAATTACGCACAATAAGCAGTTTGAACTCACTGATGTAATGCCATTTATTTTCTAAGTGTTAGTACGCTCAGTGAAACTGAGTCCAGTGCGAGGGAGATCCGACTCGAAGGAGGAGAGGTTAGTGAGGCCAGCTTCTCCACGGCAGGTGACAGTTCACAAGCATCTGCTGCGCCACGCATAGATGAAATAATAAAATAGTAAATAGGACTACAGTAACAGAAATATGTGCAAAATTAAGACAGTCAAGACGGCCCAGTGTTTGGTGGACCGGGTACACCTTGTTCACTTAATAGCCTACAAATCATCCACGGGATCAATTATGCATCACATGAGTTTGCCCACCCGACACAGCGTTTGTTCCTGGGGAGATGGATCAGTGCGTCCCGCCTCCTGTGGGACATGGATGTCTGAGCCTCAGCAACTACTAACTATAAAGATACAATTTGCCTGTTCCCAGCATTAGCACAACACTTTGCGATGGTTAGCTTGTCACCTGTGACGATATATGCAAAATTTAACGTCTCT